>NW_026267174.1:888512-889893 GCF_000697945.3 Frankliniella occidentalis | reverse complement strand
GGGGGCGCACGTGAGCCAGGCGTAGGGTGGGGGTGCGGTGGCGGGGTGCTGGCCGAGGGGCATCACCTCAACTCACTCACCTCACTCGTGATGCACTTTCTATCGGTTACTCCACACTTTTGCTTGTACTGAAACGCTCAGTAACAACACGATGCTATGAACAGTGAAGAATTTTGTCGTTTTCGCACGCTGTGCTCACGCGGGCGAGTGGGGAACAGCGGGGCAGCAGTGTGCCCCTACGTCCCTGTTTAGAGCTGCACAGTTGGTAGCTAGCTACAAACGACCGTAGAGTGCATGGGCGTTGGGGGCGAACAGTTCTAGAGTTAGTCGTGATTCTGAGTAGAAGAGTGACTGCCGGCGCTCGTAGCCTTTCTTAATTAGGAGAGAAAAGTAAGATCCTCTACAGCGGAGGACTCGTTTACGTCTTTTTTTTTTTGAGGTTAGGTTTCTTCTTGGCAATATTGTAATTTTGGTAATAGTATAATTCGGCTAACGAAGGAAGATCGCTTAGAACATTGATTGGTCGAGCCTCGAACCCCTCTACCAGCGTGACGTAGAGGCTGGAATTTTGTTGACCGATCGGGAACGTTTGTTATTTATAGCCATTCTTCTTCCTCTGTTAGCTGAAAAACACTGCCCCCGCGCGGTTCAAACAAGACCCTCGAGGCGTGTTTTCTGATAGTAAGAATGTGTTTTACCATGTGTCATGTGTTCGAATGTGTTGTCTGTTTTTGCATCAGGCAACCGGCTTCTAGGTTAGGTCGCATGGATCTGAAGAGAGATGGCTCCACGGCCACACGGCCGCCGCCGCCACAGCCGCGACCACCGACAACCCGCCCTACCCGACTGCAGCCCCGACTGGCCTGTAATGCGCCAAAGAAGGATGAAACACGCCTAGTGTTCGAAGATACAGGCGCGGAACAAAGTGAGCAGGTAAACGATGCTGTGATTATTTTTTTATCCGACATCAAATACTGTTTTCCCTCGTGGGCCGCGATCGTAAAAAAAAAACAAAAAACAATGCATCCTGGCATGCGTCGTGCTCGGCTTGCAGATGACGCTCGTCTCGCTGCCTGATGTGCCGCTGCTCGAGGTGTTGTCCTACCTGCGGCCCAAGGACCTGGGCGCCGCCGGACTGGCGACATGATAGTAGGACCTAAGATGGAGAACCGGCTTGGGGCCCCGATCCGCTACGCCACTGCGCGTTGCGACGTGTAACTCCCGTTCAAGAGAACTTACACACGAAAGGAAAACTGTTTTAGAATCTAGAATGTCTGCTGATTTGCCGCATATAAAAATAATTGTCGAACAACAGTCTGGAAGTGGAGATATGGAAGCTCAAAGTTACGCCGCCGCTGTCGCGGAGGCGGCGCCTCTGAGC
>NW_026267174.1:883953-887773 GCF_000697945.3 Frankliniella occidentalis | reverse complement strand
GGGGGGGGTACGCGGCGGCCGCCAACACATTTTTTTGGCGCGCGAGGCTGAGCTCAGCCAATTAATACGGCAGTTAGTTGGCGACAATGTTCTTGTTGGGCAGAAACTGCAGACACCTTATCGTTTCGATGTTCATTTGTCACCCGGTTTGATTTTCGTTTCGATGTGGTCGGTTTTTTTTTGCGCTGTGATCATATGCTGCTTAATTTGAAGTGATTTCAATTTTCCGCTTTTTTTTTGCCCTCGCGATAAGTGGTCGCCCGGACCAGCTGTGCCCCCCCCATGATCAAGTGGATGAGCAGGGAAGCCCCGTGTCGGTCGGTGCTCGATCGGTGCGGCACGCGTACGCAGCCCTGCCCCTACATACCATGCCAGCCCCACTCCCAGCGCGGATAAAAAACCGACTCGAAAACTGTGTGTTTTGCTTATTGGCCCCGGTCCTCAAAGTTCGCTCATAACTAACGTTCGTTCGCATGCCAGCCTTTCATTTGGCACACGGGCGCACCCCCCCCCCTCTTTTGTGTCCGTATGCGGTTGCGGTGTGTGGGGGGGGGGGGGTGAATGCGCACCTGCATCCTCCCTATAACTCCAAACTTCTCGTAACTCGTCCCGGCGACACTGCATGACTCGCATGACTAACAAAACTACTAACAAAACATTCTACGGCCACTGCTTTATGTACTTGTTGTTGATGATGCCGACCTGACACGCACCTATATACCTGCCCGCACAGGCCTCCCTCCTGCACAAGGTCCTGCACCACAAGACGGACTCCGGCACGACGGTGTCCGCGAGCACGCCCCCCACCCCGACAGCCGACGTCCCTCCGCACGGCGGCGGCGCCTCCTCGCAGGGCCCCCAGGACAGTCACGGCCCGACGACCCTCCCCCCGACCACCACGACGGTCGAGTCCAGGACGCTGATCGGGGCGCCCCTGCGCTGCGGCCCCGGGGAGAGGGCCAGCATGGGCAAGTGCAGGGAGTACGTCTGAGGGCCGCCCCGCCCACACCATTCGGGCCGCGGCCCCAACCACTCCACGACGTGTTCTGGCGCGAAACGACTGTCGAACCGACGTCACCTGCGCCATTTTGACATGGTTTCGATCCCCTACTTCGCGCTGGGTACGCGATGCAAGGCGCTCGTTTCTTGGATGAACTTAAACTGCCCCGTGTTTTAGTAGACTGTACTCATTGAGATTGAAAGACTGGCTGTGACTCCGTCCAGACACGCGTCATGGCGTTGTGAACAAAGCAGCAACTAGGCGCTGTGATATTATTGAGAACTGATGTCGGATTGAATCATCGAGTAATGTTATTTTGTTATATTAAAAATTGTGCAAAATAAAAACATTTAGCCTATTCCATCAATTTCCTTTGTCGTTGATTTTAATAAGGTTCGACTCAACACAATCACTTGTGTGAATATATCTTGTATACGAGGCGTCTGCAAAATCCTACCGCATTGCACGCATGTGGGTGGATTGCCTATTTCATTCCGCTCACGATCGTCGCTCGTATGCACTGCGCCGTATGGTTCGGCATCATCCAGAAAGCACGTGCGTTTTTCTCAGATTCATTCGGTAAATTATTGGAGCTCGACGCCTGCAAGTAGCAGGGTAGGCCATCCGGCAGTGCACGCATGCAACGAAGGCAATATGTTGCCTACCCATCAGGCGCTAGCAGAGCTCAGAGCTTGCATCGGCTGAACTTTGCACTTTCGTAACGGCGGATGGCGGGCGCACTTTCTGGATGATGCTTTAGCTGCGGTAGTAAAGCCTAACTCGTGCTGTACAGTTAGTACAAACATGCTGTTAGACAGCTCGGAATAGCTCAAACCAGACCTGCAACAACTTAAATGTGTGCCAGACGGGGCTCGCCGTCAACATCGCACCGTATTACGAAACGAAACAAAAGTAGAAACACGTTCAGTGCGGCGGAAAACAAACGCCCATAGTTTAAGTCCAATGACCACTTTAAGTGGCCACGCTCCACACGCCAACCTCAGTGTGTTATACATTTACGACGAATGAATGTGCCACCCGTGCCGTGCTCCTCAAGCAAGGTATCGTACGAATGTGTCATGATCGTCTCAAATTCAATGTAATCGAATCAAAATAAACCACCTCTTCCGGGAATACAATCAGCTGTTCACTGTGTCAACAGCTGTTCAACAAGGGGTGGGGGGAATGAGTGAGAGAGAGGGGGGGGGACGAGCAGAGCGAGTGTGAATTTGTGAGTGTTCATTGGACGCATTGGAGCAGCCGAGTCGGACCAAAGCATCTTCGACAGTTGTCAGTCAGTGAGTCGATGCTGAGTCGCACTCCTCGAGCCCGTTCCGTCCCCGCCGGGCCGCCCCGCCCGCCGCCCGCCCCCCGCCGAGCGCCGCGTGCCCCGAGTGGCCCCACCACCCCGACAGTTTCCCGCCTGCAGGCTGACATGTGAATCGCGTCGCGGATCACGACATGCGCGTGTCCAACTCCCTCGCGGGCCCCCTGCTGCTGCTGGCCGTGGCGGCGGCCTGCTTGTCGTCGGCGCAGGGTGGCGTCGCCACCGCGGCCCCCAGGACGCAGCACGCGCCGGCCGCCGCCGCGTCCATCGGCTCCATGGCGTCGGGCAGGCCGAGCCGGCCCCGGGCGACCCCGGTGACCGCGCTGCCGGCGCTGTCCACGACGGAGCGGACGGTCGAGCACCACGACGGCAAGCTGGTGCTGATCCACAAGCCGCGCTCCAAGTCGCCCGGCCGCGGCCGCGGCGCGCACCCGGCCACGACCAAGCCGCCGCCCGACGCCAACACCATCCTCATCCAGGCGCCCAGGAGGTTCGTCCCCCAGCGCGAGCCCGTCACCTGCGGGGACGGCTACACCCCCGACCACAGGGGCAAGTGCAGGGAGGACTGGTGAGGCGCGGCCGGCGGCGACCGGCGGCGACCGGATACGGAAGACAAAAGGGCGGTGAGTGCTGCATGGGGACAAGTCCACCGACCGGACCGGGACCGGGGCGGCTCACTATCTGGCTGGCGACTGTGGCTGGCCGCATCAAGGTTGTTGAAGTTTCGCGTCGATGCCACGCAACCAATGGGCCACGGAGATAGTCGACACGAACGGGCCTCGTGAAGATTAACCCCCTCGGCGAACGCTCCTCGCTGTGTGTGTGTGTGTGTGTGTGTGTGTGTGTGTGTGTGTGTGAGTGAGAGAGAGAGACCACGACAAACCGTCTCTCCCACTCGGTACGGTCACGTAGAGGCGACTTAGCCCCCCCCCCTCCCTCCCTCTCTGCGCCATGTTCCGCCCACACGAGCCTTGCCGCCCGGACCCAGGGGGAAGATCACTCACTCAATGAATCGAATTGAATTCGACTCCTGAGAGTGTGAGGAAGCGCGGCGGGTACCCTCTTCTTTTGGCCGAGCCGTTGGAGTCTGGTGTGGCACCCGCCATCCAAATTTAATTTATACACAAGTTAACGGGGGAGAAACTGAGGGCGCGCGCGGATCGGGTTGGACGAGACTGATCTTTTTCTGCACCCGAAAACGGAGATACGACAGTGAGGCTGACGACGGTGCCAGTTCGCTTTCATGCAATATGGCATGATGATAGATTACTCCCTCCCCTCCCCAACCTCCACCCCTCCGCTGCGCCGCGCACGTGCTCACGCAGCAGCGCCCCTCCCCCTCCTCCCACCCCCGCACTCACCCGCGCACCCCCTCGCACCATCCCCCTTTTTTCCCGACCTCCTCCGATCTCTTCCGCACCGGCGCCGTGCAAGGTAAACAAAGCGGGGACCTTCCCCTCTCCTCCCTCCCTTCTCCGTGAGTGGGGGAGGGG
>NW_026267174.1:854442-883336 GCF_000697945.3 Frankliniella occidentalis | reverse complement strand
CCCCGCCACACCCCATCACAAACAGCCCACCCTCGGCCTCACGACGCAGCACTGCCCCCCTTTGCCGCCGACCCCAGCCCAGGCCGACTCGCCCCGCCGCGCCCCACTCCCCACTCCATTCAGTCATAAGCGCAGCCGTGCCTGCCTCCTGCCTGTTCCGACGCGGAGCAGGGAAGTGCCGGGACGGCGGGTGGAGGAGGCACGAGGGGCAGAAGCTGCTGTTGGTACGCGCTTGACCCACTCGCTTTGAGCCGCCGCGCCGGCAACTCGAGCCGGGAAGGGGGTGGGGGATTCAGTTAGAGTGCGCCCCCTGTCCACGGCACACGGGGCGGGCGGGCACCCTCCGGGGGGACTTGGAGCTGATGAGACACGGAATGTCGGGATGGAGAGATGCGTCCTCTCGGGGAGGAGGGCGCCCTGTCCAGCTACCGGCCGTATACTGCGTGGGCGGGCCAGGGGTTGACGCCCAGAGGCTTTTACTCCCTGCGCGCCGCGCCGCGCCGCCCATCAAGCGTTGCGTTACGCCCCTGCTCGCGCCCCGGACGGCGGCGGCGGGTAGCGCCCTCCTCCTCGGGCTCGGGCCCCGGGCCGCCCGGGTAGTTAACACAACACGCCTGTTAGCCGGAGCAAACGGCCGTGCAAGACACCGCCTCATGGCCCGGCCCACGGGCCCGGCCGCCCCCACATGGCGCCTCCTGGCCTAGCCGGGGCGCTTCATGGCCTCGACCATGGCGACACGCGTCTGTTGACCCCACACGCGCCTTATGGCCCCGTCGCCTCGTGGCCGCCGCCGCCTCGTCCCATATCCTGCCGCTCCGCGTGGCCGAAAACTTCCGCGCACACGGCCCGATTCCTATGCGACCTCCCACGAATGTATTCCAGAAAAAAAAAACAAGAATCGCCGTTCGTCGCCACACCCGAGCGCCCGCCCGGCCCTGTTCTAAACGAGGAAGGCAGAGGAAAAAGAGGGGTGGCAGGTTTTCCCTCCTGGTAGAGACAGTCCATAAAATAGAATATAAACGCTTTAATAATAGGGTATTCCACTGCAAGACGATCGGAACGTAGAGAAGAAAAGCATGATCTGTTTCCTTCGGGACCCTTGATAGGCCGACGTTGACGTCGGTGTGGCGGACATCCAATGAACGCGCCGGAGGAAACAGTAGTCATGCTTGTCATCTTTAGGTTCCGTTTGCCTTCGTGCGGAATATACCTTATTTCGGTCGCAGTCAGAGAAACAAATTGGCGCCATCGCGAGTGTATATCAATTTGGGGCGTGCGAGCTGAGAGGATATATAAAGGACAGCGGGGGCAGCTTCGCGTCTGTCGGCCCAGATCTGGCGGCGACGACGGTAGTGACGGCGTTGTAAAAACCGGAATGAACGGGCGGGGAAAGAAGGAAGGAGGGGGTTTGGGGCGTCAGGAGGAGGGACGCGAGGGTGCCTGAGGGTGTCGCCAAAGGCCGAGCAGGGTGGCAGCGGTCGGTGTGGTAGAGCGCCCCCCCCCCCCTCCGCCCCCGCAGCCCGCAGCGGTGACAGCACGGACAGCCATTCGTCACCGCTCAGTGATGAGCTGGACGCTAATTGGGTGGCCTACCTACCAGGCGCCGGGAGCGGCCCCGCCGGCCAGGCCGCACGTGAGTGAGTGGGGCTGCAGCACGGCGCTGTGGGCCGCACACAGACACTGATAAACCGAGTGTGCAACTGCTCAACACTTGCAAGTGTCCAACTGCAAGTTAAATACTTGTTGCAAGTGCACACCTACCGAGTTGAACACTTGCAAGTATACAACTACGGACTTGCACACTTGCAGTTGCACACTTACACGTGTTGAGCAGTTGAACACTTAGTTTATCAGTGAAGTGCGACATTTTCAGCTCGGGGGGGGGGGGGGGTTATACTTCTTTGACAGTGTCTCTATCAGAAGGAAAATGTGAAGAATGTAAAGAAAGTGCCGTGGAAAATATACTCGAGGCTCGCCGTCGGCTCTCCGATAGTGACCGCCGCCTCGCCTTGAGCTGCAGGCAGCACACCGTACGCCGGAGACACGCGGCACAGCCGCCACACTCACAACACATGCGGTACCGACCCGATGGCAGTACCAGGCGCAGGCCTGTGGAGGCGCGGGGGGTATGGAGTCCAATCCCCCCACCTCCACCCCAACGGGAAAAAGGAGAGAGAGAGAGAGAATATGGAAGACGACAGAATGGTCCTAAGTGCCTTTGCATTCGACCAAATAAGGAAAACAAAACAAACATAGTACAAGAGGTGTCAAAGGTCCTCGCCTTCCGACTCCAAGTCGAAAAGTCACCTTTGATTTTACATCTGGATTAACGAGGTGACGACGAGGACTACGACGGCGGGGAGGAGGAGCAGCACGAGGAGGAGGAGGAGGAACGCCACACGAACGCCGCTGCCAGCTTCTGCTCGTCTCGCCTTTCAATTCTTCCCCGAATCAAGCAGGCCAAAGTGTCTCGCCTCCTCCCGGCCTGCGAGTGGCGGGGCGTGGCCCAAGCGTCTTGTAATTAGTAATCAGACCCCCATTGGGCACACCCCTCCGACCCCTCCCCAGCTCCCCCTCCCCCGAACCACGCCCCCTCCCACTCCACCGGTGTATGTGTGTGTGTGTGTGCTTTGTAAATTTTGCCACGACAAGTGCGGTTTGCTACATAATAAAACGACGCAGTGGTTGGTGGGTCACATCACAGTGCACACTGCGACGACGCTAGGATGGAAACCATCGCCCGCATGCGTGCCCGCCACGCCACGCCACGCCCCGCCACGCCATCCCCAACATCTTCTACCTGTCGCTTAATCTTTGCTTCTTTCTCCACCACTATGATGGACACAATTCTTTAAATCTCTCTATTCTCTCTCCCGTAAAAGCATGGCGAAGGGCTGAGCCGCGAAAGGGTGTCCCCCAAGGTGTCTTCTGCCCCCTAAGACTGCACCCAACGGTGGCCGTGGCCCGTCTCAGGTGGGCCATTAAACCTAACGTGCACCGCTCTGCCGTCCGGGTGCAACGCACTCTGGCCCCGCCTCCCCAGCTAGTCGAGTCGAATCGACGTAGACGTTTCTCAAATAAACGCACTTTTGCCGCTCAGATCCGGATAAATGAGGTCGAAATGGGTCGAATCGACATCGCCGTCGAAGGAATTTCCATTTCTGCGGCTGGGTCATCAGCGCTCTGCTTGTGCATTGACGCGACACGACACCCACCCCAAGTGGTGGAGGGATGGTGTCTGGGGATCGGTGTCGCCACCTACACGCTGCACCAGCCACAACACGGAGCTTCTGGACGCGAGGAGAACATATAAATCTCGCGTCTCTCTCTCTCGCCATTACGTGCAATACGCGCTGGCTTGAGTCCGCCTCTCGCCGGTCGGTTCCACGAATCGCGAGCGGCGAGCGCGGGACGAATAGAGATAGATGGACGATGCGAGAGAGATGGAGAGAGACGTTAACTACTCAAAACAACTTGAAACATAATTTCCGAGGGCGTGTTGGCTGAAAATGGTCTGAAAGAAACCGGTAGAGGGGGTGCCTGGTTTTAAGTTAACGCGTTGCGTCCCACGTGACCATCCAATGGTCACATTTTCTGCCCTCTGTAGAGGGTATACCCCTCGCCGTTACGTCCGTGATTCACCGTATACGAACGAACCTGCCAAGTTCAGCCCATGCAAGTTCTCCTAGCGCCTGTTAGGTAGGCAACGTTTGATGTGCACTGCATACATGTACTGCGGAGTGGCCTACCCCGAGTTTCACAGGCGTCGTGCTCCCGTAATTCATTTTTTTTTTTTTATAAATCGGTGAAAAACGAACGTATACTTTCTGGATACTTCTAGACTTGGTGGGCGTTTCAGCGCCCATTCCCCAAACCGCAGTTTATTTTATTTTATTTTTTTAAATCGATTCTATCCGTGCGAAAAAACGATGAAACGCACAATTAGCCCTCCGTAAGACGGGTGACACTCGGCCTCGGTACCGCTCTCGCGACTCGTGAAAACAAATTTCATGAGTCAGCCACCGGCCCGGCGCGCTTCTTGGAACTTGTCGCACTTGTTGCGCAGCAGCACCAACAGGATATTTGGCGGGCCGGCTCGAGGCCGCGGGCGGGCCGGGTCGGAGGTCAGCTGCGCACCGACCAGTGCGACCCATTGCGACCCTCCTGAAGCCAATTACCGTGCTGGGAAAACGTAGGTGCGGCTGAGAGTCTTTCAAAAAGAGAGGGACATGTGATTATGTGATCGGCCCGCATGGTTCGCGGGCTGCACCGAGGGCAAGGACGCGAGTGTGACCTGGAGAGGGGAGGGGCTCGTCAGAGGGGTTCCCCGCAACGCCCCGCGGCCACGTCGACGACGTCTTCAGGGGGGACTATTTGCGACACATACCACCGCGGCAGCGCGATCGGCTCGGACGTCCGAGCCCCGGTCGCTGCTCACTTGACTCCAGCCCGTCCATCGCGGAGGTCGCGCGCCCGACGACGACGCCCATATCCTTCGCTCCGTTGCCCGCACCGCTCCGCCGCCATGCACCCCAGGACCCTGTACTGGACCGCCGCCCTCGCGCTGGCGCTGTGCGCGGCCCAGGCCGCGTGGGCGGCCCCGGCTCCCGGCGGCGCGGGGCCCGGCGGCTCCTTCCCCAGCGCCGTCTTGGTCCCGCACTCCACCGAGTCCTCCACGACGCCGTGCTCTGACGGGGACGTGATGCACCGGGGGAAGTGCCGGGAGGTGCCCGGATGAGTCCGGTAGGGAGCCGCGGGAGCAGCGGGAGCGGGTCAACACTTAGCTAGACGGTGAGTGTGTCGCACCCCGATCGTTTGCAGATTGAAGGTTCGGTTCAGTGGTGACAAAATCACCAACTTGACCACTGAAGTCGTCATCCGATTAGGTTGTAAATTGCCGTGTTTTACACGTTGAGTGCCAGGGGGGCGGGGGGTATTCAATCACGTGTTATTGTGACCATACGTGTGGTCACGTGGGACTCAACGTGTTAAACGCAACAAGTTCCAGTCTCAATTGATTTCGACTTTAAATTTCCGACAGAGGGAAAAAACGTTGCCACCGGTCGCCACAATGTGATGCGTGATGAGCCAGAAGGTCTAGCTACCCAGCAGTGAAGGAATGCCTTGGCGCCCCTTAGTCTTCCAATCAAACACAATTTTCTTTGATTTTGAATTTCTCGCTGGGACTTCCCTGTTCTCCTGCTCTCGGCACATGCCAATGGGCGTATAGTCCAAGCCTGTCAATTTTATTTAAGTTGTTTTTAATTTTAGTTTTACGGTGACACCTATAATACAAAAGGGAGTGCGATGATCAGGTAGAGACGCTGTGGGACTTCCTTGACTCGTTGGGATTAGCGTAAAACAAAGAAAGAGTCACGTACTTGAATGAGCCAGTATTTTCCGCCACTACAAGAACTGGCATTTTCTGAGCTCACTCGTATTGAACCATGGGTTTTTAACCGTTGCGTAGTTTTTCATTCGGTGCGAGTGCGCCATGAGTATTTTAAATGTAGAGCCCCCCTCCTTGTCGCTCTGGTTTGGTGCCGTGCGAGTGCGAGAGAGACAGTGGAGTGCCGACCATGTTGCGCCTTCCTCATCATCTCATTGCCTTCCCCCTCTCCTACCCTCGCGCGGGCTTTCCGGGAACCCCTGACGCGTTGCGTTCAAGGTCACTCGTCCTCACTATCACTGTGCAGAGCTCCCCTCTCCTCCCCCGGATTTTTTTTTTTTTTAAATAAATACAACATTTATCTCATTGTTGTCGCTAATGCCCGTTGCCTTTCTTAGTTTTGTGGGAAACTTATGAGTTGGTTTTCTTGTGTGTTGCAGGACACGCCCAAGGAATGAAGAACTGCAGGCTAGATATGAATCCAGTTTCCTTCAATTGCACCGCTCTTCCTCTCCCGCTTATCGAAGTACATTTTTAACCATGATGTTCTTGTTACCAGCATGTGATATCAAATATACCTAGCTTAACAATAATGTAAATAAATTTTAATTGTAGATGCCTACTCTCAAATTTGTTTTTTTTTTTTCTGTTTTTGCCCTCTATTTTTTACTTGTTCTTTATCAACACCACATCTACCTCATGTAGGAGAGATCAAGTATTGTTACTAGTGCTGTAAAATTTAGAGACGCTAGAAAGGCTAGGAATGCACACAATTCATACAGACATGGTAGTAATGTCATTGTAAACCTAAAATACCAGTAAATCAATACTACAGGTTTTCTTTTTAGTTGTATAATCAGGGATATTTCAAGAATGTATAACAATATTAATTAAATTTTCAGTGTATAAGACTGTCCCACTAGTTTGTAAAGGGGGAGCAACTCTTGTACAGAAAAACAGACCCATTCAATAATATATATATATTTTAATGTCTAAAAAAAAAAGAAACAAATTATCAACAAATAATAATAAAACAGTAGAATAACAAGACATGTACAAATTCTGGGTTGGGCATCGTCAAGAACGAATGATGTATTTGGGTCATGGAAATGATATGGTGATGCAAAATCCACTAAAGTGGCTAAAACATACATGGACATAAGGAAAAATAGACAATCACTTGGACTTCTTAGAGGTAGTCGAAGAGGCACCGGTCAAACCAGTTTTCTTGGCAGCTAGTGGTCTTGACATGCTAGAAGTTTGGCCGGTGTCGCTGCCCTGGTGCAAATGAAATTGAGAAGGTTTTTACAATTCCATCTTAACAGTAGAATAAAGTCAGTTTCAGTATCTCAGTTTCACTTACAGAGGGAGATGCTCTAGCGAGAGAACGTTGTTTAGACTCAGAAGGAGGAGGTTTCGCATTTCGCTCCAAGCTACATAGCAAAAAAAACAACAACAAGTAATTAGTTTAAAAGAAATCACAAACTCTTCTATCACATATTTTATGACAAGAAAATAGCAGAAGAGTAAACTTTATACTGCTACCACAAACAATTTGAACTGAAAATGGAACAAAGTAAATTTCCTACACAACATCTACACAATACTACAGCATGATCAAACAATAATAAGGAAGCATGGCCCAAAAATTACATCTCAAGAATACCAAATGCTGACGCATTCTGTTGCTGAGTGGAATGTCTTACACAAAAAGCATAAATAAGTTTGAAAAAATAGACAGAGCAAGAGAGCACACCAGGAGTTTTAAAAAATAGAAAATATGTTCTTTAGTGTTAAAGATACATGAAAAATGCAGTAAAAATGCAAACAAAAATAATTAAGATGCACATTCTTTCTTTTTGATGAAAAATAAAATAAATTGACAGAAAAATAGAGGCGCCAAGATACAAAAGAGATAATGTAAACAGGCTCTACACAAGTGAAAGTACTGAACATTTGACTTACATTGATGACCTGGAACTACTATGTGGAGGCAATGGCAAGCCATGAGGCTGCCTATCCTCAACACTGGGAAGGAATAAAATCCATGAAATATTTTTTTCTTTAAATTGGTCAACAGTTGTAACCATACGTCAATTACAACAAAAATTAAAAATAAAAAAATGGAGGAAGAAGGAACTTTTTTCACAGTCATGTGATCCGGCAATCAGTGATAAGTGAGATTTGAGCCAGTGCTTACCTGTTACTTCTGGAAGAAGAACCTTTCTTGAACATCCCAGTCAGTCGCTCTTTCAGATCCCTTTTACTACCTTTAGGATCTTCTGAAGTATTTAGGCTAGCATCAGAGCCATCCTGCCAGACAGGAAACACGGAGAGGTACATAGATAGAGTTGTCAAGGGTAATATTTTGCAGTAACTTACAACGTGGATACATACCTTGTTGTGTAGGGATTCTAAAGAAAGATCTCGAGGGTCGTTTTCATCAACACTTCTTGATTTGGTAAGTCTCTTTGTTAATTTTCCTAGAAGGCCTTTTTTCTTTTTCTTATCTCCTGAGTGAAGGACTTCACTTTGTGTGGATCCACCAGACAAACGACTGGAAATAAAAGAAAAACAATAATCATGCTTGTTTGAAGCAGCAGTGTTTAAATACATATAATAACTACAATTTTATTTTTATTTATTTATTTATTTATTTCACATTTGATGGGCCCCAGGAGCAATGCTCATGTTAAGGGGCAGTTTACAGATTTTTGGATGGTGGTGACATGGCAGATGGTTTGCACACAATTAATAACAAGATAAAAAAATAGATTATATAAAATACATAGAAGTATTAGGCAAGGATAGCAAACAATATTGAAATTATATTTAGTCTACATAAGTACCTGTCCATGCTGTTGTCTCTTCTATTAATTGCTAATCTTGGGTCATCATCTAAGCTTTGTAAACTATTGACACTTCCATCCTCATCATCTCCTTTCCAGAAATTCTATTTATGAAAAGAATTGTTGTTATAAAATATGTGCATTGTAATTTCAGATTAATAATTTCCATCTAACATCAGTAAAGTCACACCTGTTCATTAGCGTTGCTGGTTTGCTCTAGGGAGAGTGTCTTACGCAATAAACTACCCTTCCTCTGAAGCCCAGCTCCTCCTCTTCCCACACTTGGTTTGCTCCGAGTTTCAGCTGGGACTTCAGCTGCTGTATCTGATTCAGTAGATGCAGCCCTGCGTAGCAAATAAGCTTTAAGTTGTTGTACATTGTAGAGTAAGAGAGTTTCTAAGCTAGATGTTAAACTAGAACATACCTTCGTATACCCAGAACTCGTCTTGCTCTCTCCCTATCTCTATCTTGGCTATCTGCACGTTGATATCTTCTTAGCTCATCAGTAACCTCAATCAGGCGCTGGAGAGTTGACTGCATATTTCCCTTGGAATCATCTCGTGACTGAGATTGCTCTGGAAATTGTTAAGACAAAAAAACTGAGCGTTTGTTCTACAAAAGGATGTATTTTAATTAAGATATTCTCTGTATACTCACCTCTGCTGTAGTCCTTTCTTTCAGTTAGAGGAGAAGATTCCCGTGATTTAGGACCCTAAAGAGAACATTTTTATTTAAAACCACAGTTATCAAGTGACAGATGGATGTTATCCTCCAATTACAAAATATGTGAAAATTTTGGTCAGCTTGAATGTACCTTTAGTCGCACTGGAGGTGTGGGAGTCCCTAATGCTTGAGAAGAACCACGCCTGTAGGAAAGCATATCTGGGGACAGTCTCATTAGTTCTTCAACCTGAGTTGAAGCAAAAGAGACAAAACAGCAGTAAATTTCAACTCAAATTGAGTATATCAATGAGGGAGGAAAAACAACAGAAATACAGTATGCGAATTTAAAACTGACCTGGTCAAGGAGAAGCTGTATTTTTCTATCTTCATCATTATCTGCTCGCCGTCGAGCAGAAGCAAGTTGTCTCAAGTCGTCCCTTTCTCGGTCCCATCTTTCTTTTTCTCTACGTAGCTTTTCATTGGTTGTACGCAGTTTTGCGTGAGCATCTCGAAGTTCCAATAAATCACATTGAAGCTGAAAACAAAAGGTTTTAAAATATAATAATATGTTGGTAAATTTACATGAATAACAAACTTATGTTGTATCATGCATAAATTACTGTGCTTATCTATACCTCCATAACTTTCTTGCGATTTTCTTCTTGCTCCTCCTCTGTAGTTTTCTTAATTTGATCTAATCTTCGTTTGGCTTCAAGTCGTTCCTTATCCCTCTCTCTTTCAACCTACAGAGAGGGGAAGGAGGAGACTTATAATCAGGTGAATACGGCAATACAAATAAAAATAAAAAAGCAATTGGAAGTTTACTGACCTCAAAGAGTGTTTGCCTTAGATCACGAGCAAGTGTAGATGTTTCTTGTAGTAACCTAGTTTGTTCTTCCCGCTCTTTGTGCCATGCTAATTCCATTCTTGTCTTCATACCTGGTATTTTTGTTCGCCCACTTGCCACAAGTCTGTCTTCCTCAAGCTAAACATAGAAAATATGAAATATTGAATATTTTCCAATCACTACTTTTTATTTAGGTGAAAATTTTCTCACCTCATTAACTTTAGACTGCATTTCTGACGTTTTCACTTCCCATGCACTCCTCTCTGAAACCAGCTCTGTTTTCAGTTTTGATGCCACAAGACGGGATTCTGACAGCTCATCCTCTAGACAGGCTACTTGTTGTTCCAATGTGGCTATTTTAGAACGAGCTTCTTCAGACTTGAATGGCAAAGGACAAAATTACATTTGACATCAAAGATATTGAGAAAAACAATTGGAAAAATTAATACCTCTTCAGCAGAACTAATGCTTGACAGACGTTTGCTAGCTCCAGGGTTTGACCTTAGCTCAGAAATTGTTTTCTGTGCACCATCGAGCATGTGGCGGAAAGTATCACGTTCCCGTTTAAATCTTGTCACCTGTTAAATAAATGTTTTTTTTCTTTAAAATTATGACAAGATAATTACAGAACTTATAGGATACAAAATGCAAATGTTACAAACTTGTGATTGGAGAGAGTTAAGTTCTTCTGTTATTAGAGACACCCGACTGTCATAACGCATTTTCAATTGTCCTACTTCAGTCTTGCGAGCCTTCTCCTCTTGGAGTAGCCTACACAAAAAACAACAAAAAACGTCATACAAAAATTAGGATTGATCTAAGCCTAAGTATGTAATATGTGTTGACAACAGCTTACTTATTTTTGAGATCCTTCAATTGATTCTCTTTCTCATTGAAATCTGCTGTCATGCGTCTTTGAACTTCTGCCACTTTCTCATAGTCATCTAATTTGCGGCGCAAATCCTCAGACTAAAAAAATAAAAAAAATTAAGTTTACTAGATGGAAACATTGTTAAGAAAATGCAAATGAAATTGGAAACAACATACTTCTCTTCTCATAAGGTCTACTTGATCTCGAAGACCTTGGCCTTCTCGCTTTAACTGTTCAAGTTCAGAAGTTTTCTCATCACAGATTGCCATGAGTTTCTGACGCTCAAGTTGCCATGTATCTGCATTTCCTCGTTTTGACTTCTCCACAATTTCTTTCATTTGTTCCTAAAATGCAAAATAAAATATTAGTACTGAGCAAAAGAAAAAGCAAGTGAAGACTTCATAACAGTTATGTATGCCTCAGTCCAAACCTCCATATCAAGTTTTTCTTTGATCCAAGCATCTTGCTTTGAAGTATAAGTGTCTTGTAAAGTACGCAACTGGGACTGAACTGCCCCTAGTTCTGTGTCCAGAGTTTCAAGTTGTCTAAAAAGGAAACAAAAAATTAAAAAGTCAAGCTGAATTAATATCTAAAAGTAGAAGAGCTATAAGTAATCTAGTACCTCTCAAGAGATTGTTTCTCAGTCACTAATTGAGATTTAGTAACCACATGTTCTTCTT
Organism: Frankliniella occidentalis; assembly: GCF_000697945.3. Classification (NCBI taxonomy): domain Eukaryota; kingdom Metazoa; phylum Arthropoda; class Insecta; order Thysanoptera; family Thripidae; genus Frankliniella; species Frankliniella occidentalis. The sequence continues at coordinate 872,037 of NW_026267174.1, read as the reverse complement.
CTAATAATTCATATTTAGCAGTTAGATCTTCATACTCTTGCTTTTCAGAGGACAACTCCTGCTGCAGTGCTAAAAACCCCAAAGATTAAAAAATAATTTTAAAAAATGTATATGCTATTTTACAACAACTACTACAATGGTGTTAAATGTATACCATCTCTGCATTGAAATCATACCTAAGACTTGTTGCTGCAAACTTTCAGTAACCTTAGCAGGTGCTGTGTTGTTTTCTAGTGTTTTTACTTTGCTCCTTAAAGTGTTTAACTCAGTCTCTTTACTCTTAAGTTCTTTTTCATTGTTAAGGCGAGAACGGTCAGATTTTTTCTTTTCAGTCTAGAAACATATAAAAAATTAAAATGTACATTTTAAAGAGCCTACATTTTTAATCTAAATGCATAAATAACAAAAGAAAAGTAAATTGTACCTGAAGTTCGACTTCTAAATCTGTTACCCTCTGCTCAATTTCTCTCTTTTCTTTCACTAATTGATTTTCAATTACTTTGAGTTTTTCTTCCGAGGCTTTCTTGGATTTTTCAGCCTGACAAAATTTAAAAGCAGAAGACAGTTTCGTAGAACAAAAGCAGCATTTTTCGAAGGAACAGAAATTACCACTTCTTTCTCAATACTACTAACCTCCTCCAGCTCCTCCTTCAAGTTCTGCAAATTTGTTTTGGATTCGGCAAGTTCCTCTCGAAGGGCACTCACCTCCCTGGCGACAGCAGAGCCAGCTTTTACTGTAGCATCTGTAGCACGTTCTCTTTCTTCTTTCAAACTCGCTTCCTGTAACACAATCATTTTAAAGGAGGGACAAAGAGATGCGTGTTACATACTTTGCAGATGATGTAATAGACTCAAAATTAGATTTGAAAATTGGAGTTCATTGTAACATGGTTAGTCTTTCACTCCTACTGAATGACAAGAAAGTTAGGGACATCTGATAATAAGCACAAATATTTATTCTAAAAATACACAGCAAGGTTTCAATGAAAGAACACATTTAGAGGCAGAAAGTGGGCAAAGGTCAAGCAGTGGTGGAGTATCTTTGTGCAACTCTCTATAATAGGTATACGCATTAAAAGCAACACTCAAATCTTTTTAAGATAAATTATGATCTAGTTTGGAACCTTAAAAACACATGCATCATAGATGAAATGCAATAAAATTAGCAAGACTTAAAATGAGTGATGCTCGCACACTTTTTTAGCGAGCTCACCAGTTGTTCCATTTGTACAGTCTTCACTGCCAGTTGCTTTCTGGTATCCTCTAGGGCAATCTCAGCTGTCTGCAGTTTCCCTCGAGCATCTTTTAATTCTTCCATTTCAGCCTTCAACTTGTTTGCTGAATCGGTAGCCCCTTTCCGCTCTGATTCAAGCTTTCACACAACCAAAAACACTTAATCTCAATCTAAGTTTAGCACAAGATTTCCAAAGAAAAATGCAAGTTGGGTAATTCATTCAACATGTACAGTGGCTATTCTAAAGTTCTTGACTCAGCACACATAAAGCAACACATACTTAAAATTTACATTTTTAAACCAAAGAAGAAAATATTTCTAGCTTTTGATGGACTTGGACGTCAGAAATACTGTAGCTCTTTTCTCCAGGAAAAGCATGAAGGATGAAGCAAAGACAACATACCTCTTTCTCTAGTTTTGATATTTTTTCTTTCCTTGAAGTCAAAAGACCCTCAGACTTTTTCAGCTTTTCTTCACTCTCCTTTAACTTCTGCTCAATGTCTGAAAGCTGTTTAGATTTTTCTATCATCTAGAAATAAAACATATTTTTAAATATATATATATATTTCTCTTAGAGACAGTCAATAAGCACAATTTTCTCACCTCCTTCTGCAACTTAGACTTTTCTTGTTCAGCCCTTTGAGCAACATCCAACTGTTTCTTAAAAGCTGAAGCTTGTTTCTTCTCCTCCTCGTACTGACGAGTCACAGCTTCAAGCCTTTGAGCAAGAGCAGACATTTCTCCTTGAGCAGAACTACTTGCAGCCTCTAAAACCAATGAAACAAGTACATAAATTTTCATGACACTTCTTGTCTATTAGCAAAAAAATAAAATAAAATATATTTCAAGTAACATACTCTTTTCAGTGAGAAGTTTGGAAAGTTGATCCTCCACATCTTTCTTTTCTTTCCTAAGTTTTTCATTTTCCTCCTTTATTTTATCCTTTTCCTTCTCCAACTTATTTTTCTCTTCTTCTTTCTTCTTAAAGTCTTTAGATGATCGTAGTACTTCCTCCTCAAATTTCCTCTTTGCTGTAATTTTTAGACAAGTGTTAGGATAGAAAAAGATATACTTTGAAAAATGCAGATTACAGGCACACATCATCAGTGAATACCTTCTGCAGCTGCTGCCTTACTTCCTTCCAGTTCTCTCTCCTTTTGATCAAGCTTGTTTCTAATATCAGCTAACTCCTTTTCAACTTTAATTTTTGCTTCCTTGAGTTCATTTAATGCATCAGCGCCTTTGAGTTTTGTTTTGTTTTCTTCTGATATCCTTAGTGCGACTATCATTTCACCTTCAAGAAAACATTTTTTTTCATCCAAATTATTCACAAAGATCAGACAGATTCATAAGGGACAAAGTCTTTTCTCAGCCGTACCTATTTCACTCTCCAATTCTTCTACCATTCTCTTCATTTGCAGTTTAGTAGTTGCATCAGTAGGTTTCTTAGGAGCTCTTGCTTTGTAAAATTCAGAAAGGTTACTTGCTGCATCATCCTTTAATCTCTTCAAAGTTTCACTCAGTTTCTCATTTTCCTTTGAAATCTAGAAAAAGGGAAGGAGACATAGATGTAAGTGCCTTACAAAGTGTACTGATTAAAAAAAAAAAAAAATGCAGCAAAATTTGACTTACTTTAGTAATTTGGACTTTCATTTTGTCTAGTTCGTCATTTTTCAAACTAGCTTTCTTACTTCCTTCCTTGATTATTTCTCCTTCTAGGTCTCTTACCTAAAAAAATTTACATAATTAGAAAAGACACTTTCAAGATCAGTTCTAGAACAATAAATCTTTGGAAAAAATGCTTGTTTCACATATGGGAAGATTACTTTTTGGTTAGCAGAGGACAACTCAGACTCAAGTGATGTGACTTTGTCTTTTAGAACGCGTAGCTCGGCTGCACTACTACTACTGTCTCTTGCATTCTTGGCATTACGCGTTAATTGCAATCTCTTGTTTTCAGAGTTTAGCTTGTCGTTTTCTGCTTCAAGTGTTTGGGTACGTTGACGTAAGACCATTGCTTCATTTTCAATTACTTGAAGCTGGCGCTTAAGATCAATAGCCTGTTGTTCAGTTGGCCCTTCAAGAGATCTAAAATCATGATAAATGGTTGTTGAAAGTAATAATTTGGCATTATAAAATGACAATCAATAAACAATTTACAGTAACAATTTACAGTGCTTACTTTGTTTTAGCCAGGGTCCCTTTTCCTTTCTTTTGAGACACTGACAATTCAGCATTAAGTCTTTCTGCTTCCCTTTCTTTTTCAATGAGCTTTTTCCTAAGTTCTGACGTTTCCTCTTCTAATACCTAGTTAACAGAAGCTCATTAGTTTGCAGAAACATGTGCTTACCTTGGCTTAACTGATCTGGTCAGATCTGTTTTAATATACAAGAAAGCAAAATCTTATCTTACCTTAATCTTTTTCTCATGCAGAGAACTGAGACCTGAGCTTGATGAGTTTTCATTCAAACTGGAGAGAGAGGATGCAGATCCCTTACGACTGTTTTTAGCAGTAAGTTTGTCCTGCAGTTCTTTTACTTTCCGTTTCAATTTATCACCCTCAGATTCCAGATCTTCAACTTTCCTTCTTAAAACAGCTGCCTCCTAAAATCATTTTAAAAAAAAATAATTAATAGTCTAAATGCTTGAGAAATGAAGGAACTGTACATGTATTGGAAAATTAAATGAAACAATGTAACAAACCTGTTCATTCAGTTCCAAAAGCAAACGAAGCTCTGCTGGGTCTTCTTCATCAGATATTCCTTCGTCCTTCTCAACTGGTGGTTCAGGAGTAAGACGATTGGGAGTTGGACTGTGTCGACGAGCTGCCACACATACACACTTTGCATAAGCTTACATGCAAAATAAGTTAAATTGTTAAACGTCAGGAAAAAAATTGGTAAACACATCAAATATTTATTCAAAGCAAGGACTGTGATACACAAAACTTTGTGCAATCAGCTTAGTGTTTCTTTCAAAGAGTTTAAAATTGAACCATAAACACAAAATAAAACATGAAAGAGCATGCAAATTGATATCAAAAAATATTAGTCAGTTGCACATGTAGAATTTAATAAAAGCAGGCACTGCTTACAAAAAAAAAAAAAAAAAAGGGAAAAAGAAAGTTATTGAATAAAATATCAGTTCTACCTAAAGGTATGTTATTCACCAAATACAAATTAACAAGAAAGAAGATTGAAAGTTTATCATACTGAGTACTAAAAATTAAGAAAAGTGAAAGTTTCAGGCATGTTTTTGCAGTATGTAAAATAAAAGGTTTGTTTTTTCCATATTTTTGGCAAATGCAGTCAAGAAAATGGTTACCAATGCTTTATATCAATAAATGAACTATGTATTTGATTTAACCAGATTTTTTTTGCCAGAAATGTAAATATGCCAGTCTGCACCGATAGTGTATGAGATGAAGATAGAAGCCGGTGGGACAGTAAGCATAAGCTACAAGAGCATCTGAGTATTCTATTGTTAGACAAAAAAAAGAGTGCTATTTGGGAGACAACAACTTACACCAAAGAAATTTGACATACCAATATGCGTTATTTTTTAAATAATAAAAAATTTCCCCTGCCTTGGATGTGTTTTACAATTTAAAGAAGACTAAATACACAACAGATTTTTCAAAGTTGCTGTACATGTGTGAAAAGTAAAAATTGCTATTAACTCTCCAGAATATCAGGCTGCATTCCACTGCAACCAAATCAATCATGAGAGGCAAATGCTTTAGCCGTGCACAGCAAGCACATATAGCAACAATTTCACAATCAGCATACAAGATGTTGAAAACAATCACAAGGCTACTCGGTCAGTAATTAATCATATGATAGCAAAGTTGGACTACTTCTGTTTTTTTAACTCTCACCGTCCTGTTTGGTGTTGCATTCAGAGAAATAACTACTAGTGGTGGAAGAAAAAAAAGATACTGAAAGTAAACAAGGAGCCAACAATAAACAGTCAGAGATATGGCAAATGAATTATTAATTGATAGAAACTAATAGATAGATAGATTGTTTGCAGGATTGCAAAACAAAATTGCCTATTGCATTTTATCTTTTTACTATTCCTAAAATTCCCTGAAATTTTAGTTTTACAAGCTTGGCAGCAGTTAACATTAGTATGAATTGATTGCAAAAATCAAGGTTTGGAAGAAAAGCAAGGCTTGTATGTGACTCAAATGGCAAACAGCGCCCAATATATGACTCATGATTCAATATTTGGAATGAATTTTGTCCTTGTTGGAACGTACTTCGAGCCTTGGTAGCCATTTTCTTGAGTTGCAACACGAGAGACTCGTTATCATCTTCAACTCGAGAGACCTTCTTTCTCAGAATTTGCCCCTGCAAACACAACAATTAAAGCATAAACTAAAAACATTTAGAGGATAATTATTTTAGCCATTGATTTTATCTTGGACTAAGTTTAGCCAGCAACAGAGACTATACACAGGAATATGGGCACATGGGAAACTTTAGTCAACAAATAAACATTAATATTGTATCCTGTAAGGAATGGAATGCCCATCATACATCCAGCCTTTCTGTGCAATACATGTAATCACAGTTATCATGAATTGTGTAAAAGTATGGACGTATGAAAAGTGTTAATAGGATAGATATTGGGTGAAGGACTATTTCTTCAACAGAACACAAAATACATCTGAGGGTTTGTGGGTTTGTTTTGGGGCGAAATGAGGAAAGAAAGAGGTCTATATGTCAAGACAATCACCACATCAAACTGCCTTCCCTTCCAAGTGGGCTGCCACTGGATCTACGCATGCCATTAAAACACAGCATTCCAATCTTGTGAATCTTGTGATTTCATTGATGTCCTAATGTAAACAAATCAAAAATCAAAATTTAAAAAAATAATAGAATTATAAAAAAAGGCTAAAAGCGAAAAGTATTATTCATAACTTAGTTTTCTATAGAAAAAATTTACCAAAACTTTTAAAATCAAAAGATTCACACCACCCACAACCGAATGGGTGAGAAAGGTTACCTAGTGGAGTAAGAAGGGCAGCCATAGGCGAACTGCTTGAAAAAAGTGTGCCAGGCGGAAAAACCCAGCCTAGAGACAGCTGCATTCTCCACCAAGATGCAAGGGAATAGATAGGAAGGGAAAGACTAGTCTCACTATTATTTTGTGAACATGGGGAAACAGCCCATAAATTCGAAAGATTTTGTCCAGAGGCTGCAATTTGCAAACTGTCTACATGCTTTCCATCATCAGTTTTTGTATTTGGTGATTTAAGTGGCCATACTGACCAAGTAGAAGCTTCATCCATGGATAAGGGAGGACTAGCAATTTCCTCTATAAGAACAGTATTCTCTTCAATCTCACTGGATGCATCAACTCCATTTAAACCCAATAGAGCAGGGGGCCCCCAAGAGTCAACATCAGGTGTTAGGCCATCCTCATCAGTATTAAATTGATAGTGACTTAAATCAAAGTCAACAATGGGAGCAGATGGGGCTACTGCTGGACTCATAGAATCGGAAATAGAGTTTTCTGAAGTAACAGGAGGAGAGATAAGTGATTCGAGACATGGGATAGTGGTTTCCATATGTAAAAGAAGGTTGTTTGCTTCTAGACTCTGAGATTCAGAAAGATTCTCATGTGCCAGTGATTCTGCTATTGAATTAAGAGAATTCAGGAGAGATGTTATTTTTAGCTCCACCTCTAAACTATCAGGTGATTTGCAATTAATGACATCTAAATCATGATCCAAAACCACTGTTGGTGGTTCTGTTTGTGTACTAATTTCAGACATAACACATCCTGCGGACACTGCCAGGCAGTCAGTTGAGTCTTGCAAAGGTGCAACAACACAAATGCGCTTCTCAATGCTATTTACAGAGTTTGTAGAGACCTCCTCCCTGGCGAGTTCTACAAAAGAATCAGCCTGAGTGAAGGCATCGGTCATATTACAAGACATCTGATGTGCATGAATAAGTTCCTTCAATGAAATATCATCAAGAACATCAAGTAAAGAAAATTCAGTTTGAGTTGAGGAGTTTGAGGAGGAAATATTTGAAAGATTCAGAGTAGATTTGATTATGGTTTCACCTATTCCTGCAGAAATTTCAGAATTTTCAGACGTGTTTGGACAATAAAGATTATGACTAATGTTGGTTTCCTCTTCAAATTCTGTTTCTTGAACTGTAGAAACGTCGTGAATAGCCGTGGACTCAAACACAACAGTTTCCTCATTTGTAACAAGAGCAGCTAAATTTTCGGCGGCATTAGAAAAATTTTGCAATAAGTTTCCAGTATGATCTAGCTCACTGTCAAAGGCAACTTCTTGAGTTTCCCGACACTGTTCTGTGTAATCTAATTTGCACTCAGTAGTGGCATCTGCAGTTTCCACACTATTTACAGCAAAATCTAGTTCACATTCAATGGAAACTTCAGCAGTTTCAACATGACGTCTAGAAGTAAGCACATCTTCAATTACAAAAAATACTTTGAGAAGAGTTAAAAGATCATGAGGGACATAAATCGGTTCAATAGCATCGTAAAATTCTAAATCATCATCACAAAGCAATGAATTAGGTAAATTTGAGAGAAAGATGAGGAGGGAATCTAATAAAGCTCTAACCACTGGAGCAAGACCAGGCGCATGTTTAGAAACAGAAAGCATGAAGACATCAGCTGCAACCGACATTTTTGGTTGATTTTCAGTTAAATCATCATATGTATCCCACATGGACATAGGTGATTCTAGTTCTGGATCAGTTTGTGTGGACAAGGACTGAAGGATAGGTTGAGATTGTGCAGGCAGCTGATAAAATGCTGGTTCATTCCCTTCTTCTAACTTCTCATGCTGTGATCTTGGTTTGGTCATCACATGCTTGCTCATTCTTGGCTTATACTTGATTTGCAGCTTAAAGATCTGGTGAAATGAGCAGCTTATATCACAGGCAATACTCAAAAAATCCCTTGAATTACAGAAATAAACTAACTATAACCCGTCCAGTAATGAGCTAAAATCAATTCATTCACATTCTCCTCTCCTTAATTATCAAACTGTTTCACAGAAAGATGGTGAATCAAGAAGGATGAATACATAAACACACAGTGCCATAGTCTCCATGGTAAAAAAAGCAACTAAAACTAGCACTATTATTAATTTTAGACATTTACCTCTTCCTCGGCAAACTTCAATTGCTCTCTAAGGTCAGCCTCTCTTTCCACTGAGTCTTGCAGGTCTCTAAGCAGCTGAGCAGGATCATCTTGAGAACCTCCTCTTGTAAGGGTTTCTCTAGAGACTTTCTGGAGGCAAAAGTTGAAAAATAAAAGAAAATAAGCAAAAGTACAGAAGTACACTTTCATAACAAACTGCTATCATACCTCTCCTGAGGGAACTTTCGGCAAACTGCCAAGCATGGGTGCTTTACGTTTGGGCTCATCTTTAGAATCCTCTCTTGCTTTAAGTCTGTTGTTAGTATCCTCAAGTTCACGCTGTAGCCGTGCTGAAACCTAAAAGTAAAGCCAACATAGAGGAAATATGTTATAATGGATAAAAAAAAAACAACCAGAAATGGCATAGTTCAATATATTTGTAAGACTGCCATACTTCACCTCATTAGAGAGAGCTAGTTCTTGTTCCAAATGACGAATTCTATTAGCTTTCTCAGTCATGTCTTCACCAACACCCAACTGAGAGAGAGAGAAAAAAGACATCTGTTGTTTAGTCAAAGAAATTTGAAAGATTTTCAAACCAGAAATGCTACACAGTAATACACATATAACTATTTCGAGCAGTATACACTTGGAGGTAGTAATGCCACACGGTAACAAAGCAGCAAAGTAGAACCACTACCTCCTGGTGCAATACTAGTTATGAGCTATCAAACAATGTTCTACAAGCAGACAAAATAAAAACTAAAGAGATAGATATATACTTCAAAGAAAATGTATTTTGTAGCTTTATGTTGCATAAGGTGACCATTTAATTGTAACAGCAATGCACTGAATGGAGAGTATTATATGCTTTGTGATATGTTTATGTTTGCATAGTGCCCGAACTCACCACACTATGCAGAAATGAGTGCTTTGCTGTGAGTTCATCTCCATGAAGCTGACCTGGGTTTGACCCACTTGCATTGAGACCGATAGTTTTTGCAATAACAGGTACACGTAGAATTAATTCTGCCTGAGTCATGGTGAGCTGCAGTAAAATGGAAAATGAATTGTGCAGTACAAAGTTGTGTGTCAATTTTCAGTGAACTGTGTGACTAGAATGAAACCACCAATAAATACTGTATTTGAAGGATTTGAATGTTATATCTTATTAGTTCGGGGTTCCTACCAGTACATAAATGTTGCAAAATATACTGTAAGAGTTGAAAAACATATAAAATAAAAAAATAAAGCACTGATAGATAAAACTGTTGAAAGAGGTGAGTATAAAAACATGCTGGATAAACTGAAGGCTGAGACCTATAGGAAGTGCATTGAACTAATGGTACTGTAGGGGGGGAAAATGAAAGAGAGATGTCTACAAAACAAAGAACCTCGTGCATCATGCATTTTCACCAAAGCAAATTAAAACCCAAGAAAATACCCACAATTCTTTTTAATGAAGCATTCATACCATATTAAAACAAAAACTGGTTACTTCATTGCTTTGGTGAAAATAGGGCAAGGGAAATAAAGGTCCAAATGTCAAACAAGCTATCCAGAGAATGATCAGTACAACATAGAAAGACATAAAAAAATTAGTAAACAAAAACTCACATCCTGAAGTTTCTTTTCAAACTCTGCTTTTTCATTTTCAAGAGACTCTAGTTTTCGTTCAGACTTTCGTAGTTTGAAAGATAAAATTCTACAATTTTTAGCTGTTTGTTCCAATTCTTTTTTCAAAGATGTGTATTCATCTGCTTGATCCTCTCTATAAAAGTGTTCAAAAGTTAGGACACAATAAGAAAAGAATCAACTTAAAAATAATTGTGATGATGTACCACAGCAAAATTACAATAAAAATAAAACCATCTTGTACCTAAAATTATCTTGCAGTTCCTCCATTTCTTCCTCTAAGTCTCTTAATTCTCTTTTCATATCTTCATTTTCATCCATTAACTCCTCGCAAAGAGTTTCTGCAGCTAGAAGTTTGGAACGTAATTCATCTGTAGCCCGTTGGTTTGCACCTGGTAGTGGCCTGTTACTAAGTTCTTCTTCCAATTCTTTAACTCGTAAACTCAAGGTTTTTTTCTCATCTAATAAATCCTCTGATCTTGTTTGGTACTCATTTACTTTCTGTTGAAGCTTCAGAACCTGAGATAGAGGGTAATCAGCAGTCAAATTAATCCAATTAGATAGTTCTACGGTAATATATTTAACATACTGTAGCACAAAAAAATTCCTACCTCAGAAGCTGCTGTCTTACTCGGTCCAGTATCCATAGCAGCAAGTCTTCTAAGTAGTATATCACTCTTCTCTCTTTCAACTCTTTCACATCGTGTCTTAACAGCATCTAGCTCTGCCTTGAGACTCTCAATTTGATCCTAACAATTTCACAAAATTAGTCATGTCTAAACAGACAAAATGAAAAAGTTATAAATCATGAATTAATAGGGAAACAAATATTACCTGCAAATCACTGTCATTTCGATCTACTAATGTTGTTTCCGTAGTTTCTGTCGTTTCTGTCCCTGCAATGCTAATATCATCATCGTCTTCATTCAGACTATCTTCTCCAGAGCTCGAACTGTGAGAGTTGTTGACAGTTGGAGTAGAACTTTGAGCTGTCTTAGCTTTACTTTTGGTTTTTGTGGCTTTTGATCCCTTAACCTGTGTATTTTAATAAAATCAGAAGTTGCAAGTCTGTATAAAATAGGTATAAAATAGGTTGAGTGTAAGAAAAATAGATGGAGGGAAATTTACCTGAAGTATGAACTGAACGTCTGGACTTGTAACAGCATCCTTTTGGTCTGCTTTGATTCCAGCTGTCTTGGTTCTTGTAGATGTCTTTGCAGAAAGATCTTTTGTTGATTTTGATGCAGAAGAAGCTGAAGATGGGGCAAGGGGAGGTCTACTTCGCAGACCACCACTGCCTGATAAGGTTTGGTTACTGATACTGCTAGATGATAATGAATCTTCTTTGGAATTTCTATGTTGATTGTTGTTGTTAGTATCATTAGTTGAGTTATAGGAAGAAGAGGCCCATGAGCTTTTGCGGGTCGGGCCAGGTAGAGAGGGAGAAGCTGTTCGTCTCCGAACGGTGAAACTTGTGCTTCGAAAGTTATCTGTTTACAGGAAAAATACGACTTACTTCTGTGAAGAAGAACAGGTTTGAAAAGCAAGCTCACATATTTTTGGAAGCACCACAACAGAGAGTCACTGCTACAAATGAACTGTGGATGATATGACAAACACTCAAAGCTGCAAACCAGAATACGGCCACCCACAAACTTGAAATCAGAATCATGTAATAAAAACTCCAAACTTTAAAAAAAAATAAAAAATACTTAAAAACTTTTGAATCATAACTAAGTAAAAACCAAAAATGAGTTGAAAATGATATCTTAAGGAACACATAACTGTCATAAATGCTTTTAAGTGAGGTACATATTTGACAAAAATTGTCATCTTAGTCGCCTGTAATTGAAATGATGTCCAGTTGACATCAAAGCAGGCCCCCATTATGACAACATTTTGAAAAGTACCTTTCTTTGAAGTCTTGTTGATAAATCTGTATGTATAAATTTTCCTGGAAAATGTTCAATGTCTGAAATGTCTGATTCAAAATGGTCACTACCATTGAAGATGTAATATTTATGACATAAAGGGATTTTATATATGGCTATGGTGAAACAAAATAGATGATCTTAACAAATAAAACTGAGACACAAGCAGCATGTGTTTGTTAACCAAAATTTGAAACACCTGGTACAATAGCCTTTTTAATAATGACTATGTTTATAAATTCACCAGATGTCAAATATTGCAATACATAAAGCAATTGGCACAGAAGGCACAATAAATGCTACACTGAAAAGAAAATGGATATCAAATTAGCTTATAAGAAGCAACACAGTTTTAGTCTATCAGTCACAAATTAAGAATTTTGGAAAATAAAAAATGAATGTGTGATGGTACAATCTCTCTTTAGGATCATTTGCTTTGTGATTTCCATTTCAAAGGTAATGCTTTGCAGTGGAAGACACAATAACAAACAAAACTTCCGAAGGACTGATTGGCAAGTTGATGAACTGGAATTCGTGAGTGATGATATGAACAATTATACATGCCACAAAAAAAATAAAAAAATTCTCCTGTCCATAATAACCAGCAGCATAAAATTAACACAGCCAGAAAGTGAAAGTGTCTGTTTGGAGGACTCTTATTGAAAACTTCTGTTTAGCAAGAAGGTATTTTGAGATGAAAATATTTTCTCCATCAACACATACCTTCTTCCTTCTCCTTTGTCTGTCCAGTATCGGGAGGTGCAGGTCGGCGCCTGGGCAATGTTATGCTCACGGTGGTTGTAAGGTTATCGTCATTAAGATTTCCCAAATCTGGGGTTGAAGTCCAAGACGACGCTGGCCGAGACAGACTAGTGTTCCCAAACCTGAATAAAATAAGATAGGGAATGTCAGTCAAGTCAAGTATGCAGGGGAAAAAGGTAACTGGCATCTCTGTGATATCAATAGAGCAGATTTATGCGTGAATAGTAACAATAAAAAATGAAAATACCTAGAGTCATTTGAAGACGTTGCACTACTGGAGCTGGTTCTACTGTCCTGTACAGCATTGCTGCTGCTGCTACTACTGCTGCCTGACCGCAGGCCACTGCTACTACTGCTGATGCCACTGTCGCCTCGACCGTCATCGCGAAGTCTGTGAAAAAGTTAGAAAAGATGGTTCTTACAAGATTTTAATTGGAAATTTTCCAGTGGTTCTCCCCTAAAATTTTAGGACAGAAACAACTCTTTAAAAAAAAGTAAAAGATTATCAAACAATAAAAACAAATTAAATACTGATCTTGAAGGCAGGTGATACATTTAATGATGTCTGATTTTGCAGCCATCGTACACGAGAACAAATAATATTTGTTTTTTTTTACCACAATGGTATTTGTTGTTGGACCGTGCTTCATCCCGCCCGTACATACACTACACTACTGGTGACTCACGCCTTGTGCCTCCTCTGCAACGCTGCATGAAAGCGAGTGACACATTATTTGAGTGTCATGTAATTTCTTGTTAGTTCTTAGTGAGTAGGATTCCAAATTGTATCGCCCGATAAAAAGAGAAGAAGTGGATGGATGATGAGCACTTCCCTCTGGCCGTCGCGGTCCATTTGGGTCGCTCGTCAAGGGAGCGCCTGCGTGGGTAGGCCGTCCCGCGAGACTGGCGAGTCCAACGGGCCGGCCTACCTCCCAGGCGCTCCGCCTCAACCAGGCACCAGGCACCGACCTCGCCCCCATCTCTGGCGGCCGAGGCTGGGGGCTAGGGGTCCGCCTCGCCTCACCGAAAGAGCAGCAAATGAATCAAGCAGGTTGCCCTTTACAGAGGCACCCGATGATTCCCTGCCCCTCTCCTCGTCTCCTGGCCTCGCCCGGGCGAAACAAAGTGAGCAGGAAAGGGGGGAGGGGGAGGAGAGGGATGCGGGGCGCGGGACGGGAGCGACACTGTCGCTGTTTTCGTACGGCCGTGTGCACGAAGGGCAAGGGGAGAGTGGGGAAATGTGGTGGGGGGGGGGAACAGAGCCGAGATGCGGGGAAATACCAAACGGCCATCGTGCGCAGGTGGTAGAGTGGTGGTGGTGGTGGTGGTGGTGGTGGAGGTAGGTGGGAGAGCGAAGGGGTGGTGTGCGGGGCCTCTCTCCTGGAGGGCAAGGGCGGCTGACAATGTTGTAGTACAGTAGCGGCCTCGGTGGCAGCCGGCAACACAGAATAAATTCCGCATTGACCCGGGGCGGGCGAAGAGGGAGGGGCGGACACCCCACCGCTTTGTTAATTTGGACCGCAGCCTACCCGGCCCGTCCCACGGTCCGCCCTCTCCTTTCAGCGCCTCTTCCTGCCGGGGAGCTTGGCTCCGCTGCGTGGGCCCGGGCCTTGGGCGGAGAGGCGAAGCGGACAGCGGACATGGTGGTAATGAGACAGCGCTCGTCCCGGGCGGGGGGCGGGGCGGGGCCGGGCGGGGCGGGGCGGGGCGGGGCGTCCAGGGCGATCCACGCGATTAGGCACGGGGGTGCGTCGCGTCGCCGGCCGAAACGCCAGAGAGGAATAATAAACTACCAGGAAGAGGGCGGCGAGGAGAGAGAGAGAGAGAGAGAGTGAGAGAGCGTCGATTGCAAAAACGAGTTGGACCGGGACCATAGATCACCACGGCCACGAGCGTGACAGGTGTGACGTAGAGTGTGACGGGGCCCGCGCGTCGTCGTGCGCCGTCACACTTCCGCCACGCCACCGCCACCGCCGCCGCCCGCGGCTGTTTTTTTCGACGCGCAGGGACACCGCGGCGCAGCGTAGGGTGGGATGCGCGTCGCGCGTCGTCGTCGTGGACTTGGAGCGCGGCCACGGCGGCGGCCGCGAAGGGGCGCGGGGGAGGCGGGGAGCGGGCGCGGCCGGGGGAGCAGGTGCGGACGGAGGGCGGGCGGCCTCTGGATCCCCTCACACACCTCCTTCACGGGCGGGGATGTGGGGGTCGGGGGTTGTTAGCGCCTTTCGTTGACCGACGGGAGAAAAATTGGGGAAACGAGGTGGTCGAGGGAAAAGAGAGAGAGAGAGAGGATAAAGCGAAAGGAGGTAGTAGGGAAAGTGTGAACAAACGGGGAGCAGGGACGGCAATGGGCTAGAACGCTGCGCAGGGGGTGCAGCGGCCGCGGCGTTGCCAACTTTCCGGCCGAGAGGTACGTGCTCGTGGCGCGGGCGCGGCGGACACAGGGTGGCCAACGTCAACAGACCGCGAGACCCGCTCGAGCGAGAGCGAGCAGGGGGTGCCCTGCGCTCCGCTGCTGGGCGGCTGCTGGGCGGCACCGCACCCACCGCGGTTGGCCCCCGGGAGCGCCGCGGGTACAGTCCGACTGCCGGCAGCGCACCCGGCGTACCCGCAGCCGGGCCATAAATCAATCAAGTTGACCAAACAACAACAACAACAACTTGCTCGCTGGTGAAACAAACCCCCCCTCTGCAGGGCCGCCGCGGCGCGCGTGTAATGTAGTGCAAGTGGCGTCGAGCAGCGCCAGGGCGGCGCACGTGCTGCGCATTCCCGCGCACGGCCCCAGGACGGCGACGGCAGCCCGCCGGGCACGCGCATTCCGACACGGCCACTCGCTCGACGGGCAGGTCCCGGTCCCGGTGACGGTGACGGTTGATGATGAACAAGCGGTCTGCTCACCGCGAGGAGGTCGAGCTCCAGGAGGACAGGCTGGGCGAGGACGCGGTGACATCCTGCTCCTTGTTGCGGTTGCCGTGCTCCTTGTAGTCCCTGCGGGCCGAGGAGACATTAGCACTGGCGTCATCGAGTAGTACACAGCCTGGTAGGTGAGGCGCCGCCAAATGGGCCCGGGGGCAGGGCACTTGTGCACGGCGGTACCGACCTGAAGCAGCGCTTGCAGCGGGTGGGCCAGCGAACCTGCGGGTGGAAGCCCAGCGGGCACAGCGGGTCGCCCTTGGTGGTCGGGTACAGGTGATGCATGGTGGCGGCCGCCTAGAGGGCCCCGCGGACCGGGCTGGGCCTGCAACAAGTATCCCCGGGCAAAACGGTCAATGCACGCCACGCACAGCAAGCAACACTCGGCTCGGCAGGGTATAGTCGGTGAACCGGCCGGCGGCGCCAGGCAGAACAACAGGTTGAGGACAAAGTGAAAAGGGTGTAAGTCCTCGAACTTCCCATTGGACAAACGCCGTTTCCACCTTTTACCATAGTGATATTTCCTGAGACGACTTTGAAAATCCATACTTTGGGACCAATACTGACCCACAGTTGCAAGCGTAGCAGGACATAGCGTTGTCCTAATGTCGCAAACCCCTAAGAAGCAGGAAATGGCTACTGATATGTGACTAAAAATTTCGGCTAAATGCCCGACATTTTAATACTAATTTTCCAGACGCCACGTGCTGTTGTGATACGGCGTTAAAAAGGTTGAAATAATGTGGAAATGTTATCAAAACAAATGAGCTTCTTATTATTATTTTTTGATCTCAAAGTTCAGAACAATAAAGCTTGCAACGACGACACCCTGCCGATGTTCACATCGCACCATACACTAAGCTCACACAGCTTCCCGCTCGTATTGTATAACACCCCCACCCCACCCACATCACCCCCTTCCTGCTCGCCCACTAATCCTAATGGCGGACAACACGATGGCCATCAACAGCCATTACTGATGGGTCATCATCGCCGACCAGCCCTGCCAAGCCCGGCGCGGCGCGGCGGGGGCGGCGGGCAGCTCACTGCACCCTTGGCCTCCTTGCGCCCATCCCGTCCCGTCCACCGCGCATACAATGCCCCGCCCCGCGCTGCAGCTGAAGCTCGGGTGAACCAACGCAAACGTTGTGGGCAGGAGGCCGCCCCCATCCCATACACCCGTGAAAGCCCTCTCGTCGGTATGGTGTTCGCAATGCCAGGATGCGGTCGGCAGGTGGTTTACGCGCCCCGACGCGCCCAATACTTTCATGATTGACTATCCCCCCGGGGACTGGACTGCCCTACTCGTCGTGGTGAGAGGCGATATGCAACCCCACATAGAGTTAGCAATCGGTCGGACACTACCCCGGCGAGCTTACCCGACAGTCTTCTGTCTCTCGTACTCATATCTGACGTGAGATGGGAGTGAGAGAGACAGAAGACTGTCGGGTAAGCTCGCCGGGGTAGTGTCCGACCGATTGCAAACTCTAACCCCACAGTCTCACAGTCCACTGATGCGGGATGGGGTGAAAAAGCCGCACAAACCACCTGCTATGGGGTCGTCCAAAAAGTGCGCCCGTTTCTTCAGAGTCATCCGGCAAATTGTACGGGAGCTCAGCGCCTGCGAGACTACGGGTAGGCCATCCCGCGGCACACGCATGCACTGCAAACGATATATTGCCTACCCATCAGGCGCTATATGAGAGCTTAAACAGGCTGAACTTGACAGTTCCGTAACGGCGAATGGATGGCCCCTATGTAATGTCGTCTTGCTGGCGTGTCGGGGGTGGGGGGTGGGGGGCAGGACGAGCGTCACTCATGGGTGGACGAGGTAGGGGAGGGACGCTCCTAGTGAGCCGCCTGGGGGGTAGACAATCTAAGCTGCAATCTCTATATGTTGTAGGCAGTGTATCGCCTCATCTATGTCGGTCGGACCTTAAACCGCGCCTGGGGTATAGACGTGTAGTACGGCAGCAATAAGAATCC
>NW_026267174.1:853564-854378 GCF_000697945.3 Frankliniella occidentalis | reverse complement strand
GCTCTGGCTTTGCTCTTGTTGCTCTGGCGCACACAAAGAGACTCCTCATTTTTGCCGAACAACGAGTCTGCAGACGGACTCGCTGACCTCGCTGCGTGTCTGCTCCCCGACAAAAGGGTCAGGCCGCGGTTCGAGTCCCGGCGGCGTCGCGCCCCGCGCGAGTATTTATATTGGAGCCGGGCCGGGCCGGGCCGGGCCGTGCCGGCGCTGCAGGTCTGCAGGGCCTGGTCGGCACTGCAGGGCCGGCCGCCGCAGGGCCCAGAGGGGCTGGGGGGAGAGGGAGGGGGAGGAATGTGGAAACAACTGAGTTGGCCGCGAGCCAGCAGCGGGCCGGGCCGGGCGGCGCGCCGCCGAGCAGGAGCACCGAGCCCAGACAGCTCCATCCACTGACAGCGTGTTAGCGTTAGAGGAATTCCCTTCTGCGGGGGGCGATATGGACGGCGGCGCGTCGCCGCCCTCTCTGATCTCGAGCGCCGTTCAGCTAATGTTGGACGCCGCGGTAGCGGCCCTGACCTGCTGCCCCGCGAGCGCCGAGGGGTGGGCGGCGGAGCAAACTGAGTGAACCGGGACGGACGGAAGGACGACGTACCGCCAACGCCTACCTGCTCCCCCGCTCCAAGCACGGCGCCGTGGAGGCATCGAGTTAGTTTCTATCCTACATCCATGTGTGGAGGGCCCGACCCGTGACCCAGACCTACGTCAACCTTAAGGCACCGCCCATAGGGACCATACATATACCACGTGGACACTTTTTGGCCACTTTTTGACTCCCCCCTCCCCCCCTGTGGACAAACGTGGACATTTGCCTCACCCC
>NW_026267174.1:834923-852034 GCF_000697945.3 Frankliniella occidentalis | reverse complement strand
GGGGGGGCTATTATGGCCATACATGTTACATGGTGAACAGCTATAGTGCTTTCAAAATCTCATGGGAGCTTCTTGTAAAATAAATTAGTACATTTATAGTCCCAAAAAACATTGATGTGTGCAAGGAAACCTAAAGCGTACGCAGTCTCAGTACAAATTGCACACAAACAGTTAATTATTAGATGTCAAACAGCGTGGCTCCATGGTTAAAACGTTGATACGTCAAGTGTGGCATAACCACTAACTGGACACAGCCATGCTATACTGAGTTTCAAATCCTCCTTGCTCTCAGAAAATGTATAAATGTACTCCAGAGAACTTTAAACAAAATCCTGTGGCACAGTATATTGTTCAACTTGCCACTGCAAACAATATAAAATTTTTACAAGGAGAAAATTGAAGACTTGATGCCTGGATAGACATCTACATACACATATTGATACAAACTGTGACTAAGTGGGAAACGATGGCTATAATCGTTATAACCAACAAACTGTTCCTCACAGCGCTTTAATTCTCCACCAAACTTAAAAGATGATTAAGGCACAGCTTAAGGTAGGTTAGTTCGATACCTAGATTGTCGATGTTTACTTACCCTCCATTTTCCAAAATGTCATGTCGTTTAACCAAAGACACATACATGCGTAAATTGTCTTAAACAGTTTCGCGTGACGAAGAGAAGGGCAACATTTATGCAACTGCAGCGTTTGCGATATTTCTTGACTTTTGCAGACTTTCGGCTTCTTGAAAATTGAGCCCAATCTGCTTCTTCTCGCGCTGCCAACTCTACCAAGTTAAACCATAGTCGCAACCTACAATGGGTTAATGTTTTACACCAATTAAATAATCATGACACTTAAATAAATAATAGAAAGCTTATTTCACGAAGTATCTGATGGAAATTGTAAAACGATTCGGCCACTTTACTACAAGGCTTCACAACTTTTTGTTGCCTACACCATTGATCAGCTGATACATACTTTTAGCGCTGCGGTTTGTAGTAAACTGACAGAAGCCGACTTGTTGGATCACTGTAACACATTGTTGCTTAAATTTTATGATGATATGAGGAAAAGCATTGGCCAAGTGGTTGCAGGAAGTTGGTTTGTCGTTCCTCTTGCAGTATGAAATCAATGAAATCCCGAAATATCCCTGAAGATGGTGTTTCTGTGCGTGAACGTCAACAGGTCGTTGAACTGGTCGAGATGGAGGTGGGTGATGTCACTATAGTTTGGTTACGTCTGTCAATTTAGTTTAGCAAGGCCCATTTACTTTTGATCTCCCAGATGTTAAGGTTAGTTATGCATTGGGCGTTTCTGAAGCTGTCCATGGAATCCAATTATTGTTTGAAGGGGACATCTATGCTTCTATTAATAAATAATAATAATTAATATTTGTTTTCAAAAGCAGGCTTTACCAAGTAACATAATGTGTGACACTTTTGAAGAATTGTTTTTTTTTCTCATAGAAACATTTTGTGATGAAGTCTTGGTTTCCTAACTATTGTGGTATAATATGTAGTGTCTGTTTCAGAAAGGTGCCGCTCTAAAGAATAGTACTTCATGTGCTGATGCCAGGAATTTAAATCCAAGAATAATGCGTAAGAGTTTGAGCATGGAAAAGCTGCAACCTAATAGCCACATTACTTACATTCCGTCATCAGATAACATTGCAATGAAACAGTGTACGTATATCTTCTGATCCAATCCTGTATAATTTTATTGATTGACAATTTTTATGATTCATTGTTTTGGTTCTTTAATTAAATAGTGAGTATAGATCGTATCTATTTTGGATCCAACACTGCAGAAGTAGACATTGATTCATCGCCGGAAATAGAAAATCTGTCTCGTCAGACATCACATAGCTCGGAGCAATCATATTCTTCAGAAAATGAGAATTTTGAGAATACTCAGGGTGTGTATTAATAAAACTGCTGTGCTATACATCTTGCCATGATTATACATATAATTTACTTTATCATTTTGTTTTTAACAACCAGCTAAAAAACATCCACACATTAGATTTGCATATTCTGAATTCGAAGGTGGCCGGTATGTGCCAAACAAATCCCCCTCTCGGTTCAGTAATTCTCACAGTTCATTTGATAATCTGGATGATTCCTTTTTAAAGCAAATGTATGTACCATAAATTAAGAAAAATAATGTTTTAAAATTATATTGTCATGCAACAGTGTTTCTTACACTATACTCCCATCGTTTCAGTGATAATACACGACGTGATGCTGTCATGACCTTATCTCAAAAAAGAGAAAAAAAGGCTGAGCTAGTTAGGAAGATAAGTGAAAGGTCACAAGATGAAACTATTGGGATCTGTAAACTGACCCGGTATAATTTAAGCATGTCATTTCAGAAAGTAAGTGGTATTTTTATCTATCTATCTTATTTTTAATGCTTTTGACATTTTTATTTATTTTATCATCTTTTTACCTTATTTAGTTTAAAGAAGCCTTTGGAAGTGTATCTTATACATTAGAACTATGGTATAGCAGTCTAAAACTAATTGAAGGACATTTTGGTAGTGGTGTTGCATCCTACTTTAGATTTCTACGATGGCTATTTTTGTTAAACCTCACAACACTAATCATCAGGTGATTGCTAAAAAAAAAAAGAAAAAAAAAGTCCCCCTTAGTTAACATTTTTGAAACTAACCCTTTTACCCTGTAAATTTTTCTTTCAGCTTCAGCTTTTTGATTTTACCTCAGATGCTTTTGCGCTTTTATCTTAACTTTAATGAGGTGCCAGAGGTTGCAAAAAATGGTGGTACCTACTTTGAGAAAACTTTTTTTGATATTGCAGGTTTGTCTTTATCCCCCTTTACTTCTGCTTCAATGTTGTAATACCTTTCACAATTTACCTGCACTTTTCCAGACTCTAATGGTACTCTTCCACCACCTCTTACTGCTGCTTCTCTTATTCAAAGGAGCAATCCATATCATGAAAATGAAAATTTTAGTTGGACTGATATTTTTACAGGAGAGGTACAGCATAAATATTTTTGCTATAAGTCGATTTCTTTGCTTATGCTTGGTCTACCATGAGTTGTGTCAAAAAAGTAAATCAGAGGTCATAGTTGAATGTATCCAACTTTGCGTAACCTACTGATCACTATTGACCTAAGATACTTTTGATGATAAACAATACATTGTAGCCTAGATGTCTTTGTAAACTGACACTCATTGTGTACCTTTTATTCAAACTCCTCCTTTAGGGCTTTCTTACAAACACAGCAATGTACTATGGGTTTTATAAAGCAGGCACTGTTGAACTCTTTGAGAGTTACCTCTATGATGTGCCAAATGCTTACTTTTTTACCATGTCTATTTGCTACGTCATTATTCTAATAGCTGTCTCAATGAGGTGAGGATAGTACCTCTTTTGCAATGCACTACCAAAAGTTAAGACAATATCAGAAATATTGAAACTGTTTATTTTCCAGTATGGCATCATCATATCGTAAGACCTTCATTGAAACTAGAGGAGCTCAAATGGGCAGCCTTTCTCTGAAACTATTTTGCGGATGGGATTTTGGGATTGCTACAGAAGAAGCTGCCTCTCTGAATAGAAAACGTTTGCAGAATGAAATAAAGGTAATATCCGTTCTGCCTCCTAATTTGATGTGCTGCTCTTCAAATGTTCAGGCTTTGTGTCCTCTACTGTTGCAGGAAGCACTAAACGAAATTGAGTTCCAGAGCCGAGTGTCATCTTGTCTCTCACGTTTTACGAATGTAACTGTTCAACTAGCTTTGAACATACTGTTTTTCTGTCTAATGGGTGGAATAGCTGTACTAATGTGGGACCTGCTGGGTAGACACTCAGCACATCTCTCCAGTAAATCTGCTGGTGGTAGTGGTAATACCATGATAATGGCAGTGATTACTTCTGTGATAATGAATGTACTACCCATTTGTTTCTCTTGGATTGTGAGGTAACTATATTTAACAGATGAGTGATTGTTACCTGCTTATTAATGACAATGCATAACGTTTTATGAACTGTGTTTGGCAATAGGTATGAAGATTATAAAAATCCTCGGACAGCGCTGTTTGTTACATTACTTCGAACTTTCCTCTTGAATATTATAGTCATTGGTACTACTGCAGTATTTTGGTTGACCCACTCACAAGAGGTACTTTTAAAAATTCTAATTCTATTAAGGTAATATACTCAATGATTTAGTCATTGAATGACACCTTGTATGTTTACAGTGCTGGGAAACTGCCCTTGGTCAGGAAGTTTATCGTCTGTTTGTTATAGACTTCTTAATTTCAATTTTATTAATGGGACTTGTTGAGACTGTGTGGTCTTGTATTCAAAGGTAAGACATTGATTTCAGTGCGCCTTATTTGCTCTTAAAACATGTATTCATACAATGTATTTTTTCCACCCTTAGAAAGTTTTGGAAAGAACATGGACCACCTGAGTTTGATATTGCCTGGAATACTTTAAATCTAATTTATAATGAAACACTCTTTTTAGTAGGATTTTACTTTAGTCCATGGCTTTCTGCTGTAATAGTTATCAAACTATTCATCACATTTTACATAAAGAAGGTATGGTGTCTACCTATCAACACAGATGCATATTTTTTAAAAAGAATTTCTTTGTTATATTTGATAGCTGTTGTTGAGACTTTACATTTTTATTCCATTTAGGCAGGAGCCCTTTGTAACTGCCAACCACCAAGAAAGTCTTGGCGTGCCGCTCAAACTCATACTTTGTTTTTGATTCTCACCTTCATAGCTCTCTTGGGAGTATTTTTAGTATTTGGATACATTATATTCAGGTGATGGTTTTACCTGAATTATTTCTGCTTACCAGTTATATAGTTGTTCTTTTTTTGCCATCTTTTTTGAACCATGTTTTGAAACTTTTGTAGGGTTTCACCTTCGCAATGTGGTCCATTTAGTGGCTATTCCTACATGTATGAAGCTATTCTGAACAGAATATTCCAACTGAAAAAAGATAATTTGTTCTGGCAAGCCGTCATGTACTTGGCGAAACCAGGAGTAGTTGGAGGAATTCTTATTGCTATGAGGTAGGTCATTTTAAAATTTTTAGAGATTTGTAAACTTCTTCTATTTTTTTTTTTGTTTCTACTTACTGGTATGTGTGTGATGTTCAATCATAGTATAGCAACTTACATTCTAAGAGCAAAGGCACATGCCCATGCTATTGAGGCTGACATTTTAAATAATATGCTCGTAAATGAAACAAAAGATAAAGCATTTCTCTTCAAATACATTAAAATAGTAGGTGAGTCAAGGTTTACAAATAATATCTTACATTGTAGTTTTAAGTCTTAAAGGTCATATATATTTTGTTGACGAATATTGCAATTATCTTACAGAAGAAATGAATAAAAAAAAAATATCTCCTGCAGTATCTAACTGTAGCCCATTTCACACTCCATTAGCTGAGAGGGTAAGTTAGTTATTGATCTTCTGTTGTTTCCTGCAGAAATGCAGCTGCACATTTAAGCAGTGTTTTCATGGTTTTTATTTGGTGTTTTCAGAGGCTGCTAAAGAGGGCTTCAAAGGAAAGGCAGTCATTTCTTGTGACCCCTAGGAAAGGTAATTAAATTAAGACTTTATTTGGCTTCTGACTTTTTTTTCTGAACATATGTATGTTCATATTTGTGCATTTCATAACTCAGGTGCTAAAAACTTGATTGAGCAAAAGAAGTTTCATTCCACTGGCCATATTACACAAACAGGATGGAGTTTCAGGCGCCCTAATGTGAGAACAAATGACTCTGATGAACCAAGCACCAGTTCAGGTAATAGTGGACATTAAAAAAATGATGTGGTGTTTAAAAAAAAGGTTCATACAGACACAGTTTTAAAAATTTTTGTTCTCTTAAATTACAGGTGGCAGTACTAGCAGGACCACTTGCGAAATTTCAGATCCAGAACGGTAGCCCTTATAGTACCACTTCAGTATCTTTTTCTCTGGAATGTGATTTTTAGTCATTTAATAGAATGTTACCAAAATACGATTTCTTGAATGTGATATTAATAAGGTTTAATAAATAGTAAACATCTTTAAAGTATGAGGTTATGAAGGGTTTAATTTTTTTTTTATCAGAATCTACTGTAATTGCTGGATTAGAGTGCTCAGAGATGCTGCAACAGTTTAACAAATGCACCCAACTCTAGAGTTGCAGGCAAAGCACTGCAGAGGGTAAAAATCCACCAGTACACTTCACAATTCCATACATCAAATAAGAAGTGAGCAAGTAGAACTGTTGCACTGGAATGTGCTGCAATTGCTGCTCCAAATTGAGGAAAATTATGGTAATAATAGATGTTCAATAACAACACATGTAGCAATGAGCTTCTGGAAAGGATACATATTAAACTGATGAATGGCATAAAAAAAGAGACACCAGACAAAAAGCCTATGAGCTCCAAGCCAATGAAAGCAATAGCAAGGCTGAGTCCTACAGTCATCCTAGAAAAAATGTATGAACGCCGAGTTACAATATATCAACAACCTACTGCATGCTGAAAAATACACTTGTTTAAAATAAAATCTTACTCGTAAGCCTTAGCGTTGAAGTCGTTGACTGTGTGGTCAACAGGTAAACTGGCTTTAACATTTTCATCCTGGAATTTAAAATAAATAAATTCAACTCACATATGACACCAATTTAATAATTTACTGATGCTTCTTTATGCTACTCACCTTTGCCCAAAGTGCAATCACAGCTATTGTAAAATGAGCAATTAGAGTTAGGAATCTGGTGGGCACAAGTCGATTTATGGAAGACGTGACCATGTTCGGAAGGGTTAAAAACTCTGGTTAAACCAGACATGTCAAATGTAATGTGATTTGTTTACAAACTCAGTTTAAGACAAACAGTTGGCATGGCAACCATCCACTGACAATAAAGGCCATGCTCTTATTTGCAGGAGGGGCGGGGAGGAAGGGGGGAGGAGAGGAACGCCCCCCCCCCCCCCCCCCCCCGGGCACCCGGGCAAACTCAAAAAAAGTTATCGTCGATAAAGGCGAATGGGTCCCGTAATTTCTTCAAACAGCATTTGTCAAAGGTAATTTTATGAAAGATTTCGTGGTTTCCGTGTCCTTTGTCGTGTTTATCGAGGTGGTGTGGTTGGTGTTATGCATAGTTTTCCACATTTTGACATTTCAAGAGAACCCCAACCCAACACGGGGGAATAAGGGGAGGTTGGAGTTGGACAGTGCAATTTTATTTTATTTTGTAAAAAATGCTTAATGCGATTCTTATAAAAGTATTTATATGAAACTTCATACAATTAGAAAAATATTCTTTTAGAATGTAAAGGTTTGCCCATTTCGTCGATAGGCGCTCTAGACAGTCATGTGTGGTCTGCTTGTGTTTTGAAATTAGAATTTTCTTGACATCTTCGTTTGAGTACAGTTACTCCATTACCGCGTGATATGAGTCCTATGCCATCATCATCACCATCGGGTTGATGACTTAAGTATACTCCAAAGTGCACATTGTGCTGGTTAATCTTAACCAGAGTACGAAGAGGTTCGTTTGTTCTTAGACCAGTTGCCTGATCAACACACACGACCCCACATCTTGTGCAGGGCCCATCAACCTTTGATGGAAAGGATCAGTTTTAATAATTGTGCAAAATATAAAAATAGTTGAACACATTTGTGCCAGAACATTGATCTGAACTACTTACAGTGAAACGTTGCGATCCAATTTTTATTTCTATCCAATCTTTTTCTGCAAATGGAGGTATTTCTCCACCCAAAACTAAATTAGCACGAAAACGATCAACTAGTCCCACCTGGAAAATATAAATGAAAAATTAATTCAATTGATTGATATGGTCGTCACCACCTAAAAATTTTATGGATATTTGACATACCTTTTCACACTCAGTAGGATCAATTTGATCCCCTAGCCATGACACACTTTCCTCACTGACCATAAGAAATTGTGCCTTGTTAGAAAGTGCAAGGGCCTTTTTGAAATCTATTACAAAGAAAAAAATCGTAGTCTTAATTTTTTTGTAGTTCACAATTGTATTTGACTCCTTTTTCCCTTCTTTTTTTTTGGTTTTGATTGGGAAAAACATTATTTTACCTTTTCCAGATCTTCCATCTTTTTTTAGCTGGCGTACTAATCTAATACCGTGTCTCCCCAAGTTGGAAGATAGCCATTTAGCCACTTCATCCCCGCAGTCAATTCCATCTATTCTATCTCCACAGACTTTACTTTGGCACAGTGATCCATTCACTTTCTCATTATTATTTGTCTCATCAAGTGGTACTGATACTGAACTCGACTCACCTAGGTAACATTGATTAATTTTGTGTGAAAGCAACCTATAAAGTATTTAATTTATGATAAAATATTTAGATGTCTTACCAGAAAAATGTAGGTGTAACAATTTATTGTTCAAATCAACATTAGGGCGGATGAGTGCCAGGCGTGGTTCTAGTGTTTGGGTCAAAGCTGTGCCTGCAGCTGACACTATCATCCAATTTCTATCATACATGAGCCCTCTCGGGCCAATTGGCCAGAATGTTTCAGGTTTAAAACCTCCACATGACTTAATTGGGTATAGTGCAACCTCTGTTAATGTTGCTGTGGTTGACAAAGTTATCTCCTCCACATGAGAGTCCAGCAAATTTTCTGATGCATCATGCCATTCTTCTTTTATATCATCAACAGTATTATTTGAAGGGCAATGTTCTGTGAAACATTGATACACCATGTTTAGGAAAGCATTGACATCTTCGTCTGTTGACATGTATCCAAATGAAATCCGAACAGAACCCGTTGGAACTCCATTTATTAGGTCAACTTGATCTCCGCACACATGACCTGCCTGTTTGATTACATAGATTGAGATAATTTATTTCTTTGTAAAAAGTAGTAAAAAAATATTCATTTTGAACTTTGAAAACCTTACCTCATAGTGGGACAGTACATCTATCTCTGTCAATTGCAAATGGCGTTGGCATGCACCAGGGTTACAGAAACACCCTGTACGAAGTTGTATTTTATGACTATTAGCCATGATTAATACCTGCCAGTGTAAAAATAAATTTGTTACATTAAATATCAAGAATCTCAAAATCGATTTCTTCTATAAATACCTTTCTATATCCAACATATTTTCCATCTGGTTGTAGTAAATTAAAATTGACAACAGGTCCTTGAATATCTGGATCTTCAAAATCATTGTCACAGTATAAAATAGCAACAGGTGTGTTATTGTAATGCTGTAAAGCCTTCAGACTGTGATGGGCACGTCTGGCTAGAGAAAAAGTATGCTGCCGAATTTTATCCATTGAACCTCCTAATCTATTCAAAGTAGTCAATCCATGACCAACAGCTACCACTGATAAAAATGGAAGTGTGCCATCCTCAAACCTAAAAAAAAGTATATAAGTAAAAATGAGTTAATATTTTATTCAACACTTGTTGTAACAAGTACTCTTCTGACTATATTGCACCTTTCATGAAGTAATTTTCTGGTCCTATGATGTCTTCTAGCACTCAATGCAATCAGAACAGTCCCTCCACCGTAATATTTTTTCTGGGACAGCAAATGGCTGCTTTCATTTTTCACTAACAAAGCCCCAAGTCCAGTTGGATAGCCAAATATTTTATAAAATGAAAGAGTGACAAAGTCTGGCTTACAAGTAGACAAATCTAATTGACTTGTGGATACGAGGGATGCTGCATCTAGAAGACATGCCCAACTGCTTTTTGTTTGAAACGCTGTTGCAAAAATATGGCTGTATTATAATCAACCTAAAGAATTTCAAAAATACAAGAAACAACATGGAACATGGATCAACAACATACTGCTGTTCAATATCCCAGCCTGACACATGTCCACCCACCCAAGGGGTGTTTTGGCTCCTGAAAAGTTGCATTGTCCTGGTAGAACAAGTAGAGAATTCCCAACTTCCTTGTCACAGTTTTCTTTGGCAATATTGTTGATTGTGGAGCCAAATATTTTATTTAATACTCTTTGTGGAAGACATTCTATGGCTAAGCTTTTATCAGCCACAATTTCTCGCATACCAAGAACAGATGTGTGGTTCTCTTGTGCATAGGCAAAGATTCCTTTGTTATTTTCTGAAATGATCGATGTTTGTTGAATATTCCATAATTACACTCCATTTTAAATATCAAATCTATAAAAGAAATCTTACCAGCTCCAAAGTTGAAACTTTCTGCAACTAATTTTAAAGAGGAGGTTGTTCCAGAAGTAAAAATGAGATCATATTCATCCATGTTTGTGTTGAATAAATTCAAGACCCTAAAAGATATGATTTTTTATCTAATTACGATCTATTACGTCAAAACGTTAATTTCACATCTTTTTAGTTTTTACCTGATACGTATTTGATCAACAATATCTTCTGTCAGCTTACTTAAAGTGTTTAAGGAGTGAGGATTCCCATACACTGAACTACAAAGATCTTGCATGATATCTTTCATCTGCTGTTCTGAATAGAGAGTGGCGCCAGCATGGTCCAAATATGAAATACCTGAAAATGTAGATGAAAAATAAGTAGAATTTCAATTAAGATGATTTGAATTTGCAAATTTACTGCTGATGAATGAAAATAATTAGAGTGTATTTCAAAAAGCATAAGGAGGCTGTTTCTATTAAGGTGTTCATGTAATAGAAATTAGTTAACACATGAGTGAACAATCTGTTTGTTATATAATCTTATAGGGAGATGAGGTTTTTATATGATTTAAATACGAATGATACCTTTTAAACGGCTGAATTCGTCAGACACCTCCATCATGCTCGTTGTCAGAAGTGATGGATTTTTAATGTTGATTCCTCGAAAGATGCAAATATTTTTGCAAATCAGCTGATTCTTGTCTTAACTTCCACAACACCGAACTGAGCGCCGAACCGGTGGACAGGTCGTTTAGTCCTCTCTACATCCGCTCTGTGATGTTCACGGTTCACGTAGAGCCCATCGAGAACAAGTGGATGACAAGACTTTGTGCAGTTTGCGACAAGGTCCTCTTGCGAGATGAAGAGTTTAAAAGACGTTCTTATCAGCATCTCAGCCGAAAGCAACACGTAAACATCACTCGCGGGGCGCACTATGTTGTGAATGAAAGTAGATCGGGGCTCCGCCTCCTCCCCCCTTCCCCTCTCGCAGGAGCGCCCCTTGTGACGTCGACGTGGTGTCCGTGTCGTCGTCCGTGATCACTCAGTCCAAGTTTCGGTTCCTTGTGGATCCCTCCATTTTGAATCTGAAACGTACTTGTATTTGACTGCTCCAAGTCCATTTATACCTGCTTGGAACATTTGACTTCACAACCTCCTCCTCCGCAACCTCCTCCTCCATTCCTTGAGTTTATTTTTCCTGGACCTGCCCATCTTTTCCTCATTTCATCAAGGTATGTTCTCTGCTTCCTTTTGATCCACTTGTTTATTTGTTCCCCAACCTTTGCCACTTGTTCCACCTAGGCAAAACATCTCGATTCATAGTGGTCTCTATGTTTATGATCTCATTTTATTGTGCATTTTCCTTACATTTGCGCTCTACTTTGTATGTGAATCTTGAAAATGCCGACTATGCCGTTAAAATTTTACACGTATACACGTTACTGATAAGATAAAGGTAAAAATAATATTTTTCTTCACTAGTGTTCATGGTTTATCCGAGCATTACCGACAATTTAGTTTTCGTTTAAATTTCTGGAAGCGGAATTCTGTTTACCTGTCAGTGTCAAAAGACTTAAAAAGGATGATTTATCATAATACGGACTCAATCCCTTGCCGGCGACCATGAAGGGATTTACTCGATTTGCTTCAATTTTCGTTCAACAAGTTCCAGCGTCTGCTTTTTACATGTCAATTGTTTAAAACAATTTGCTCTTAGATCTCATTGCTGGAAGTTAAAAGCATAGTTTTGGATCAAGTGGTTTTTGGTTGAATGCCTATGTTTAACCTTCCTTTCCTTCAGGGTAGAAGATCCTGGCTCCAACCCTCTTTGCCCTTTTTTATTTCTCTCCTGGTTTAAATTTTTAAGTTGGTCACTGATTTTATCCTCTTATACCCTGTCTTCCATACTCTTTTTATTTTCATCCACCATTCCCATCCTTTTTGTCAGTCTTCCACACCTGTTGTCACATAACCTCCTTACCAACCTAATTTCAGTTTCATCCACATGAAATGCTTCCAAACATTCATACCCGCACTATACAGCAAATAAAGCTTGATATTCAAGGACGCCTACCTTTATTTTACCTGAGACACACATGGTCATGAAAGTCTTTGGTTTCACCACACTATGTTCCAACTCATATTTAAAACCAGGAATCACGCAAGTCAAGGCCCTCATCGAAGGATGAAGTAAGTCTTCCTATTTTTTGCTTTTATATCATCTAAAGCTGTCAGGTTATGTCTCTTCTAGGAAACTGATGATAATCAGGAGCTGTTGACATTTTCTTCTTTCTACGTTGATCTTTCTTCTCTACTCTCTCACTCAGTTGACTTAAAATCATTTATATGCACTATTGTTAGTTATGGGTCGTAAAGATCCACTTCAGATGTTCATGTTATTTAAAAGGATTCTTACTTTACCAGTCTACTTCTAGTACTATGATTACAATAACTTGTAATGGCTCATTTTGCTTTAGTTATGTTTGGAAAGGTGTCACATCTTCCTTTTTCCTAGCAAAACTTTAAAATATAAATACAAGAAAGTCTTGTATGTAATGTGGGCAAAGATGGTTGCAACCAGGTTCTTCATGGAAGGCAATGTAAGTCAAATATCAAGATTCAGATAAGTGTATGATGTAAATTATTCCATTTGTGTCAATGACACATGAATGTGCTTCTAGCTGCAGAATTGTAGCTTTGTACAATTTCATGCCCTCTTGGCTGCGAGTGAATGCTTAATTGCTTTTACGAGCAGATTGTCTATTACTGTGTTTGGTTGTGGTACTAAGTATTTGGTTGTCTTAGTGAGCGATGCTATGGTACCGTAGATCGGGCTGTTATGCTGCCCCGAAGCTGGCTGTAGCAATGAAATGAGTGAGCAGCTATTTAAAAACTACCATGTGTATTTACTGTCATTCCCTGCATTGTCAGGGTATTTGTTGCATTTGCCGGCTGCAACCCTTTCTATCTCTCTCGTAGTCTTATGCTGATTACACCAGCAAATCTTTCGTTGTAACCATCTCATTCCTTTCTTTCCGTTTGTTTCATTTTTCTTCTCGTAGATTATTAGAGCGGCTTAGCCAGGACCGGGACGGATGCGCTTAGGGGGGAAGTAGAGTGTACAGAAGGGGGGGGGGGGCTTGCTCTTACGTCCCTTCACCTCCCCCTCCCCCTCCCCCTCCCCGTGCATGTGCCGTGCAGCGGGAGCGCCCGAGAGGGGAGGACATGCCGTGCTATTCTAGTATGGAATGTGTTGACACTGGGCCTGCTGCACCACCGTGTGCTCCAGACCCCCTTCCTCCCTTTCTTGGCTCTCCATTCTCGCTGTCCCCGGTAGCTTCAAAAGACCCGCATGCAAAATTTAAAAGGTTCGTGTCGAGGAGGAGGGGGGGGATAGGGAAGTCCCTTTCTGAGCAGAGGGTGAGTCGAGACCGTCGAGACGCCCGAGCGCGGTCAGCTGCACTAAAAAAAACGTGCTTTTGATAATAGTGCATTGCACACTTGATTTTTCGTGTCCTGGAGTGGAGTCATTCAATGATAATGCGCTTGTTTTAAGACAATTTGTAATTGAAGTAGTCCCAATGCTCTTGAAACAAGCACATTGCACTTGACTAAATCAAGTACACGCGCTTCTGGGTGTGCTCTGCACGATTGCCCTGGCGCTGGCAATGCTTGGCCTGCTCCAGTGCGCCTCCCGGTCCTATAGGCTCTACCCCCTGCCGACAGGGACCGCGAGCGCCCGCTCGGCGAGACACCGTGCCGACGCCCCCCCCTCCCCCCTCCTCTCCCGGGCTCTGTCTGCTGTGTTTACGTTTGTCGGACACACGCCCACGCCCACTGTTTTCCTTTGGACGGCGGTGTTGATGCACCTGGGTCCCCAGAGGACACTCAGAGAGGGTCTCGCCTGGACCGCGACCACGCCCGCCTGCCTGGGCCACTTGTTGGCCTTGGCCAGCGCGACCAGGGTTGGGGTGGGTCGTGCCGTGACCGCGTCCTCACGCTCACGCGCGCAGCAGGGCTGGGGTGGGGGCGAAGGCACGCGCAGTTTTTACCAAGAGGTTTCCTCTGGTGGTTCTGGTGGGGTATTAGCTGGCAAAGGGCGTTCCTCCGAGGGTACGCGTAACCATCTATGTGTCGCTAGGTAAAGTTAGGCACAAATTACCACGGATACTACACCTGTGGGTGATGGGCTGGCATCAACGCCTGCCCCCTAGTCCACTTACGTGTACACCTCTGTGCTGAGGGGTTGCCCGGTAGGTAGCCCACAAAACCTTTGCATTCATGGTAAATTTGCCTGCTCTACTTAATTTGCTGTCTGGTACAAAATTGTAACGTGCCCCATCGCACCATCGCCTGTTTAATTTAGACAGTTTAGATGGATCTGTGGGGATGTATTGTGCTGTCCTGGTTCACACTAAGCCTCTGCCTCTGTGGCGGTGGTAGTCCTAAAACAGGGCTCCCTAGTTTACTTCGTTATTGTGTTCTGCAAAGTCGATCCGATCCGTCGCGCGGACGTCGGATGCGGAATTTGCTTCCCCTTTTCGCTGTTTTATTTTCCAAAGAGGTGCGGTAGGATTGAGACGTGCACCGGAATGCCTCTGGCATTTACTTTATTTCTGGGCAGGAAGTGGCGACTCCCCCTCCCCCTTTTTCTCTCACGCATCCCCTTTTCTCCCTCTCGTTTTCTTTTTTTCTCTCTCCATTTTCTCTCCTATTTTTACGATTTCTTTTGTTAAAGAGAGCTCTCCTTCTCTCTCTAAAAAAAAAGAAAGAAAAATAAGTAGAAGTATGCGTGCAACCCCGAGGGGGCACAAAACCCCGCGGCATTGTGCTGTTGAGCTTGTGTGTGTGTGTGTGTGTGGGGGGGGGGGGGGTACTTGGCGCCCGCGGACTATTGCCGAGGTGAGTGAGTACGCCCGGCTGGTTGGTTGAAAAGAGCAAGGCGCTCTGTTGTAGAGAACTGCCTTAGTCGCGCACAGCCTGGTGGGCTTGAGTCTCTCTCTCTCGTGCACACACACATACACACACCTTAGGGCGCGCGAGTACCCCCCCCCCCCCCCCCCCCCCTCTTTTCCCCCGAAGCCATACGCCGGCAGGGCCCAGTGGAGGACATGCGAGGCCGTGCTGCCGTATTTTGCTGTAGTGCCGCACCGCCGACTTCTCACTTCGCTCTAATTCTCAAAAGCCAGGGCAACCGTGAAAAGGGTTGAAGAAATAATACTAATAACGCTTTACTATTCAACGGGACGTTTGGATTCTTGCTAGTTAATTGCTGGTCGATACTGGGTGCTTGTAATTTTGCAATTTCAAATTGTAATTTCACTACATGCATTTTGTAAAATTTTCCCTGTAACCCATTTCTAGTTTTCTCACCGTGCATTTTAGAGGCTGTCTCGGGCTGTCTCCTCCGTCCAGCGTGGGCCGGCTGGTCTAGAGTCTGGTCCGTCCGCGCGCCGTGCGGGTCGGCTCTCCCGCCGGCCGGCGGCGTGCGGCGGGCGTGCCCACCCGCAGGGGCGCCCCACCGGCCGGGCCCCACTGGCCGGGCCCCACCCGGGCCCCACCACCCCGCCCCAGCCCTGTCCGATTGCTACACTGGCGGGCGGGGCGGGGTGGGAGCCGTTGCGGGTTGGGCCGGGGCGTGCAGCCGGGATAATGGAGCTATTGAAGCTGCTTTGCGCAAGGCTGCCCGGTCCGGTTCGGCCAGCCCATGGCCCACCGCGCCCGGCCCGCTCTCGGAGCGGAGCCGACAGAGCACACGCTGCGCGAGGCCGAAATTGTTTGTTGTTGAGAAAGAGAGAGGAAACCCACGAGATGATGATGTATACGGGGGTGCATGTCCGCGGGAGACGGGGCGAGGACACACGTAGGCAGGCCGTCGTGGTCCTGGCGAGCAGTGTCTGCCGACGTCAGCCGACATGCCTGCCTGCCGTGTGCTGCTGCTCGGTAGGGCTTCCTGGCATGGAGGGGGCTTCCCTTCGGGGGATAATCCGCCCGCCCCGTTCCGCCCCACTCCGTTCTCCGCCCGCCCACGCCAGGCCAGGGCGCCTTCGCGCCGTACCGTCGATCACTGCGAGGTGGTCCGACACTTTCCATATAAATTATTTTGACACTCAATGATTCTGCTGCCTCGGCTGCAGGTCGGGGCCGGCGGCTCGCCCCCTGCTTCCGCTCTTTCCGTCATAGTGTTGTCTCCATCCCCTTCCCCCTTCGTATATTCTGTGACTGTGATCATTTTGAGCGTTTAAAGCCTAAGTAGCGACGCGAAAAAAATAGCATGCCGCATACGTTTTAAAGGACTTTCAACTTCAAGGTGCACTATGTAAAAAATACAAAGGCAAACGTTTCATAATTTAAAAAAAATAAATATGGTTAAATATTTTAACATTTCTGTTCAAAAATCTTCACGAACAAATATTTTTCAGTATCGCTACTTAATTGACGTTTAATTCGACACGTCGTGAGAAAAGCCACACGCAACTTTGCCGCACTTATGCTGCGTTACCTCTTAAAGGCTAGCAAAGCAGTTTAGCCTTTGTTTTTCCAGTGTTTAGCCCTGTAATGAGATTGTTGCCGCAGCCGGTCCGCGCCGCCGCGTGCCACATGAAAGGCGTCAAGCCGCTCGTTATCGGCAGAGTGTTAATGTGCGTTACAGTGTGTGCGCACGTGTGAGTCCACGTGTGAGTGTGTGTGAGTCCACGTGTGAGTGTGTGTGAGTCCACGTGTGAGTGTGTGTGAGTCCACGTGTGGCGCGCACGTGTGTGTGGCACATTGGGGCGGGTGGTGGTGGGACTGCCTTCTTCGCCCCCCACACCCACACTCACACCTCTGAGGTGCGTGCGGCGTGTTGGAGCCGTGCGGTGACTACATATAGTGTATATACAGCCAATTTCGGTCGGCGCGCGGGCTTTTGCTTGTGTGGTGGTGGTGGTGGTGG
>NW_026267174.1:834075-834873 GCF_000697945.3 Frankliniella occidentalis | reverse complement strand
GGGGTGGACCAATGCCAATAGCACACCACCGCCAAACTCTAAAACAAGCACCAGAACAGAGAACACGAACACCGACAAACGCGAGTCGCCCTCGTTAAAAGAAGTGAAGAAAAGAGGTGGAACATGGAACAATTCCCGACTTCATTGATATTGCCAGCGCCTGTAAACAGCGCGAAAGCAAACGAGTCCAACGTGTAAAAAACTCGTTTTGGTTTTCTTTTACATTTTGTGAACTGCCTCAAACTTCATGTGGCGTTGTCACATAGGTCCAAAAACGGCAAGGTGTACAGCGAGTTGATGCGAGTTTGGCGCAAGTTCAGATACTTTTTTGGAGAGTTTTGCTTGATCTTACGCAAATTTTCTACGAGTTTTCACGAATGGGGTGCTGGCAAGCGTACAACATGTTGGCTAGTGCGGGACCTGTCAAAAACCGTAATTGGTGCTTTCGCCGAATCCTGGAAGTTTCCGTCGAAACCGCCGAGTTGAAATAGCATCTGTTTGGTGTTTGACAGTATGACGCGCAGAAGCCGGAATATTATCCCCGTCGAGGCGATACAGGAGGCCTGCACGCGGTTTCCATATTTCGCGCGAACCTTGCGCGCTGAGTTCTCGGTACTTGCGCGCCCGTGTCCCGTGTCGCTCGCGCGTTTGTTCCGCACACGGTCAGCGGGGCGGTGGCGTCCCGCCCGGAGCGCGGCTTAGTGTGCTCATGCCCCGCCACGCCCCGCTCCGCCACGCCCCGCGCCGCGCCGCGCCCCGCTCCGCCACGCCCCGCGCCGCGCCGCGCCACGCCGCGCC
>NW_026267174.1:829951-833900 GCF_000697945.3 Frankliniella occidentalis | reverse complement strand
CTCTCTCCACCCGAGTCTTTTGTCTCGCTTACTCTCTCCCTCTCACCCCGCCCTCAACCCCCTCTCACCCCTCTCTCAACCCCCTCTCGGCGCTTTCACACACTGCAACCCAAAACTGGGTGAATCAATGCACTGCCGCCGCCACACACACAGACACACGCCGTCACTCACACACACTCTCTCTCTCACACACATTCACTCACACTCCCTCACTCCCGCGCCTGGCCGGACCGGTTTCGCGTTCCTCGTTACGCTAGCACACCGCAGTGGCGGGGGGCCGTGAAGTGCCACGCAGCAGCAGGGGGTAACCTGCCACACACCCTCTGATGGTCCCCGATCCAGTAGACGGGGACGATTGGCGAGTTGTCTGTCTGTGGCCGGATGGCTGGCAAGCGGCGAAACAGCAACATGGACGGTGAGAGAGAGAAAAGGGAGAGAGCGGGGCGGCAGCAGGGGGCGGCGCACACTAGAAACCCTAATGTGTAATTTCCAATTGAACATCACGAAGGTGCTAAGTAAAGTAAAGTAACTTAAAAGCCTCTAAAGGTTTAGTATCTTTATACAAAGGCACTAAAATTGCAGACTGCACTACTTTTAGCATCTGTAGGAGGACTCTTTCGTGCCTTTATGGCGGCTTTAAACGGGTTTTCTTTAAGCATCTAAAGCACGACTTGGACTTGACACACCTTTGTTTTTCCTGTAAAGTCGCGTGCCTACACGACAAAAGGGTGCGACTTGGATTTCCTGTGCACATTCCCCCTTTTCTCCCTCTCTCTCTGTCTTTATTTTTTCATTTAAAATATTTCTTGTACTACACTCGTGGCGCGTGATGCAAAGAACTACCAGCCACTCTGTATATACAAACCCTCCGGCCCTGCCCTGTTCTGCCCTGCTCTGCTCGCTCTAGCGAGGCGCCTGGGAGGTAGGCAGAGGCGGCCGTGTGCGGCGCTCCGGTGTCTCGCGGGCCGGCCCACCCGCCCGGGGGCCCCAGCCTCCTCCTGGGCCCCGCCGGTAGGGCTGCTGCTGCTGCTGCCGCTGCTGCTGCGGTTGCGGTTGTGCATGTGACGGCACAGATTGTCGGGTGCGAGGCGGGGCGGCAGCTTGCTTGTGGCCGCGACGGAGTTGGTTGCAGTGCCTCCAAAAGGGCAGGCTGTTGCGGGCTTGTGCAGTTTTCGCTCCCAGGTGACAAGCCCGCACGAGCCCGCAAGATTTTTCAAGTCCAAAATTTGCATATTATTTCCAATTTAATTGCATTTATAATTTAACAGATCTTAAGAATGGGTTCCTTCAGTAACATCTGTCAAAGCACAAATTCAATTTAATTGAAAATAATATGCAAATTTTGGACTTGAAAAATCTTGCGGGCTCGTGCGGGCTTGTCACCTGGGAGCGAAAACTGCACAAGCCCGCAACAGCCTGCCCTTTTGGAGGCACTGGTTGGTTGTATAGTTTCTTGCTCATAACGCCTCATCAGAGCCGCGAGCTCGCGGCGGCGGCCTCTTTGCATCTCTCTCTCTCTCTCCCCCCTATTTATTATTGGCAGTGTGGATAAGTCTCTGCGAATAGGCGCCGGCGGAAGTGTGAAAGCGGACGTGGCGGGGCGTGGCGGGGCGTGGCGGGGCTGGGCGCCCTTATCTGAACGCAGCAGGCCGCCACTACCACCGACACCTCTCCCCCCCCCCCCCTGCCCCCCCCCCCCCCCCCTCCCTTCCCCGGTGGTGGCTGTCTATTGTGGACGCATATGGAGCTGTCACAGCGCGGCTCGTGGCGTGGCGGAGCGGAGCTGTCCCGGGGAGATAGTGGGTCAATGAGTGAGGTTGGCCGTGGCTGGCTGCGCCGCGCCAGGCTGTGCCGCACCAGCACCAGCCTGGCGCCGCAGCGGAGCGGTCAGATTTACCCGCCCGCAACACTGGAAACGCAAGTGTGTAAATATCCATTCGTACACTTACGGGGGTATTCATGTGAATTTTGTAGGAACAATTCACACGTTTACCCCCTAAGTGTACAAATGGATATTCACACACCTACAAGTGTGCGACATTCACACACTTGCGTTTCCAGTGATTGAACGTTCTCGTTTTGCCGATGACTTCGAGTTTGAATCTTGCTGCCTACGACAAGGGGCTTAAATTGGTAAAAGTCTACCCTTCTCTGCCGCTCTTGCTTATAAGGACCTGCAGTCAGTAACTTGCCGTCGGCCAGGTGCTTTCGAGGACGGACTCGCGCGCGTCCCCGCACCTCGTATACGGCTACGGAGTGTAGCCCGCCGTCCACTAAACTTATCCCCCGCCCACCCTCCTCCGTGTGGGTCGTCCACTGGACCCGGGGCGCGCGCGGGGGAGCCCGAGGCCCTCTTGATGGTGCCATTCAGGGCAGGCCCTGCCCTGCACGCGCGCGCGCGCCATCAGTGCTCCTAGACACGGCACTTGAAACTTGTCCGCCCCGGGCCGGGCCTGGACGGTATGGTGTGGTGCTTGTGATACACCTGTTGGGCCGAGCAGCAAGGTGCTGCCATTAACATGGCACTGAAAGAAAGCGGCCCATTGAGGCGCCCCCGGGCCCCGGGCCGGCTGGGTGTGCTGCACCGGCCGGGCGGGCAGGAAGGGCACTGCCCGGGCAGAGGTCGTACACATACTGTAGGGGGGCGAGGAGGGATCCTCATTGTTATATCTGTACATCAGGGGTACAGGGGTACAAAATATTATGGTCAGGTGAACTCAAATATGCACACAGAAGCTACAATAATTCAAACAATTATTGGAGCGTGGAAGTTCTGATTCTTTAGTCACCCCGGTCACCCCATAATATTTGTACCCTCCACGACCCCCACCCCTGAACTGCGCGCACGCCAGTTGAATTGTTGCACTTCATCCCCCTGACCCAGAAGCCGAGCGGCGGGCCGCGCGGTGTTGTACTTCTTGGAGAGGGTTGTAAAGGACGGGGCGGATGGGGATGAGGCCCAATCGGATGATGTATACACCACGGGACCGCCCCCCCCCCCCCCTCGCCGGCAGCCCTGACTCGGCGCATACTTGGAGGTGGGGAAACTTTTCTAATCATCGCGACCAAATTAATTGATGCTTTCGTTCAATGTGGCCTGGGGTAGGGGGTAGGGTCAAGTTTTTCTGTTTTATATTTATTTTTATTTTCTTTTATCATTTTTTATTATCTTTGGATCGCGCAGCAGCGCAAGTATACTTGCTTCGGGGCGACCGGGTTTTGGAGGAGTTATACTGATGGAGGAAGAGGAAGTAAAAGGAGATCAGGGGGGGATTTGGGAGCGCAGGCGGGAAGTGAATTTGGGGGACTGATCGATGGTGAGGGTATTTGCGTGTCTCGGTGTGGACCTGCTTTGGTCCTGCTCCGCCCTTTGAGCCGGGTCCAGTGGCGTTGGCTGCGACGCGGACCAGTGGCTGCGGGGCGAGAGCCCCGGCCCTGGCGGCGCCCGCCCCGGCGCCCCGCGCGCGCGTCAAAGACGGTCAAAGACGCGGCCGCGTGTTGGTGCGGGCCGCGGGGCACGGGCCGGGCCGGGACGAGGCCCCCCCAAATCCCTCGCCGCGTTAATCGCGTGTGTGGTTCGACGGAGCGCGGAGCGGACCGGCGGGGCGGGGCGGGACGGGGCGCCAACCGTGTGGAACAAATGGGGTGCTGTGGGAATATTGCCGAAATAGTATCGCTTGTTGCCGGGGGAGCTGCTGGTGCTGCTGCTGATGATGATGCCGCTGCCCCCCTCCCCCTTGAATAACCGTGTGCCCATACCAGGAGGCGTCCAACCAACCTGGAATTCCAGGACTTACCGCCCACCCCACCCCCGTCCGGATAGCCACCCTACTCCAATCCGCGTTCGCATTGGTTTATTTAACATCGCACGTTTTGCCGCAGTTTTGCCGTCTGCTATGCAATATGGCGTGGCGAGGCGCGCTGGTACCTCTCTGTCGCTTCTCACAAT
>NW_026267174.1:817991-828401 GCF_000697945.3 Frankliniella occidentalis | reverse complement strand
CGGAGCGACTCGAAAACATACTCAGGTCGCTCGTCCGCGCATGGAGCGACTTGATGACGGACAAAGGTCGCTCCGGCGCGAACCTCCGGCGAATCTTGGCGATACGTCACCCAGGAGCCTGACGAACCTCGGCGACCCATCGGCGCACCAAGCGCGACCCTCCGCGAACCGATAGCGTACCGAAAGCATACCAAAAGCAAACAAATCTTTTTGCGTCGGGCCAGGACGTCATCGAAACGATACCCAAAAGTCAAAGTAAATATAGTTTCGACCAATTTCGACGGTGGCATTCTCCTTGCGCCTCCCTTGCACGTGTGTGAGTGTATGAAAATAACGGTCGATGGCAAAGCCGGTGTCGTTTCACCAGTCACTCGTCGCTAAAACTCCCTTTATTTCTTGTCTTTGCGGAAACGGACCTCATCCTCTGTCTCTTCCCAAGACAGCCCCTAGCCCAGCCTTGCGCCGTCGGAATCTCACCCCTCCCCCCTCTCTCCCTCTCAAAATTGTAAATGGCGACGTTACAACCTTGACGAACCTTCTCAAAGTTATTTGAAATAAGCTCGGCGCGGCGCTGCGCTGCTGAAATTGTTTCTCATCTTGAAGCTCAAGAGTTCGCACGACTTGGCGCGAAGGACTTTTCCGCGGGGTCGCGTGTGTCTGCCTCCCCGAGCACCCCGGGCTTTGCCGGGCCAGGTGAGCAAAGCCCTAATTAGCCCTCTACGGTGCGGGGCTCCGAGCGGACCGGCACGAACACCACTGCGAAGCCATTGGGCCTTTTTGGGGCTTCCCGGGGGACTGCTGCCTCCGCGCCTGCTCTTGAGCCTTGAGCCCCCGCCCTCGCCTCGCCTAGCCCATCGCTGCCGCGAGCGCCGACTTTCTTGACGAATGACCACGAGGCACACGTCCGCGCAGTTCAAAGCTGTTGCAAGATCAAACACATCAGGGTACACTAGAGCTTACAGCGAATTTCATCGTACTAAAATTTTAGTGCACGAAAGTGTCCAAAGGCAGTAAAGCTTCGCACCACTTTTGGGGACTTTAGTGCCTTTCCAGGGGAGCGAATCTTTTACTGCCTATGTAAAGGCACTAAGACATTAACAGCCCAAGAAGGGTGAATTTTGATTCCTACCCCTGTTTTTCCAGTGATGCCACACTCGGTTTGTGGGAACGATACCTCCCGCCACGTGCACCACCCCATACCTCCCAATTACGCCGACAAAATATCATGCTACACCGGCCGCCCTATTGTTTTTTCTCTCCCCCCGAACCGTGCCCCTATGTCCGCCGGGTTCTGCGAAAGTTATATCCGGGCCCGGGCTCCCGCGCACGCGGCTGCGGCTCTGCAGGCAGGTGATGAGGGAGCATTCGGCCGACATTAGCGAGGTTGAGGGTGGGTAGGGCGGGTACCCGTACGAAAAAGTTTAGTCCGGCATCAGTCCGTTTTCGGTCCGGAAAGAGTCCGGCTGGACAGTCCGTCATCAGTCCGCCAA
This sequence comes from Frankliniella occidentalis, assembly GCF_000697945.3. Lineage (NCBI taxonomy): Eukaryota > Metazoa > Arthropoda > Insecta > Thysanoptera > Thripidae > Frankliniella > Frankliniella occidentalis. The sequence continues at coordinate 826,911 of NW_026267174.1, read as the reverse complement.
AGCGAGCGGACTGGTCCGCGGAAAAAGCCAGATCGACCAAAAACCGACCTATTTGCCGGACTAGTCCGGCTGGAACTAGTCCGCTTTTGGTGCGCATCCCCGCCTCACCAGACTGATCGCGGACTGGTCCGCACGTAGAGCAGACTGAAAGCGGACTACCTGAAGCACAGCTGACCACTACCGTGCCAAAATTGATTGGGAAAAGTGCAAAGTTTAATGTTTATTATCGCTAAATAAAGTAAAATATCAGGTCAGCCGGGTAAATCGAACAGTGGTCTTACGTGTTAGAAACGAGGCGAAGCCAAATCCGCTGTCTGTTTTGACCTAGCTCAAGCCGTTTACGAGTTAGCAGAAAAATTTGCCTCGATTTCAATGAAATTAAAATGGCCCTACTAAAATAGGGTGTAGATGTCCCAAATAAAATTTGAGGTCAAAATTCCTATAACTTCCAAAGTTACAGCATGGTAAACTTGTATCGGGATTCGCTCCGGACAATTCTTTCTTTTTAACAGTGCTGTGCTCTGCTCCCGGGCGGACTGAAAACGACCTGGTCCGCTGCGGTAGGTACTCAGGACGGACTGGTCCGCCAGTAGTCCGCCGTTGGAGGACTGATAGCGACCTAGTCCGTCATGGGGCGGACTGAAAGCGACCTAGTCCGGTGAGGGCGGACTGTCCGCGGACTGGTCCGCCGAGGACGGACTGTCTGCGTACTGGTCCGGCATCGCACTTGGCCGCTGCGACCTCAAAGCGGACTAGTCCGCACGCCCGGGGGTACTAAAAGCGGACTAGTCCGGTGCACGACGGATCGAACGCGGACTGGTCCACAGGGGTGCGGACTCTTTCCGGACCGAAAACGGACTGATGCCGGACTAAACTTTTTCGTACGGGTAATAGAAACCGGCGCTCGACGGGGGGGCGGCTCTGCGGTGGGCGATCCTCCCAAACGTCCGTCCGTATAGCACCATGGCGGCCCGTCCTCTCCCATCGCAGGCCCTGGGCGTGTCACTCGAGTGAGCGGCGGAGAGCCCCGCGCGCGCTGCCGCTCAGGCCCGTGCTCCTGCTCGTGTTTGTGTAGGCGAGCGAGCGAGCGAGGGACCCACCCGGCCAGAGCCAAAATAAACGGTGTGCGCGAATCAAAGGAAATGTGCAGCAGTGGTCTCCCGCCGTGCGCTCCCGCTCGTCCTCTCTCTCTCTCTGCCCCTCAGCTCGCCCCGCCGGCCCAGACCGATCCGGCAGAGGCGGACTCAATTATTGACAATTCCCTCCCTCCCTCTCCTCCCTCCCTCCCTCCCTCCCGCTCTCGCCGCCTCCGCCGCTGCTGTAGCAGCCCCTTGCCCTACCTGTCACCTTCGTGCCACGCGCCGTCACAACTCTACTTTTTTTCCTCTTTCATCCCCCTCCTCTCCCTTTCTCTCTCTCCCTCCCCTCGCTCCTCGCCCTCGCACGCCACTATTGTCCTCCCTGGTATCGGCCGCCCGGCAGAAGCCCAGGTCAGCCGGAATGGACAATGAGCTCCGGATGACTGGGGGGTCGGCCCACCCCCTCCACATCCACCCCCTGTCCGATGATGACGAAATTGAAACAAATCCCTTTTTGTTCGCGCTTGATTCTTTTTTTATTATTATTATTTCCATTTCTCTGTCCGTGAATTGGGTGCTCTGTGTGCTACACACAAACGCGTACGCGCGGACGCGCGCGCCGGTGTGTAGCGGGTGGGGTACTCGCTCCGTATGGGATGTGCCAGCACGTCGGGGAAAAAAGGAAAAAAAAAATCACCCAAAAAAACCATTACTCAGCAGAGTTGATCTGTCCATAACAGACATAACTCGTTACTCCCGCCCTACAGTCATTTGTTTCCAGGGCAGTATAATGTGCCCCGGCGGCCTCGGTCCAACCATCGAGCCTTTTGCCAGAGATAAAAAAAAAGTAAAAAAAAGAAGTATGAAAATTGATTTTTTTTCTCTGGTGACTTGCGCTTTCAGTCTGCGGGGCTCGCGAACCTGTTCGGACGGGCGGCAGGCAGCAGGCTCTGCAGTTTGCGAAGTGGGCGACGCCCACCACCCACGCTCCTGCCGCGTTCGCCTCCTGTGACTCTGACTCTCCCTTTCCCCGCCCCTGTCTCTCTCTGCCGGCATAATTCAGTCTGGCCGTGCCGTGCGGTGCGGTCTGCCTGCAATCCTGTTTGCAGCGCGCCCCGGCGGCGGCCTCTGCCCCTGGCTGGCTCTGTCCCCCCTGGCTCTGCCCGGAACACCAGAGCTACTTGGTGCAGGGTGGCGGGGCGTGGCGGGGCGTGGCGTGGGGTGGCGGGGCGTGGCGGGGAAGACGATAAGGAGGAGTGGCGCGGCCTGTCAGCAGAACACTCGCAGCCGATAGGGCCCCGTACCGTGCGGCGCCGCCCTCCTCTGGAAAACTATCACATGGCCCACACGGAAATGAAAACGGACTACGATATTTAATTGTCATACACTTACCCTGGGACGTGAAGAGCTCTAGCAACCATCACACGGTTACTTTAGGGCTAGCCAGAATATATGGTTAGAAAATTAACAATCATGCAGTTATCAGAATCATATTTTATTTCTCACGTACATTTCATTGTTGCCCCAAACACCACTATATGGCTTTCCCTGAAGTAACCGTGCGATGGTTGCTACAGCTTTCCATTTTTCTGGGTGCTGAATTTCTCCCTGGGATAAACCAACGCAAAAATACGGGTGATATTGGGAGATCTTCCAGGCTTACGAGACTGACATGATCCATTTATTTATTGCGTGGCATGATAACGAACGCATTTTTTGTTTTACCCCCTTTTTTTAGCACACTGTGAAAATGTTAAAAATTTACACACTCTGGTTTGTGGCAAGTGTTTGCGTTTTTAGTGTAAGGTCCCATGAGAAAATTACGCGCGGTGGTCCAGTAATGAGAAGCCGTGCTGCAATGAGGAGCGTCACTTTGGAGTTGCTCCGGACAGGACCCCCCCCCCCCCTCTTCTCCTGCCAGGCCCCGAGGGCCGCCCTCCTTTCTGTCTCTCTCGGAGCAATGAAATGATCCATATTCATGTGACAGTTGGGCCGCACGCCGTGTGCCTTTAATTGGGTCATCGCAGCGGGGCGGGGCGGGGCGGAGCTGAGTCTCGGGCCCGAGTTTGAACGGGGCTTACACGAAGAGCGCGGGATGGGAATCTGGCAGAGGCGCGCCCACTCTGCTCGGCTCGGCTCGCCCGTGGATGAAAGGCTCCGAGTTATACTGTCCCTCTCAAACTCGCTATCTAGAGAGGCCCGCACTTAAATTACGTCGTTTTTATTATCAGGGGGTACTACTTTTGTCTTCAGGGATGGACGGAGAAGAAGATATTGGAGCTTTGATCGGCTTTTGTTATAAAGTTGTTAGTCCGTCTGCAAAAAATAGTCACACACTGGAGCACTCTTACAAAAAAAATTATACATATGAATGCACTCAGAGAAGTCAGTTTTTGGATCAAGCGAAATGTTCTTGACTTGAACTTGTACTTGGTTAGTGTACTTCTGCCAGACCCATACTACTTGATTGTAGCAAACAGTGGCATTGGTGCAAATAAAATATCTCACTCTAAACACATTATTCAAGTACAGGTTCAGGTCAAGAGCATCTTGCTTGATCCAAAAATTGACTTTTGAGGATATGCGTTCTGTGTGTGCGTCCGATGTGTGTCTTGTTCAACTTTTGTCAATTTTGCAACAACAAGAAAATTATATTAAAACTTAAAACATGTGCCAATAATACTAAGTGTGTACAGTTGGTGGCGTTGCCCCTAACGGGTAGGCACGAGTAGTGTCGTCCGCTCTGAAACATCCGTAGCACGCTCGTGTGAAGCCACTCGATCAGACTGGACTTTGCTTTTGTTATTGTTGGTTTTAATTTTAGTAGGATTAGCTGCAACCCGCGTGTATATTGCGAAACACTAACATTGTTGTTACATTTCTGGCGTCGAATTAGGTATTCTCGGAGCGTGGCGTGGCCCTGCTCTCGGTCCGGGGGAAGGGGGGAGGGGGGTGGGGCAGTGCCGAAGCCCCACACGGGGCGCCCAGGCTAGGCGAGGGCATTTGTGAAGCCCCTGAGCCCTCGGCGCCCCCCCCCCCTTGCCCTCTGTAAGCAGGGTCGGGACCAGAGGAACAGAATGGGGGTGGAATGGGCGCTAGTTACACTGCATAGACTGACTGCCGGCCTGTCGCGGGCAGATACGTTTGACGTCGCACTGTGCTGCTTAACTGCTGTGGCCCGGCCCCGGACAGCACGGCAGGTTCTTGTCTCTGCCGGACCCCCTCCTGGACAACCCTTCCTGGGACGCCCCGGTGCGCCAACAGATTCCACCCTATCGCATCGCTACCTCTGCCCTTTTGTGCTGCTGCTCGCCACAGAGCCCCGTCGGGTGGGGCGGAGGCGACTGTGAGAAGGGTCCTGCGAGAGAAGGGGGGGGGGGCAAGTCGATCAGACATTCCGGTGCTTGTTTCCCGGGCGCGCATCTTCTTCTGCCAATAAACGTTTCTCTCTCTCTCTCTCTCTCTCTCTCTCTCTCTCTCTCTCTCTGGCCGTGGGAACGCGTGCATGTGAGTGCGGCGGACGGCTTGGTCGGAGATCAACTGGTTGGGCCGGGGAGGAAAGAGAGGGGGTGGGGGGGGGGGGGGTGCTCCCCGGATGGGATTTGGAAGATTGCTGGCGGAGATGTGTCGGCCGCTAGCCGGTGCCAGCAGCGGGGGGTCGGGCGCGGCACCCCATCGAGGACTCGGGAGTGAGTGTCTCTTCTGGAGAGACAGCGTTTCCGCCGGCCGAGCTTAGAGCGAGACGCAAGGAGACGAGACAAGCACAGACAGGCAAAAACAAAACAAAAAGAAAGAGAGAACACCAAAAAACCCGGAGAAAAGTAACGGCCACAATCGCTTAGTTGGTTAACTGACCTCTTTTCGTTGCGTGCGATCTGTGCCTTTTTGGTTCGGGATTATAGTAGTCTCTCTCTTTCTCCTCCGCACCTCTCTCGCTCACTTCTCCCCGCTCGTCTCTCCCATCGCGCTGTCGTCTCTCTTTCCCCCTTTCTCTCTCGCCTCGTTTAAACTTGTCGCTGACACGGGATAAAGTCCTGATAAAGTCCCATTTGGGAACAAGAGCAACTCGCCTGTCTCTGTCTGTATCGCGTGTGTGCGCCACCACCGCCGCCTCCTGTTTCTCTCTCTCTCTCTCCCTCTCTCTCTCTCCCCCTCTCCCCCTCTCCTCCTCTCCTCCTCTCCCTCCCTCCCTCTCTCCCTATAACGCGCCCGTTTGTTCAGGGAGGGCAAGGGTTTAGCCCTGGCAGTGAGAGAGAGGGAGACTAGAGAGGGGTGAGAGGTTGTGCTGAGATAGCTAATTGGTTTTCGACCCCCCGCGTCCCTCCTGGGTGACCGCAGAATATTTAACGTCCGCGGACCGGCGGGGGGCTCCTGCGGCTCTGAACGGCTGCTCGGCCCCGTGGACCCCGTGGACGCTGTGGAGGAGGTGAGGTTGTATTGGTCGCGCCATAGTGCCTCCGCCGGTGGCCTCCGTCCCACTGTTGTCGTGTTCCTCCCCACCCCAGAGGACGCCCCCCCCCGCGATAATCGAGATGTTTTTATTAAAAAGTCCAGCCGCGGGATGAGGTGGCGCCGCTCGCCACCGATCTTTGTTTGTCTCTTGACTGACTTTGACTCGTTTATTTTCCCTTTTGTCTGAAGCCCGTGTGGCCTGCGCCCGTGCCGCTCGCACCGCTTCCCTCCCCCTACATTTCCTTTATTCCATATCTCCATCGTCTCGATTGGAGCGATCCATCGAATTGGCGGGTTTTCTAATCGCATTTTCTGTTTGTGATGTAGAGGAAGGAGAACGGGAAGTGAGGCAAGCGGGGGGACGAGCAGATTTCGCCCGATCCCCCCCTCCTTTTAAAAGCAGCAAAGATTCGCGCTGTTGTGTCGTATCAAATCCTTCGCGCGCTGCGCGGCCGCCTGCTGCCTGTTTGCGATTGGCTATGTGAATCCCTTTCTCTCTCTCTCCCTCTCTCTCTCCCTCTCTCTCTCCCTCTCTCTCTCCCTCTCTCCCTCTCTCTATCCCTTTCTCTATCCCTCTCTCCATCCCTCTCTCCCTTTCTCCCTCTCTCGCTTTCTATCTCCCTCTCTCCTCTCCCCCTCTCCTTCTCTCTCCCTCTCTCTCCCTCTCTCTCCCTCTCTCTCCCTCTCTCTCCCTCTCTCTCCCTCTCTCTTCCTCTCTCTCCACTCTATCTCCCTCCCGCCCCCCTCTCTGCGCACTGGCGCGGACTCAATGGGGACTGTATAATGCACGGGCACCGTGCCGCTCCAACAGCTCCTCAAGTGAAATCCATTTTCGTGTGGTGCTGGAAAGATGTAATCTCTAAATAGGTCTATTATTTTGAATTGATTACGTAAGTAATGCAGTAATGCCTGAGCTGCTTCGGAATGTAACTTTTAGAAACAATTAAAAGATATCGACCTTACGTGCGCTGTAGTCTGAAATCTCAGTCTGTTTGGAGCATGTCACTTCAATACTGCTTTAATTAATAAACTTTGTTAAAACTGGGTTTACCAAATGGTAAGTTTACTAACTACAACCAATACTTTGTTCGTCGCGAAGAAAAAGGCGTCGACATGTTGGCAAGGTGACCCACCGAGACCCCTATCGCTCTGCGGCTATGCTTTACCGCATGCAAGCGTGCGAGCGAGTTTGCCTATTGTCGTTCACTACGGCGCCTTCTGGCCCCAAAGCGAGTGGGCAACCCACCCCCTTAATGGGTCTCCATGGTTCACCCTTCATAATTTCAAAAGTAAAGTTTACGACTTTAATTTGTATGTTTTGAGAATTTTTTGTAGCATTTTGTTTTCTCTATGAAATTTTTTTGCTGTGAAAGCAGAAGTTGGAAAGAACGTGAAGAATGTGGAGAAACAGGGCAAGAGCAGATGCACAGAAGAACAGAGGGTATAGCTGAGGCGGTAGTACGAAAGGGAGCGAGCTTAGCCAAGCCGAGCTCAGCCTCTGCGCGCCAGCCGGCACAGCCCGGAGACAGACTCGTTAGTGGCCTCACTAGAGGATGCCGCGTGACCGACCGGAGGAGGCCGGGGGGAGAAGGAGGAGGAGGGAGGATGTGCCGAGAGTCGCGCCGGGCCGTGGGCCGTGCCGCCCAGGTGCAGCACGGCTAGGGGCGCCTCGTCACACGGCCGTACACCGCGTTGTGTGTGAGTGTGTGTGTGCGCGCGCCCGGGCCGGGAGATTGCCTATGTATACACCCGCCTTGTGGGGACAGCCTTCATTAGGGACAGAGCGAGAGAGCGAGCGAGTTGGAGGAGCGAGCAAGAGGGAGGGGGGCAACCTTATTTTCTGTGTTAAAATATACACATCACACTCTCTCTCTCTCTTGCTCTCTCTTCCCTCTCCTCACTCACACCCACTGACTCTCTCACTCTGAAGCACAGCACAGACATGTACACACTCACACCCTCACTTTGGACGAGGTTTTGGGGTGGAAACTCGGCCACCGGCAGCAGCAGCAGCGAGCGCGCGCGCGGGGCGAAGCAGCAAACTTGCCATCCCATTTTAATATTTTTGGCAAAGAAACTCCCCCCCCCCCTTTTTCGGCTGCTGCTCAAAGGCTTGCGCTGCTCGCGGCGCTCTCGCTCGCTCTCGCTCGCTCTGCAGGTGCGCTCGTGCAGAATGGCCCATAGCCGGGGCCGCGGCGCGCACGGCCCGCTGGTTCATATGACCAGGAATAGAGCGCTGCTCGGACGGACGTAATGCGACCACGCCCCGCCGCGCCCCGCCCCGCCCCGCCCCGCGTCCACTCTGCGGGACTCCCGATAGCGACCACTTCTCTCCCACGCCGCGCTACGCCGCGCCCCCCGCGCCTGATTGAAGGGCTAAAAGGGGAGTGTGCGGCCGGCCGGGCCCCGGGCCGAGCCCCGACCGCCTGTCGATGCTCTGGAAATGCCTCTGGAGAAGGCCCTCTCGAAGGATCTCCAACTGGAGAGCCGCGCGCACCGCTATTGGCAGGCTGGGGCCGGGCTGGAGTGGGGCAGGAGCGAGGCAGGAGCGAGGCAGGAGCGAGACTGGAGCGAGGCTGGAACGAGGCAGGAGCGAGGCAGGAGCGAGGCAGGAGCGAGGCTGGAGCGGGGCCGGAGCGAGGCTGGAGCGGGGCCGAAACTAAGCTGGAGCGGGGCCGAAACGAGGCTGGAGCGGGGCCGAAACAAGGCTGGAGCGTGGCTAGAGCGAGGCTGGAGCGAGGCTGGAGCGAGGCTGGAGCGAGGCTGGAGCGAAGCTGGAGGGAGGCTGGAGCGAGGCTGGAGCGAGGCTGGAGCGACTCTGGAGCAAGCCAGGAGCAAGCCTGGAACGGGGTTGGAGCGGGGTTGCGGGGCGGGCACCCCGTCCGGCGACCACCACCGCCGCCGCCAAACTGCTCTCTGCTGCCCTCTGTGGCGGGGCGGCTCTTCCCAGAGACGCTTCAGGGCCTCAAACGGGCTTCCTCCAACTGTCTAAGGGTTCGCAGAATGCGAAGAGGAGAACAGCAGGGATGCAGGGAGTGGGTGAGAGGGAGACACTCCGCTATAAGGAAAGTCCCTTGGCCGTTGGAGGCCGCGGAATTATCGGCCGGAAGTGCGGGCAATAATTGTGTCATCGCCGCCCTGGTCCCCCGGTGCGGGTCCGTTTGTTGCTCCGTGTCCAAGTTTTGTTGGCGGGGCGGGCCACTCTCTGCCGCCGCCACGCCACGCCACGCAGCGCCACGGACGCCTAACTCGGCTAAAAGCGCCTGCTCGCCCGGGCCGTGCAAGCGCCTCTCGCAGCGTGTCAGAACCATTCCGGGCAATGTGTTGTCTCCTCCAACGCGTGCCGAGGCACGGAACGCGGCGCGGGGGAGGAAGGGGAAGAGGGGGCG
>NW_026267174.1:814071-817386 GCF_000697945.3 Frankliniella occidentalis | reverse complement strand
CTGCTGTCTCTCCTGCTCCGCCCGCACCCGCCCCGCCCCTCCCCACCGCGAGCTGCACCGAAACCTCGCGCAGAACCTATCTTCCCCTGCTCCATGTAAGTCGATCTGGTGCCTTCCCTTCCCGCTCGCACGGGGTGGCGGGTCCTCGCGAAGCGCACGCGTGGGTTTGGTGCCGTCGTGTGGCCCAGTGACCCCTCGGCCCGCCCTCGGAACGCACCCGAGCGGGAGGGAAGAACTGGAAGATGCATCGGGCGGGGTGCGGCGGGGCGGGGCAGGGCGGGGCGGGCGGGCGACCTGTTGCTTGGGGGCGCGCTACGCCACGCCGTGCTGGCTCATTTGTCACGCTGACAGCGCCACGCCGCGCCACACGCCTCCGATTTTATGAGCGGATTGGTTCGGCGCAGCCCCGCCCTCGAGCAAGAGGGCAGTAGGGGCGGCCCGGGGGCGGCCCGGGGGCGGCCGGGGGGTGGCGCAGGGCCTCCTCAGCCATGCAGTCGGCCTGGCCACCATTAATTAGTTGGTGCGGGTCCTCGGGCGGGGCGGAGTGCGGGGCGGGGCCACCACTCCCCAGGACACGACACGGACCACGGCCCCCCCCCGGCCCCGAAGCCTTGTTCATGGGGACCGAGCAGCATCGGAAACATCTTGCCTGGAAATCCAGTCGACAAAGCGGTTTTGTTATCAAGTATACAGTATATACCCCCGTTTTGTAACAGGAGCAACAACAACAGCATCGACATTACAGGGATCGTGAAAAAATTCTCACTTCTCCCTTCGATGGCTTCCTTTGCGCGAAGCGCTTCTTTGTAGACGTCGCTCCCTCCCGCCCAACTCTCCTTTGAAGGCTCGCCTCTCCTCCGCCTCTTCAGGCGCCCTGTGTTTACTAACGTGCTTCTAAGTCTCTTTCCCACGCAAACCCCCTCCCCCCCACCATTCCTTCGCCCTTTTCTTCCACCACCTCCCTACCGCCGCCACCCCAGACAAACCCGACCTCTTTTCTACTCTCTTTGCGATTGCCGAGTTATCGCCACTCGAAGTGTTCCACCTCAAACACCTAAATGGCAAGTAAGCAAAAAGCCCCCCCCCCTCCCTTTCCCCTCGCCCGGCTGCTTTTCTTTTTTTCCCCGCGAGAAGTGTGTGGGGTGGGGGTACGTTCAGTTGTGTCGCCGCCCGGGCGCCACGGCCTGACTTGCACCTCTACTCCTGACGGCGCCCAGCAGGCGCCCAGATTTCCCGCTGGGTTTGAGTGAGGGCTGAGGGCGCCTGAGGGCCGTACGCGGTCTCGCTTACACTCTCCTCCTCTCCTCTGGGTTTGTTCATTAATGCAGCCGAACTCTTTATTTTCACGGTCGGACCGCCACCCTCCCCTTCCCCCTCTCTACTCCCGGCGCTGCGCTGCTGCTGCTACCCCCTGAGGAAGCCCCGAGGAGTGTTTGTGTTTGTCAAACTCGAGTTCCACTGGAAGCAGTGTTATAATTACTGAACTTTTTGTTTGCAGGAGGCAGGACTGGCTGGCCGGCAGGACTGACAAGACGAACGGAACCAGGGTGAGTGAAAGCATTTCTGAGTAACTTTGCCCCCCCGGCGTCCGCGGCGCCCCGCCACGCCACGCCACGCTGCCCGGGAGGAGAGTGAAGGGTTTCCCCTTTTCATTATCCCAACTCATTTTTCTAAAGGCGTGTAATCAGATCACGATTCCATTTTCATTCCGCTCTTTTGGCTCACCCAGTTTGCGGACGCACACTTCTGCGCTGTCGCCCTTAGACCGCCGAGGGGTGGGTTTGGTTTATCGTGGTTCTAACGAGATCTCAGCGTCACTACGAAAGCCGATTTCGAAGTTCCTGCTGCCTATAGACCATACCACCTCCCACCGTCAATGTGGTTCCACGTCTTCTCGGTGAACTTCACACGAGAGGAACGTGTGAAGTCCCCTCAAAACGAGTGGTCGACTTTTCAGAATTTTGGTGTACATGGAATATTTGTGGAATATCTGGGACATTTTTCAGTATGTACGTGGAATATCCAAATGTCCCATATCCCCTCGCCTCAAAACGATTAGTAGTTTTATACAGTAACCTAACCCCGAAAATGTATGAAGCAAAGTTGTTCATTGAAAAAAAAAAAAAAAAAAAAATGTTGTTCCTCAAAATTTTGGATCCGAAAAATGCCGTGTCGTCGTAAATGAAGTGGTATGCGTCGCGACCGTGGGGACGACAGCATGTTTCATTCATATCAGGCGACCGCCGCATATTTAGCAGCAGCGGCAGCGGCATCCCTCTCTTCTGCGGCCAGATAAAATTTGGCCGTGCGGTCGGTCCCGGGTATTTGAATGCGAATTGGGCCACGCGCGCTGCTGCCGCCGCCGCCGCTGCTGTGGTTTTTGGTCCGTCTGTGAAATGGTCAATTGGACGCGGCCGCGCGGCCGGGGCCCATCAGCTAAGCAGATGATGTCATTTGGCGGGCAGGATTGCAAAGTGCGGTTTTTTGAAATGTCGTGCGCTTTTGCCTTGCTCACGCTCACCTCCATTTCCGGCTGCCATGCTACTGCTGCTGCTGCTGCTGTGAATTATCGGGAGTGCGCGCCACGCAGCGTTGGCTAGAGTTCACGGCAAACAAAATCTCCAATGCAAATGAATGCCCCTCCTGGACTTGACTGGAGCCGGGGGTCCGGTGGGATACCCAGGGGTGACGAAGGACGCCATCAAAAGGTAGTACTGCCGCCGCCGCTGCTTCTCTGCTTCTAAAACGAGGCAAAATTTCTGTTCGGCTTTCCCTACCCATTTTTGAAAAAGTTTGTTTTAGTGGCTAGCGAAATTAATGTATAAATTCCCCTGCAATTTTTGTTATTCAAAGCTGCTCTGCTTTTGCGTGTCTGTCTTTCCTCTTCCTGCGCAGTTTAGTTTGCCCATTCCTTTGCGTCGGCCGCCGCGGGCCGCGCGGGGGGTTGCTGCTGCGCCTCGCTCTTCATTGCGAAATTACTCGGGTGTTGCTGCCGCGCTTTTCATATTCGCGGAGCCCCCCCGGACCCTTTTGTCTTGCGCCGGACTGTACCTCATTGCGCGCCGTGCATAAACTGCGGGCAGACTATACGGTCTAAACTAAGCAGGGTGAGCAGCATGGCGTTGGCGGTGGGAGAGTGGGGTAGGGGGGTCAATGTAGGGTTGGAGACGCGGGGGAGTGTGCACACTCTCATCCTGTTACTGATTTTTTTCAGCTTTTGTCAGTATTCCTGCTGCGCAAAAACCTTTATAAGCGACTGACAACTGCTTTCATCAGTAATACGAAATAATTTATTTTTTAATTACTGACAATTTT
>NW_026267174.1:808964-811576 GCF_000697945.3 Frankliniella occidentalis | reverse complement strand
CCCCCCCCCCCTAAAAAGATATATCTGCTTTGCTGGTGGAGTCGGCCCATAGCCCCAGCCGCGTCCGCCTCCGCTCCGGCTCCAGCGAACAGAAGCTCATTACGTTTGGAACAATTCGGATGAAATAAGGCCAGCGGATGCTGTGATAAATTGGTTGTTTGCTTGAATGCGCTCCGGCCCCTCGTTATCGTTCCAACCAGATGGATGGATGGATGGATAGATAGGCAGATGGATGGATAGGCGAACAGATGGATGGATGGATGGATCGGTGGATGAATGAGGAGAAGGTTGAAAGATGGATGGCGATGCTCGAAGCAAAAGTGAGAGAAGTACCAAGAATAATGGAGAAGGTGGAAGGTTGCTTTTTGTCCCCTTTGGAACATTTCGCGCGACTTGCAGCGCCCGTCGCGTCAGGCGACCCGGCGGCGGCAAAAGGGACAAGTTTTAAACGCGGCGCAGATGGCATGACGCGCACAGAAACGCGTGGAGAAAGGAAAAGGGGGGGGGGGGCATCATTGAGTCTAGCCTCTCGAACTTATAACAAACCTCTTAACTGTCGTAGTTAGGGATTGTCACACACTTTTGGCGCCAATTTTCCTCCGCAATCTAACAGTAGGACATCAGTCCCACCCCATACAGCATTAGGACAAACCTATTACAGTGTGTAGTAGAAGGATCCTGTCACACGTTGCACGCTGATTTTCGTTTCACTGTTTTTGTTGTAATTACTTGGACTCTCTGCACCGTCGGGTTTTTATTTCACTCACCTTTTCTCACCACCTCGACCCCCCGTGTCTCGACATTGCGGTGCACCTGTATCTAAATAGCAGTTCTCGTCAGTCTCCCCGTCGGCCAGGAGGAGGAGACCCCGCGCGCCGTCGACTGGTGCTGCCGCTGCCCACCGGCCCAGCCCTATTGGTTTCCGAACGAAAGGAATATCGGCGGCAGCAGAGGGAGTGCGATGCAGCAGCGGCGGCATCATCGGCCTCGGCCAGGTCGCTAAGCTATTGGCTCGGAAACAATGCGAAGGTGGCCGCGCCACAGCCTCGGAGGGAGCAAGGGAGAAGAAGCCCACTCGTGGCCATACGCCTGCTGCCAGTTGATTTGTCTCGATTCCTCAACCTTTACCTCTCTTTCTTGCACCGTCTCCTTCCCTCTTTCTCCCTCTCACCCACCATCTAACCCCCCCCCCTCTCTCTCTCTCTCCTTTTCTCTCTCTCTCTCCTTTTCTCTCTCTCATCTGAGGAATTCTCCCCCACCGGTCTTTTCTAGCCCATATCGGACAGTCCCAGCCCCAGCCCAGCTCCTTCCCCCTTCCTAGGTTGCCCTTCCCGCACCCTTTCTATTCGTCAGCCGAAACTCGAAAAAAAAACAAAATAGGATAAAATAAATAATTCAATCAGCCCACTTTGTATTTCTCTCCTATTTCACGTTGACGTGCAACGCCTGGTAGTGGCCCTCTCTCCCGCTGCCAGCTAGCTAGCTAAGCGAGCCCGCCGGGGCAAAGGCTGCTCCACCCTCTGCGAATGCCAACCCGTTCGTTGCTTGGCGTCTACTCGACTCGCCCGAGCAGTAGAATAGTAATACGAAATGTCGCTGTCGGGGTCTGGCGCTCGGCTACCCTTCGCCTATTACTCCCGTAACAAAGTTTTGTTGCCGTGTACTTCGGGGGAAGAGTGAGTGAGAGAGGGCGGGGTTGCTCTCCCTTTGCCCTCATTTTGCTCCATTACCAGTGGGAAAAGAGAGGGGGGGAGGGTCTGCTATCCCTCGTGCCGTACCGCTGTGCAGCGCACGACGTACTGAACAGGGCGAGTGGGCAGAGGAGGGCCAGGGGGGCGTCGTCGGACAGATGTCGAGCTCGATGCCCCTCTTGTTGTATTGGGGCGCACGACGGGCTCGTCCTGCTCTGGCTCTCCCCCGTGCGGATTCCCTCCCGGTCGGTGCATTCGAGTGGGTGCCGTCGCAACCCCCAACCCCGTCCTCGTCCTCTTCTTCTCCTCCTTCAGCGCCGTGAGCGACGCCCCGTGCGCGCGCTCGTTAGGGGGTTCGTCCGAACGAGCCCAGGGACATCATTTAGGTGTGTGTCGGGTGGGGCGCGGGGCGAGATCGGGTCGGGGTGCGGGGTGTCGCTTGGGGTTGTTTCACCAGATTTGTCTGCCGTGGGGTCCCCCTCCCTTGCCTCCACATCAATCTATCTATCTACGCTGAGGGCGATGCCGCTTACCTGGTTCTCAAGTACTAAATATATCTAGCCACCAAGACCTGTACTGATTTATTTATTAGTAGCTTATAAAGGTTTTTATGCAGCCGGAATACTGACAAAGGGCGAAAAAAAAGCAGTAACAGGATGAGAGTGCACTTACGGCGATCCCGCTTACTTTCGGGGAGGCCGGCGCGTTTTGTTATATCCATTGTTTGAACGGCGAAATCGGCCAGCCTGTATCAATCACAGGTAGTAGTCCTAAAACCGACAATGACTGGCAGTCGCTGAAAAAAAGAATCTTCCCTTTTCATTCTGCGATTTTTATTCTCATTTTTATGCCGATGTGGCGGAAGTGATGTGGCCCCTCAGGAATGATTCGCTTTCTAAAAATGTATCCGCCTCCCCCCCC
>NW_026267174.1:801171-803668 GCF_000697945.3 Frankliniella occidentalis | reverse complement strand
CCCCTCCCTCTCACCTTCCGCGTCGTCATCTACCCTTCGGCTGGCCGGTCCGAGCGGGAAAGGAGGGAGAGAGAAGCAGAGAGTAGAAAGAATGAGGAGAGTCAGAGAGGGAAAGAGAGAGAGAGCGAGAGAGCAGCAATGGGCCACTAGGTGAGGCTGGGTGAGTGAGGAGCGGGTCGGTGTCTTCGCCTTCTTTATGTCGACTGCCTGTTCGCCCGTCCGCGCCTCCTCCCGCCACCATCCCCCGTCTTGATGGATGGCGCCATCTTGACGACAACCTCTCGGCAAACCTCCCTCCTGACAACCCCTCGACATCCACGCAACATCCACCTTAACAACATCCAGCCGACAACATCAATCCTTCCACCGACCACGACACCACCACCACCACTCCCGCATCACCCCCCTCCCCCACCTCACCTGGGGAATGCCCAGGGAACACGCGCGTGGCGCGGTCCACGCGGCCCCGTTTAACTGTCCGCTCGGACGCTTCATGTGTATTCGCTTTTGACCGCCCATTTGTGTTTACCGCATGATGAGACTGGCAAGTGAATCAGACGGATCAGAGCCGGGGCGGGAGGGAGGGGGGGAGGTGGAGGCGATGCCTGTCGAGGCGTAGTGGGGCGTGCGCCACACCTGATTGGCTTAGTGCGAGCAGTTTCACCCCTCGGGACGAGTCTGTGTGTTTCTGCCAATTAGCCTACCGCCCGGGCCTTAGACACTTCCAGGCGCCTCTCTCCCCCCTCCCTCCCTCCGACACCTCACCCCCACGGCACGCCGTGTATACTTTCTCTCCCGCTCGTCTCCCTGCTCTGCTCTCCCGGGGCCCGCCCGCCCGTGGCGCCTGCACAGGTGCGGCTAGGCTGTCCCGCCTCGCGGCCCCGCTCGCACGCTGCCTGCCTAACCGGGGCGGCTGGCGGGCGCACGACTGGATCCCCTGCCTGCAAGCTTTCGGCGCGGCTCTACTTTGGCCTATTAGGAATTTTAAACTTCCAAATTGCAATTCTGCGAAGTTTTTCAATATTTTTTTAAAAGAACGTCTGTCTTTTTTTCTCAAGAGTTTATCTTTTTTCAAAGTTTTCTGGATACTTTTCAATTTTTTACAATTTTTTTCTGGTGGACTTTCCAATTTTCCCGGGAAAAATCGGACCTTAAAATCCCCAACTTGGGCGAAGCCCACTTAATATAATTCCCTCTCTCTCTCCGTCCTCATCCCCGCGTCGCTCGGCCGGAGTTTAAGTAATGCCTCATCACGTACGTGGCACGTCCCGCGCGGCGCGCTGCGTCCGGCACCTCCTCCTTCCGGAGAGAGGAGGAGTCCCCGTCCGTGGCGGAGTGGCAGTTTGTCCGAAAGACGACAAGAAGGGGGCCGTGCCGTGGGGGGGTTGGTTGGGGTAGAGTGGGGGTGGGAAGTGGAGTAAAAAGCAGATGGAAGGAGGGCCGGGGCCGACCAAGCCAAAAGAAGGAGAGAAAAAAAATAATCCAGTAACTTACTTTTCTTCCACTCCGCCCCTTCGCCGTCCCTCCTCCTCCTCTCTCGCCTATACCCATCACATCCCTGTGAGCAAACAACCCTCCCCTCCTCCGCCGTGGTGTGGCGTGGCCATGGAGATGAGGTGGCAATTATGCCCGTCACATGGTGTGTCGCGCATGGTAATGAAACCACCAGTGTGTTGGGCCGGCCCCGCCCGGGCCCCTGCAGGAGCACTGGCGCTGCTCGGGTGGTGGTGGTGGTTGTTGTTGTTGTTGTTGTTGTTGTTGTTGTTGTTGTTGTTGTTGTTGTTGTTGTTGGCCGTCGTACAGTTTTCGTCGACGACCTCGTGCCGTGTTGTCCAGGGCGGTAACAGTGTGACAGATTTGGAATTCAAATCTGCTTCGCTTATCCCGCGGAATCGAACATTTTTGTCTTTTGTATACCGTGCGAAACGCGTGCAACCTTGGTCTCGGTTAACGTCGTCCTCTATAGCAGAGCCGACACGATCCGGCCTATCGTGAAAACTTACAAATATAAGAATGTTTCCTTTAAAGTGAATTGCCTACCTCACCCGTTCCGCCCCCGCCCGCCCCTAGCCGTCGAGTCCTCGGGGCAGGGGAGGAGAGGCTGTCCTGTCGGCTTTGTTGACGCGCTCCCCTTCGCCCCTCCGCCGCTCTCCCTCCCCTCACCCTTCCCTTCCCCTTCCCATCCCTCTCCCCCTGCCCTTCCCCCTCTCCCTCCTTCTCTTCCTCCTCCGCCCTTCTCTTACCTTCCCGCTCCCCTCCAATCTATCTATCTACGCTGAGGGCGATGCCAGCCGCTTACCTTGCTCTCAAGCGTACTAAATGTATATCTAGCTACCAGACCTGTACTGATTTATTTATTAGTAGCTTATAAAGGTTTTTATGCAGCAGGAATACTGACAAAGGGTGAAAAAAAAGCAGTAACAGGGTGAGAGTGCACTGTAAAAAAATTTGTTGTACAATGACGAAAATACCATGGCTAATTTTTAGTACAGGGCTG
>NW_026267174.1:793510-796836 GCF_000697945.3 Frankliniella occidentalis | reverse complement strand
TGGGAAGTGGAGTAAAAAGCAGATGGAAGGAGGGCCGGGGCCGACCAAGCCAAAAGAAGGAGAGAAAAAAAATAATCCAGTAACTTACTTTTCTTCCACTCCGCCCTCCCCTTTTCCTTTTCTACTCCACCCCTTGTCTTCGCCGCTTTCTGATCCGCAACTTCGCCCCCCAAAGCGCGCGTACGTTTTCTTTTCTAATTTTAATGAAATGTTAATGAATTGCCTCAATTTTGATGGAAAGGGTGTGTCTGAAAGCGGGGCCGCGCGGCGGCGGCGCTGGCGACTAAAGGAGGCCACTTTGCGGTTTTTAACCGCGGCGCCGCGCGTGACTGCTGGAGGGGGAGGTTAAGCCCAAGGGAGAGAGAGAGCGAGTTTGGGGAGGAGGGAGGGGCTATACTGTAGAGTAATGGCAGTAATTTTGCGCGTTTGGGATTAAGGCCGCTGAGGGAGAGAGGTCAGAGACTATGGGCGATGGCGGGGGCAGGTGTTTGAAATGACAGTGACAGGGGCGGCGGCGGCGGGGCCGACGGGTCCAGGGCGAGAGAGAGAGAGAGTGAGAGAGAGAGAGAGAGAGGCTGTAGCTGGTCCTGGTTCGGTTCTCTGACGTGCATAATAGAGGCCTCTTTGTCAGTCCGGCCCCTGTCCCGACTTCCCCCCCTCGCTCTGACGTAAGAACAACCCCACCCCAGTCTCTACCTGCTGCTGCTGCTACCTGTCTGGCTGCATGCTTCTCTCCAGCAGCACAAGCGTGCGTCGGACCGGTGCAGGATTTAGGTCCGTGGCAGAGCAGTTTTGATAGTCAAACAACTGTGTGTCACTGGCGGCGCCTCGCTCGCGATTCACAGCATATATGTATAATATATAACACGCTGCTCCACTTTCCAGATTTCTGAGTAGAGTCCGTTTCATCCCCCGCGCCACTGCGCGAGGGATTTGGGGGGAGCTGGAAGTGCACTCCATATATAATATGGATTCGTGTGGTGTGCGACTGTATTAAAAGCGCCTCGTGTCGAGCGCGCATGTGTGTGTCCTGTGTGTGTCCTACAGTTCCTTTTATGAGCGACCGATTTTCGTTTTATTCTCCGCGCTGCTTCTCTTGCTACCCCCTCCCCTACTCCCTTTCCCCCTCGTCGTCGTCGTCGTCGTGGGAGATTATTTCGAAACCTGGCGAGACGTACTACTTCCCTCTCTGGCGAATCTCGTCGGGCGGAGCGCGGCACGCCGGCACGCCGCGCGCACGACTCTTGTTTTGCCTCCGCCGCGCGTATATTGGTGTGTGTTTTGCGTAAGCCCCCCCGGGAGAGAGCGAGGGGGATGGCTTTGGCGCGCGCGCGCGGGGCAGGGGGGCCCGCTCTTGTGTCATTGTTTGTACCTGCTTCGGAACTCACTGTTTGCAGTGAAAACGCATTCTAGCTGCATTACTTTCCCGCGGGCCAAAGGCGCACACTCTAAATGGGGAGGGACAATTTTTGTACCTTAGTTAGATGTGTCTTTGAGCACATCTTCATCAGATACAAATTTGTCTGTACAGAGGTACAAAGTGTACCTAGGCTAGGTACAAATGCTATATTTTGTATGTGACTTGGATGCAAATTTGCATTTGGTTTAGATGTGCTCAAAGACACATTCAGCCTACGTACAAAAATTGTCCCTCGCCATTTAGTGTGCACGCGCGCGAGAGAGAGAGAGTTGGGAAAGCGACGCGCGCATTCAAAGAGTTTTACGCCTGAATCTCCGCGCCTATAAAGCAGTTCACATAGTAGAAAAAGTAGACATTTTTTTTTATGGCGCGTGGACACCGATTGCACGCACGTTCTCCACGGAATGGTTCCCTGATTAATTTAAGAAATACCATTGATTCCGTCAATAACATTTTTTGAAATCAATGACTCTTTTTTTTATGGAGTGCCGGAAATTCTTTTTAACCTGTGACCTCCCCGCGCCTGATTGATACTATTCACTTAGCCTTCGGTATCTTTGCCATCGCGATGCCATATCTCCATTCCTGGCAGTGCCGGCCATTTACCTAATGAAGCACCGAGCGTAGGGGGAAGTGCGGCGGTCAACTCGACTCGGCGGCCGACCGACGCGCTGGCCAACTCTGTATTGAGCTGCGCGTGAGAGAGAGAGAGAGGGAGAGAGGGAGGGGGAGAAAAGGGGAAGCGCCCGGAAACAGAAAAGGAAATGAGGGGAAAGGGGAGAGCGAAAAAGTGTGCAGCCTTTCGTTGGCGTGCGCAAGTAGTACATAGTAGCCTTGGCCGCCGGGTACTTTGTTCTACAACGTGTTCAGACGCCGTAGAGCATATTTGACGTTATTTGCAGGCTTATGGTCTGTAGGTAGTACGCCCTATACAAGGTGGCGCATCGGCGCTGTTCTCTCTTTTTATTGGTTATACTGTACCGAATGCAAGCGTGCAGACGAGTTGCATCCCGCCAAAAGGTGCCTCGGTGGACGTTAGGCAAGCCCACCCGCAATATCTGCATCCGGAACAGCATAACTTAAAGGACAGAACGGCGACGATGGGCCACCCTGTGTGGTGTACGCCGCCGCCGGCCGCCGCACTCGGGCGCGTGTTGTTGGTTGACGCCGTCCTGAATCCGTCATCCGTCTAGCCCGTGCCCTCGCCTTGTCGTTCAATATCCCAAGCACCCCTTTGTGGTGGCGTATGATGGCCGAGCGTGGGCGGCTCGCTTAAGGGAACCGCCGCGGGGGCCGTTTGGTGGTGGATGCCTCGAAATAAATCCCGGAGCTGCGCCTCTGACCCGACCCCACGCCGCCGAGACCCTCCCCTCAGCGGCAGTGGCTGGTTTCTCACGTTTGCTGATCATCATCGGTCATTCTCCCTCCGCGCCACACGCAGACTTTTGTCAAAACAGAAAAAAAGAAAACCGTTGTTGGAAAAAAAAGAATGTGGTAATTAGAGAAGTTCCAAGGAGCTTGCTCCGTGTGGTCGCGGAGCTCACAGACCTTTCGTGCTCTTCCTCAGTCTGACCAGACAGGAGCGAAAGTTTGGAATGAACTCAAGTGTTGTTGTTTGTTTTTTTTCTCCTTACGACCGCGCTTACTCGCCCTTTGTTGAGGGCGCAGAGAACCCGCTGGTGTTTGTTGTGCAGGCTGGAGAGCTGTCGGCGGCCAGCTGCTCGTCTGCTGGAGCCGTAGAGTCCGAACGGCTTCGCGCGCTCCCGCGCCTTCAGCGCCGAGCGCCTGGAGAACGGGCGGGTAGGCAACTGGGACACAGCCGTGCGCACGGGGCCCCCATGTTGCCTACCCACTAGGCGTCTCCTCCGGCCGCCGGGCGGGTAGGCAACTCGGACACAGCCGTGCG
>NW_026267174.1:781828-792345 GCF_000697945.3 Frankliniella occidentalis | reverse complement strand
GGGGGGGGGGGGGGGTAGGAGAGAGCAGGAGGATCGGAGGGGAAGTGATTGAACTGTCGGCATTCCGCGCCGTCGCGGCGCACCGAAGAGGCGAGGCACACAAGACGCGCAGACAGAGTGTCTGTAATGCTATTGGCTGAGGTGCTCTTGTTCTTCGCGCAGCGGCGTGGCGTGGCGCGGAGCGGGGGGTTGGACCGGGCTGCGCTGGCCGGGCGGCTCTCTGGGCTTGGCTAGCTCGTGTCGCTGGTGGATACACGACACTCCTCCTCTGCTGTCTCGCACGCCACTTTTCCCTCTCTCCTTTTTTTCCTCCTTGGCGCTCGCGTCGCACAGGTACAACAGCCCAACTGCCGCCGTTATCGACTTTGCCATTTACTCGATTCGGTGAATGCTGTGAGGCGAGTAAATGATAAGTGGTACAGGAATAATTGGGGCTGCTGCGTCTACTTTCGCTGTCAACTTACGAGCTAGGACGTCGGGCGTTACCGGAAATCAGGATCAGCATTCTAGGTCTGCAATGTGTGCCCTGGTGCAAGGGCCTCACACCTAGGGTGGCTATACTGGCCGGACTGAAAAACCTTGGGTCATGTATGTGACTGGCCTGTGTCGTGCACGAGGAGCTACAAATGAGCAGAGCTTCTGTCCGTCGTCTTGATAATGCTGAGCTCAGCACAGGCGCCCTGTGTTGTGCGACCGGCCAGGAGGGCGGCGATGCAGCGGTGCAGCGGTGCAGTGCCTCACGGGCCGACCCGTGCGTTGTCATTTGGGGCTGCACTTGGCTCGCCGCCACTCTTTCTCAGTGTCTCTCACTGTCTCTCTCGCTCGCTCTCTGACCTGGCCTACGCGGCACTCTGCCGCCACACCACGCGGGCCGCGACTGCATTGGAAAAACTAATTGCCATCAAACTAATAAAGTTCAAGCAGTTCGAAGTTCCCCCTTTCTTGCTATATGTGCCAACAGAATGCTTGTAATGTTCAAGTTGAGCATATTACAAGTAATGTTCTTTGGAACTTGCACAAGAATCTTTTAACAATGCGATGCGAACTGGTTCTTCGCAAGTTTGCAAACCTTTCGAACTAATTTCCTCGCAAAAATTCCGACAGCTTGCAAAAATATCTTCTCCGCCGTACGACCCAATTCTTTGCAACGTGTACAACAGTACAGTGACCGAAAGTTCTTCACCGTAACGTTGGAAAAGAATTTCGTTTGCAAAGCAGAGTGTGCACCATACTGTCTCACCACCTCCAGCAGCCCACCCCCTGCGGGCTTTGCTCCCGCTGCATATACAGCCCTCCTTAGCTTCCGGGCCGCACACCGCGCGGCGGCGGCGCCGACCGGGCAAAAGTTGCGTGGCAGCGAGGAGGGCGGAACTTGTTGGATCCGACAGGAAAGTAATTTCGTCATCGTACGGAAGCGGTGCTGTGCCGCCGGAAGACGTGGATGCGAGGGGCTAGGGCCGGCGGCGGGGGTACCACATTCTACTTGTACTCGACTCGTACTGCGCCGTACACTCTGTAAAATGAACCCTACAGTTTATGGCTATGGTAGAAGAAATCGACGCCATACTTAGAGTCTACAGTTTAAAACAACTGTAACTTGTTTCACTCGCCCTGCAATTTACAGTAACAATTTCGCAGCTTTCAATTGTGTCAATAATTTTACTCTTCAACACATAAAATTACTGCCTTTGCAAGGTCTTAACTGGCCACAGTTGAAATGTCAGCATATGTCGCAGCCAACCAGTTGACAGTTTCAAACTGTTTGTTAAACTGTTCATATAATTTTTTGCAGTGGCCCACGGGGTCCAGTACACTGGCATCCGTCCGCTACCGCCTCACACCCCACGTAGAAGAGTCATTTTAGGGCAGTGTCACGGGGTTCTTGTTACACATGTATTCCCGTAAGTTAGGCGGGTGCAGCACGCCGGCGTCCGCTTGGGCGTTCGAAAAACCGGCAAGGTCGACGTACACGTACTCGCACACATTTTACACTCAAAACCCACATGCATTCTATTGCGTGTGACTTGGCAATAGTGTCAGAAGCGTCAAAACAAGAGAGACTCGCCCTCACGGGAACTCGTGCGGCACATTGTAGGGGAGAGGTGCACAGAAGCGGTATATATCGCCATGTTTGGTCTGGTATTTGGCCCATCATGCCTGGCGGTGGTGTCCCAGCGGCCATTAAACGTGAAGCGCCGCGATCGCACTTCGCGCGGCCTGCCTGCCTGGCCTGCGCGGCCGGCCGGCGGCGCGGCGGGGCGTCGTCGAGGTAATAATACAACTTGGCCGGCGTCGCCATTGTGGTGAAGCGCCATGCCAGACACTCTGAGAAAAGAAAGGAAAAGAATAAAGGTTTAGAATTAGGTTTGTAGATGGCACTGCTGCATGCCGTTCTGTGAGCAATATGTTTCCTATAGGGCAGGTCATGAGTGATAAAAGCACAATTATGGTTACCTACCTCAAGTAGCCCCCTTTTTCTCTCACCTCCTTGCTACGCCATTGGTCGCTGGCTGGCGCCTACAGCTCTGCTGGCCCGCCACGCCCCGCCACGCCCCACCCCACCCCGCTCTGCTCCGAGGCCGTCAATCATGCGGAGGTTATGCCCGTAGTAAAATGCCCGTGCGCTTCGCTACACTGTGCGTCGTCTTACGCCTTGCGTCTGAGTAATTTTAGTTTTTATATCCAAGACGAAATTAATTTTGCGATGTATATTTATAGAGCTGCACCAGGACCACAGCTTTGCATGGCACGGCCTCTTTCGGGTAGGCAAGACCGCAGTCCAGTTGGTGAGATTATTGGAGCTGTCTCTCTCTCTCTCATCAGCTTTATGATGTGGCACCCAGAAAATTGTCTTGATTCATGTTAACGCAACCTCTTTAGACTTTTATTGTTGCAAAAGACCTTACTAATTGCATATAGGTACTACACATGTGTTGGTGTGACAGCAAATGTGCGCCTGTCAAACAGCGGGCAAACATTTTGCGACATGTTGTTCGCGGAGAGTGCGTCTAATACACTTGCGTTGGTCAGGTCATGCACTCCGTGTGAGCAGTGTGCAACCAAACTTCGTCCAACACTTGCAGGCGCACAACAACTAACAATACCGTGCTCGACATTAGATTTATCGGAGTATAGTCTCCCGCCCCGCCCCCGTGGTAGAGAGAGGGGACGCCACTCGCGCCGAATCAAATCACACTGGCGATATGAGGCGCTGGGATTGTGTTTGCCGCGCCCCCCGTGGGGCCCCGCCCCTCCCCGCCCCGCCCCGCCGACTGGAGTGGCGTCAGAGCGCGGAGCAGCGCCGCTGCACCAGCGGTGCACGAGATATTGCACCGTAATGCACCGGGGGTTCGGGGGCTCCGCCCGCGGCCGGGACATACGCGGGGGACTGATTCGATTCGCGAGGATGTGCATGTGCGTGCACTCCTGGGGCTTGTGTGTGTGTGTGTGTGGAGAGAGAGGGGGGAATAGAGAGAGAGATATTAGATATTTATTGGATTTAATTATTGAATAAAAAAAGACATGAGCTGTTTTAATATCGGGGTGCGTTTAGTAGGGTAATACACAATTATTTTGTAGGTACAGATAAAGATAAAAACATTTTGGTAAAGTTCAGTTTTTCCCAAATGGATGTTTTCCCAAAGTTATCAATCGTTTTGTATAAAATTGCATGCGTTTAGCTCGTTGCAAAGAGTGACAGAGTGTTTTAGTCAGTCACGACCTGTACAACAGTCGCAGTAAGTTTGACACGGCGGAGGGCATGTGAAACAGGGGCCGACTGGGTGGGTCAGGGTCTCAGCAGGTCGAATCCCCCACTTTTCCTTTTCTCCTTTAGCTCCTTACCGCAACCATGATAAACGCCCGCGGAGCACCAACAGCTCCTTCCTTCCCTCTCGCTTATTGTTGTTGTTCCGGAGCAGTTTTGCATTATCCGCCTTGCTTGGTGTTTTCAGGCCTGAGAGGAGAGGACGACGCCGTTGCTGCTCCGCGTCTCGCAAGCCGCCGCCACCGCTGGTAAGTCGCGCACCCCCCGGTCCTCCCCGCGGGAGAAAAGTGCTCCACCAGTTTTATTTCTCTCTCTCTCTCTCGCTCCCGGTCCTCCCCGCGGGAGAAAAGTGCTCCACCAGTTTTATTTCTCTCTCTCTCTCTCGCTCTCGCTCTCGCTCTCTCTCGCTCTCTCTCGCTCTCGCTCCCGCTCTCTCCGACTAATTACCGTCCAGACCGCCGAGGAGGCACTGAGGCAGGTGAATCATGATTTATTGCGGGCCTTGAGCTCCTCGCGGAGCCTGGCGGCGGAGCCCTCCCTCTGCGCGCGGCGCGGGGCGGGGTCGCGGTGGCGCAACGCTCAGCGTCCTGCCGTCTCGCCGTCCCGCCGGCCTACATGGTCCTTACTCGGCCTCCTTCCTTCCTTTTTCATCACCCCCGCCTGCCCGCCTGCCTCCCCCACCCCTCTCCAACACTCTCCTCACCCCTTCCTCCCCTCCGCAGCAGCAGCAGCCAGGCTCCCCTCGGCAGCAGGTCGAGGGGCGTGCCGTGGCGTGGCGTAGGGTGAAAGGATCCTGTTATTGCTCTGTGAAGACCCCAAGGCTCGGGACCCTGGGACCCCGGGACCCCGGGACCCCCTCTCCAACACCGCCGCCGCCGCACTCGCCAACCCTTCGCCCAGGTTGCGGATGGGAAGGGGGAGGTCGTGATACCCCGCTGGTCTGCCTCCTTCCGGGCCCCCGCTCCACCCCGCCCCGCCCTCGGATGACAGGTCACTTTGTCGAGGCTGTGCCGGGCGCCCGTGAGGGATATCCAGGGCAGACAGCAGATTGTGGCGATATGACCTGACGGGCCCAGAGTAATGCTCGCCGTACGCAGGTGAAAGGGAGAGACGGGCGCGGGGGGCGGGAGGAGGGGCGACCTGCAGCGGGTAGCAAGTGTTTTGTTTGGCTGATGCCGTGCTCGGGGCGGCAGCGGGGGCTCTCTCTTTCTCACTACTAGCTCCCTTTCTCCCTTTCTCGCTCGCACCGCCTTGGCTCTATACCATACCATGCCTCTGGCGGGGGAGGCCCTGCTGACTTGACCCACCCTCATCTCTCTTGCGTCGGGTCGTTGTCGGCCGGGGAGGTGAGGAGGAGGAGGGGAGGAGGGTGGACGCCGGACATGGGGGAGTGACCCGCGGGGCGCGGCGCGCAGCTCGGCGCAGCCATGTCGGCGTCCGGAGCGGGATCTGCCCGTCGGTGTACAGTACTGCCCTGTGCGCTGGGTTTGGCGGTGAAGTACAACAGAGTGAAGCGGGTAGAAACCCGTTGCGAACCGGGGGTGCTCACGCCCCTGGCGCCCCTTCTGTCGCCCCTTTAGGGCGATCCAGTAATGACTTCCAACTTTGGGCGTTACGTAAGCCACTCGCGGACGTGACGGTCTTAGCGGAACGGGAAGAGGCGGGGACAAGGAAAGGGGGAGGAGGTTCCCCCTTTCTCTCGGCGTCGCGTGCGCGGCGTGCTGCCTCACGCCGGGGATGAGGTGGTCCGCGAGCCGCCCTGGTCCCGCTCTTCCCCGTCCCGCGGGCCGCCGCCGCCCGCCTCCCCGCGAGGTTCGCGCGAGCCGCTCGTCGCTCGGCTGTGTTCGGCCGCGGGGTGGCGTCGTGGCGCGGAGGAGGGGGGGCGTCGGGGAGAGCCGAGCGGCCGTGCCGAACGGCCCCGACCATAGCGTCCGCGCAGTGCCGCCGCCCCGCAGCCAGCCCGGCCCGCTCCGCCAGTCCCGCCGGCTCAGCCCGTCAGTTGTTGGGCGGCAAAGCAGAGCTTCACTACTCCTGTGTTGTCCTCCTCCTCTACCATCACCGACACCCACTCCGTCACCCGCTCCGCTCACCCGGCCCACCACCACCGTCACCAACCGCCACCGTCACCGCCGCCGCCGCCACCGCCACTACTTTTACCGCCGCTACCCAACCGCGTCGTCGCCGTCGCCGTCCTCCCCGAAGTAGTCCGGGAGCCTCTCGGTCCGTCCCCGGTGCCCGCCGGCCCTGCAGCCGGTCCCCGCGCGCGGGTCCTCACCTCGACGCCCGGGTGAGTCTCCAGGGCGTGTCAGTGTGTGTCTGTGTGTCACGTGCAAGTGCGATGCGAGTGCGGTGCAAGTGGAGTGCAAGTGCGGAGTAAGTGCAGTGCAAGTGCAGTGCAAGTGCGGTGCAAGTGCGGTGCAAGTGCGGTGCGTGCATAGCGGCGCGTGCATAACCGGCGCAGCGTGCGCATTGTATGCCGGCCGCCGTATTTTTAGCCGCTGAGGGGACACGACCGCGCTGCCGCCGCCGCCGCCGACGGGGACCTCATCGCCCCGCCCCGCCACCGTGTCCCGCTCGCTATGCTGCTGCAGCAGCATCGGCAGCAGTGGCGAGCGTGCTTCCAGGCGACAGGTGGCTCGTTTAAAACGGGTGGCGGGGCGTGGCGCGGCGTAGCGTAGCGTTGGGCCCCGCGCGGGCCGCGGAGGAGGAGGAGGGGGGGAGCTGCTGACTGTGCGCACCGGGTCAAGTGATAGTGATGGCGACAGGCTGCCTGCTGCTGGGCCGTGACTGCTGTGCTGTGTGTGTGCGCGTCTGTGTGTCTGTGTGTGCGTGGATAACAAGTACTCTGCTGTTGGCTGGAGGGCGCTAATCGCGCTGGTTGCAGCTGGCCTGCCCGCTGCCTGCCCCGCCCCTCCATGGCCCGCCTTTCCTCGCCCCGCCTCGCCCCGCCCTTCTACTTGTCCTCCCCTCGCGGCCCCCCCGAGCCCCGGCCGGCGCGTCGACGCACAGGTGCAGAGCATGCCGATGACCCCGCCGCCGCCGCCGTCACCGCCGCCCGCCCCTCCATTTGGTCGCCGTCCAAGGGCCATAGCTTTTTCTGTTGTGTGTGTGCGTGCGTGTGTGTGTGTGTGTGTGAGGAGGGGGGGCGGGGGGCCTTGCCGCGCCGTCGTGTATGCACCGGCGAGAGTGTGGGAACGGAATGGAAGTACCGGCGACGCGACTGTCTGTGCCATGCCTGGCGGTAACGGAAAACGGTTGTACGACCATTTCATTTCCATCATTACTTGCCGAAGTCCCTCCGGCTGCTGCTGCCGCTGCTCCAAACGCGCGCTCGCCGGCCGACTTTCCTCAATTGGCGTTAATGCTGCAGCCACGATGGCGACGATGCCGCGATCGTTGTGTCGGGTGACCATGCGGAGGGCGAGGAGGACGGCCCATCCGGCCAGGCGGGCGGGCGGCTGGCGCTGACGTGACGCCGCCGCGCAGCCCGGCGCAGCCCGGCGCAGCCCGGCGCAGCCGGCCGAGGCAAGGAGCGCTGATCTGGCTGTTTAGTTGGACACTCATTAGAATCCCCGTGACACTTCCCCGCCGCCCCTCACCTCACCCCGTCCCGCCACGCCCCGCCGTCGGGCCCCCGTCAGGCAGGCTGAGGTGGATGGGATGGGAGCGAAGGGTAATTTTCGCCTTGATGAGAATCCCCAGCACCGACCAGCGTCATGTAAATTAATGAAGAGAAGTTCAACTCTTGCCCGGAGAGAGTGGTGCTGCTACTGTCGCGTCAAAATCTCTTTATCCCCCCCTCCCCTTGCCTTTCCAGCCGCGCCGAACCCACCGGACCATTCGCAGAAATCTCTGATCTTCCGCGCTTGCTGAGAAAACGTCCTGCATTTTACGCATGTTGCTATTTTGAACACCTTTTTCATTCTTACATTTTTTTGTTCTGGCGCGTCAGCAACGTCAGCATGCCGGAGAAATGGTAGTGGTTGCACGTGCAAAAAAGTTAAAAAAAAAAATAGAAAATAAAAAATGGATGTCGGTTCTTCATTGCCGTGTGTTTGGTTGTTTTTCTCTCCTTTGCCGGTTTTGCTTTATTCGCTGCGAACCGTAATACGTATTGTGGGGTGTGTGTGCGCGGTGTGTAGGTTTACACGGCGTGTCATTAGGGGCGCGCTACAGCAGCCAGGGTGCGCTCACGCGAGTGTGTGTGTGTGTGTGTGTGTGTGTGTGCGAGCATGTGTGTGTGTGCGAGTGTACACGTGTGAGTCAGTGAGTGGGTGTTGCCCCGCTGTGTTTAGCTGCCCACCCCCCAATCTAAAGTCCGTTCTTGTTCTGTTTGTGCATGCCACACCGTTAGACATGGATCGCCATTACGTTCATGGTGAGTATATATACCGCCTCAACTGCTATAGGCGCTCTGTAGACAACTTGTCGTCCCATAAACGGCCCCCGATTAACTTAAGATTGCTTAAAGTGCGACGCTTACAGAAGCTTTGGGTGTAGTTCTTTTTCTGTTGTTTTCTTTCTTTTCTTTCCCTTTCTTGTATAACGACGTAGAAGTGCAATGTACTCTGTGTTGTGTGCTCTATGCCTTTCGGCGCTTTTGCCGCCCATGCCGTCGGTACATTCGAGCGCGCGCGCGTGTTTGTGTGAGTGTGCGTACACACGTATAAATAATCTGTTTGCGCTCCGTGTGAGGGACACTGCCATGTGCGCAGGGGGAAGGCTCCTCGCCTGCTGCTGCGGCTAAATTTTACTTGTCGCGCTCACGCGGCTCTCTGCGTTTTTATTTATTCCATGTTTGTTTGTTTTTGTCTTTTTTTGACGCGCCGGGCGGTGCCACCGACGCGCGCGCCTTGTTTACGTATTTATTCGGCCTTATTTTGCCGGCGCAATGCAAATGGATTATCCATGACGATGCCTGCGGCTCGTCCTCTTGTGGGAGGGAGGAAACGCGTAGATTCTGAGAGCCAAACGGATGTCGAGATGAACCCCCCTAAACGTGTGTGCGTGACGCACTTTTGTGTATCAACCTGTATCGCACTTCCTGGTGCCCGAATGTTACACGCACTTTTGTTCGTGTATACTCTGTCGATTCAAATGTGCATATTGTCTTCTTTAAATAAAGTTTGCATATGGGTATGTGTACATTTAAAAAGCGTACATTGCCATGGCCCATGTACATGCCCATGCATAAATACCAGGTGGCCGGTTTACCCCGCTCGCTTCTGCAGTTGCGCTGTACCGCACGTGCGCGGGCTGGTTGCCTACTCGCTCGGCCCGTAAGTCGCCGCAGACTGGGGCGATAGGCAAGCCCGTGCGCACTCGTGTGTGCGGTGCAGCATGCAGAAGTACGCGGGGTAAATCAGCCACCTGCTATACTCATGTTCGTGTTTATAAAAGCGTACATGCCATATTAACCAAATTATACAAGCCATACGTACGCGCTGTATTTAAAGTATAGAATGTACACATTTGAATTGGCAGTGCGTGCGAGGAAGAGCCTTCCGTGCGTTTTGTACAGCAACAAACTTACGCGCTGCTTTGTTTGTGCAATGTCATGTCAGTTGGGTAATGTGGCCCGCCAACTAATTTAACGCAGGTCGGGGGTCGGCGGGGTTGGTCCGGAGCTGCTGCTGCTGCCGCTGTGACTGTGCATGCAGCGGTGGCCCTTCTGTCCGCCCCACCCCCGGTAGTTGCGGTGTGGCCGCGGGGGCGGGCGGGGGAGGTGATCTGGTGGGCCTGGGGCGGCGGCCAGGCTGCCCTGCCTCCACGTAAACCCCTATTAGGGCCCCCGTCGCCCCGCGGTGCCCCCCGCCGAGCCCCGCCACGCCCCGCCACGCCCCGCCGCGCCCCAAGCGCTGTGAGGTCATTTCCTTCAATCTGACCCCTCTTAGTGGCCGCAAGCCGCTGGCAGCGTTTCGCTGCTCCCGCTCCGGCTTCTCCCCCGAGCGAGGCGGTGGTGCGGCGGCAGCGTCGGCGCGGAGCTGAGGAGCACTTAGTAGTTCGGCCGACTTGCTCCGAACAGAAGAGGGGGATGGATTGGCACGCACGACACAGGCGTTATTGCCCCTCCTGCCTTGCTTTCTCTTCTCCCTCTTCATTTTTCTTCTCTTTCTCTCTCTCTCGCACCTCCCCGACGACGCGGGGAGGGCCAGGTCAGGGCGCCAGGGCGGGTATCGATGTCACGCCCCGCCACGGCTCGTTGTGCCGACATCGACAGCCGCGCGACCCGCCGCCGCCCTCCAGCCCAGTCCCCCTTCCCATCATTAGTGAGCACCCCCGGCCGGGGGAGGAGGAGGTTCATGAGGCCAAGTGGGCTAGCGGGGCCGAGGGGTTAGCTGCTGCTGCGGCTGCTGAGGGCCGCGCTTCGGTCGGGGCTGCGCCATTTATCGGACCGCTAGAGAGTTTATTTCCCGCGGCGTTGATGAGAATCTCCGATGTTTCACCGACAAGCATCTCTCCTCCTGATGGCGACTCCATCTTCTCTCTCTCTCCCTCTCTCTCCGTCTCGGAGGCGTTTGCCCAGCGGAATGAGTTGAACTGTTGGCTCCCCACCCCCCTTGTGCCTCGTCTTGCGGCTCTCCGGTACCGCCAGCCAGCGGGGCGCCCCGCCCAGCCCACTCCTGGGGCGCACCGAGCAGCCAGTCTGCCCCGCCCTGCCCCGCCCCGTCTCGACTTCCTCCCTGCCCTTTTGTCTGGTCTTGAAATATTTAGCAGTAGGGCCCTACGCGGCCCGCCGCTGGTGGTGGGG
>NW_026267174.1:768517-773463 GCF_000697945.3 Frankliniella occidentalis | reverse complement strand
CTCAACTGTTAGTCAGAATCAACATGCCCGATACAAGCAACCAAGTTGCACTCAACGAAGCTGTTCTGGTCGCTACGGCAAACCCTTTTTTTCCGTGCGGGGGAGCGGAGCGGCGGGCGGACAGCACTTCGGATCGGATCGAACCTTTAACCACCACTGTAAAACGGCGGCCGGGGCGCTGCCATGGGCGCCGCTGCTGGCTCTGGCTCGCCCCACGGCGGCCCAGGGCCCAGACCGAGGCCCGACTATCCGTCATTTATTTTCCTCAACAAGACTCTCTGAAGCCTGGCCTGCGCGATTGCCTTCTTGTTATTCTCCCTTCCCCTCTACTTCCTTTCCGGCCCCCTTCAATGCGGGGCTCCTTTCGCACCGTGCCGTGCTCCAGCCTCGACCACAAACAGGACCCCCCCCCCTTTCTGTAGCCGTGATTGAAAAGTGTTGCTCGGCGAAGCCCAAACATGCATATGGCAGCACTGCTTTCTATTCAGAAACTCTGACAATTTTATTTTGAGGGGTGCAGGAAGTAGGTTGGGGATGATGACCACGATGTCCAATATGTGTGCATTAAAATATTTGATCGATCTCTAAGGCCTGCGGGTCAGTGTGTCACTGCGGTATGGTCCTTCCCTTCTCATCACGAACGTCGGGTCTATCTGTCTGCTCCCCCCCCCCTGCCCCCTTCCTGCGGTGCCTATATTGGCGGTATTGATTGGCTGACTGTCGCATCGCGCGCATCTCTCGCTGCTCTCTGCTGCGACCCCCGGGGCGGTCACCACGACGACGACGACGACAACGACGGGTCCACGTGGACGCCCCCCGTCCCGTCCCCTCCCCCCGCCGCTCGGTGCTGCCGCTGCTGTTTTGTGTCGCCCCGTCGCCATCTAATTCCATTTCCAGAGGCTTGGATGATGGAGATTAGCCAATCTATTTGCGAGCTAATCCCGCCGGGGCCGGGGTGCTGCTGCTGCTGCTGCTGCTGCTGCTGCTCCGCCGCCGGCCGAGGAGTCGAGGCGGGCCCGAGGCACCTGGCTGCCCCGCCGCACCCCGCCGCCTCCCCCCACCCCGCCTCGCCACACCCCGCGCCCCACAATAATAACGCGAGGTCTCGTACGTAACGTTTCGCGTTATAAATTTATATTGCATCCGGGCCTATCTCTGCCTTGCCTGCGTGGCTCTTTTTTTACCCAACCCCCCTGGCTTGCTCGTCCCCCTTTTCTTTCTCTTTTCCGTCCTCTTTTCCGGCGATGCGCGTAATTTCGGAAGGGAGGGCCGCCGCTCCCCTTTAAAAAGTTGGCGAGCCTCGGTGTCGCTTATTAGGCGGCGCGGCGGTCGTGCGTTACCGTCGGCCCGTCTTGTCTGTCTGTCTGTTTCGTTCGCCTGGATGCCTCCCTGCTGCGCGGACTTTTGGACTTGAATTGTCCCGCATCTGCTTTATGGCTTCCGATGAGATTGAATTGCCTTGGCGGGAAGGCGGCGAACGTTTGAGGAAAGCAAATACAATTTTGCACATACGACTCGGTTCATTGGCCGCTTTCGCCGCTGTACACCCCCGTCCCCCACCCAACAATAATATTAAATAAATAAATAAATACACGTGATTCTAGTCTCAGTCAACCTGTCGAAACCATACACTACGTCGTACATGTTCTGAAATAATTTTGCACGGAACTCGCGTGCCCCCTCCCCTCCTTTCTCCCCTCCGCGCGGGTCGTGTATATGGCGGCTGACAGCGCCACACGGCAGGTTGCGGGTTAATACATCCCTCTTCACCTTTCCCCCCCTCCCATTTCCAACTTGTCCCCCTCCCGCTCGCTCTCTCGCCCCTCGGGCTCATCCATCAATTCATTACCTTTTCGTCGCCTCTCTTTCTGCTGATGACTTTTCATATCCTTCGGGTGCCCGTCACGCCCCCGTCACGCCCCCGTCTCGCCGCGCCGTCACCTGTCACGCCGCGTCACGCCGCCAGGAGAGCGCTCGACTGATGCGAAATTCCCGTCTCCAGGCAGTCGGGTAGGCTGGAGAGGCACGGCAGTCTGGTGAAAGTGACGTATCCACGGGTGAAAGCCAGCCATTGATTTCGCTTTTGGTGCTGTTATTTCACGTTCGAAGCTGAAACTGAGCAACGCAGTATGGCAGTTACCAAGCACCACCGTTTTCAGGCTGCGGGCGCCGCAGTTTTCCAGGCACAGGCAAAACTGCTGCCGTATCAGGATCAGGAACTGCCGTTAAAAGGACCCCCGGCCGGCCTGCCATCCCCTCGCTGGACGTGTGCCAGTTTGGGATCACAAACAATATTTTCGTTTATTTTTTTATTTTTATTTTCTGCCTGTGTGGTTGTTTTCTCTGCCGCAATCAGGATCAGGTCGAGACAGCAGGAATTTGCGGGAAACCTAACACGCCCGACGCGCTAACGAAGCGCAGGGGCTGCTGGCCGGCCGCGCGCGTCTTTCACTCCATCTATCCATCCGTCCATCGGGCCGCCCACCCGTCCGCCCTGGAGATGGGGCGCCGCGGGCGCCTTGCGCCGGAAGCAGGTGGATGGTGGGGTTGATAATTGCCTTCTGCTTCGCCGTGTCCACTGTCTTCCCTCGCTTGGCCGGTATCGCGATGTGGAGGGTGGGGTAGGTGGAGTGAGGAAAGAGGGTTTCCTGCTGCTGCTGCTGCTGCTGCTGCTCCTGCTGGGCCTCAGCAAAGCGATGTGGGCGCGGCCGCCCTTCCCCGGCCTCCCCCTTCGCCCCACCCCCCACCCCATCCGTTCGCTCCAATATTTCTCGAAGGACCTCGCCCCCGCCCTCCTCATCAACATCGTCATGATGGTTTTTCGACCATGCCGGCGCCAATTTTCTGCCCGCTCTCCGGTTCTTTTCTTCTTTTTTTCCCGCTCTTGCTTTCGTCGTCATAGCGTTTTAGCGAGAGGAGAAAGTCAACAGTTCTCGAGTGTCCGCCGTTTTGACCTTAACTCTCTCTCTCTCTCTCTCTCTCTCTCTCTCTCTCTCTCTCTCTCTCTCTCTCTTCCTCTTACTTTCGGACGTTGTCGGGTCCTTCCGGGGGTGCTCGTATCGTGATTGGCGGCACAGTTGTAAGTCACACCCTAAGAGCACCTCCCAGTTCTTGAAATAAGATAAATGTTCTTGTTCTGAGAAAGATGATGGGCATTGGTTGGTCCAGAATGTTCGCATGTATTAGTCAAGAACTTTCATATTCTTGAATCAATATTGATTGAGGAACTGGCTTTCTCCGTGTGTGTGTGTGTCCGTCTTCTTGTTACCTTAACTGCGCGTATTCCAAAAACCAGTGTGTACTTGTCTGCGTTCAACATTCTTGGAATAGGCATTGATTGAAGTCCAGAACACTGTTTTCTAGGAGTGCAGTACATCCTTGGCTCACTTGTGAGTAGTGCAGTTTGCGGTGCTGTGCTGTACCAATGACGATTCCAGTACACTGGCGGCGTGTGCCTCGAGCTGCGGCTGCTCCCGGGTTGCCCGGACGAGTGTCCGTAGTCGATGTGCACAAACCAAACGCATGAATGAGAGCATTTCTCTGATATCTCTAAACCAGCGCGACTCTTTCTCTTCCCCTCTGTGTCTCTCTCTGTGCGGAGATTTATTGGATCATCGGATGAAGTGGGCGGCGTTTAGACCCGACCTTGGTGTTGGACGGGGACCGCCGCCGGCCGCCGCGCAGCTTGCGCTGGGTCCTCTCCCACTCTCTCCCTCTACCCCCTCCATACAACCTCTCCCCCTTACACCCCTCCTTCCCTTCACCTCTCCCGCTCTCACGCACTGCCTGACTGACTGGGAGTGACTGGGGACAGGAGCACTGCTGGTGCTTCGAATGGTTCTCTCCCTCTATCCGTCTCTGCTGCCTTTGCCGGTCCCATCAATAGCCTACCGACCGAAACTTCCTGTCGGTTCGGGGTGCAAGACCCACTTTACCCCAACCACCTCCAACCTCACCAACTCTACCCGCCGCACAAGTGCGCGCGTCCTGCATTGTGGCTACATTCTACAACGCCCTCAAAAATGTTCATTTTAACGATTTCATGAAGAAATGTCTCGTTGAGCAGAAAGGCTAGGGCGGCCGTAACTTAACTGTCAATAAATGTCCGGTTTTGTTGATTTAAAAATAAAAAAAAAGAACAAAAAAAGTGAATTAAATGAACTTACTAGTTTTTGAAGTAAACTGTAAATTGGGTCGTTCTTTTTTTCTAATCGTTAAAATCACGTTCGTTGACTATCTGTGATGTAAAATACGTTAGTGCGCGGATCCTGGTGCCAACGCCAACTTGATTAATCATTGCGAGACTACATGGCGTTGGATTACCGTATGATGAGGCTTAAACAAAACGACGATGACGATGATGACGTCGACGGCGGCGCTGTCGTGGGGAGAGGGCTGCTGAGGCCCCGGCGCTGCGGTAATTGGGGCCTCCGTGCCGTGCGAACTCAATGACAGAGGAGGCAACGAGAAAAAAGATGATGAAAAGCAGAGCAGCGGCGAGGCGTTGAGGGACCAAGTTATTCAGCAGCACACCTCGCCTACACCACGCGCCGCGCGCGCTGAGCCGCGTGATGCACACACAGACACACGGGCGGACAGACAGACAGACTCATAGGGCAGCTCCTAGGAAAAAGGTCTCGTAAAGTGCCTAGAGGACGTGCCGTGCGCGACGACTCGTGTGCGATGCGTTATTACAGGCAGCAGCTCCCAGGGCCACTGTTGAAGCGGTCGCCGTGCAGGAGCAGCAGAGGTTGGCTGGCTGCCCTCCGGAGCCCGCACCGTCCTGGTCCGGGGTTCGGCCCTTGCGACCCTCGGCAGGACGACGACGGTGTTGGTGATAATGTACAAGACTTGTAGGAGGGCCAGGGCCAGGGCCCCGCGCTGGGCGGCTCTGGGGGAGGTGAGGGCCCCCAAGGGTGCTCGTCGTGAGGGCGGGGGGCGCGGGC
>NW_026267174.1:762428-768467 GCF_000697945.3 Frankliniella occidentalis | reverse complement strand
CCCCGAGTGGGCCCCCTGCAGGGACTCCGTCGCTGCGGTGCTTACCTCTATGGAGTGGCGACGGAACGCCTTGTCGGCAGCTTACTCCTATATATACCCGTCCCAAAAAGTTAACAGAAATTACTAATCTAGACTTCCCAACATGTACCACATATCTTGACAAATATAATGTCATGTTGTAGTTGGTGCGCCACGAGAATGGGAACTATTCAAAACGGTGAGAAGCGATAGCAAAAAGATTTGATAGAGTGCAGTGGGGGTCTGTGTCTGGGAGAGTCCGAGGGGGGATGGATGGGAGAATCGAGTAGGAGTTTTTGGAAAACGGGGTTGTAACGATGAGTTTTACTGAAGGGAAGGTCCTGTAATTATGCCCGCTCCCCGTCTATTATGCGCCTGCAGTGTAAGAACTCATCTCCCGAGGGCTTACAACACGTCGTGAGGGAGAGAGCAAGAGGAGAGAGAGAGAGTGAGAGAGAGATTGCAAGGGGCGTAGCGAAAGGGGTAAGGGGAGGGGTGGGGGAGGGGAGAGATGCGGGGGTGAAATGAGATAAAGAAGAGAGAGAGAGAGAGAGAGCGGGAGAGCTACCAGACCAGCGGCCGGGGCTTGCTCACTCCTACAGAGGCGGTTCGTTAAGCTGCTATGGTCGAAAGCATAATATAAAGATTTAGGGGACAAGGCCAGCCGCCGAGTTTAGACGAGGGAGAGAGTGAGAGTGAGTTTATTTCCCGAAGCAGCGAGCGGCCGCCTAAAAGAGAGGAGGAGGCGCTTTGCCCGCTTTTCAGTGCGTCTCTCTCTCTCTCTCTCCCGCTAACTCTCTCCCTCCCTCTGTATATCTCTCCATCCGTATCTCTTGCCTCTCCTTTCTCTCTCGGCCCTTGGCTACCCGGAGCCGTGTTGTCGTCGTTGTGCGCTGTTTTTCAAAGCAAAGAGACCCCATTAACTCGAGAAAATGGAAAAAAAAGAAGTCTTATTTGAGGACTGACCGAAAGCTGTGTGTCATAAAACGATTGTACCAGTGGCACAGGCACACGTCAAAAACGACGAGGAGGTGTGTGTGTGGGTGCCGGTGTATGTGCCGCCTCCCGGTTGGCTGGCGTGCAATTGTCTGGACCGCGGAAACTGAACCCGCGCACCCGCCCGCCCCGCCCACCCCGCTGCAGTGAATGAGACTTTATTCACTCCAGCAGCTGCAGCTGACTGATATCGGCGCACAGGCCTCCTGGCTGCAACTTTGTCTCTCTGGACAATGGAGTCGGTGGCGTTATCGGACGGTGCACAACGGTGGGGGTGGGGGCGGGGGAAGCGAGAGGGAGAGGGAGACAGACAGACAGACAGAGCGATAATGCGTGTGCGTCAGTCTGTCTGTCTGTCTGCTGTATGAAGTGGTGCGATGCGGAGGGTGCGAGCCCCGGTCCGGGTAGGCACTCCCGCCGGACAGCGCTGCGCGACGGGCTTGCCTACCCGCCGGGCGTTAGTCACGCCTCAGTCGGCTTCCTGCTCTGCTCCACGAAGCAGACGACAGATGAGATTCAGTGTGCCGATTGACCCGCCTGGCGGGGCTCGCGAAGCGTCTGCTCGCCGCTCGTTTGGTGATTGGGATTATGGTGGTTGGGTCGGTGGCGGCGTTGTTTGTTGACCGACGCCCCATGACCACAGTCAAAGTCGCGGCGCGCGCGGGCGGGGCGACGACGTGGAGGACGACCGCGGACGTTGCGTTGGTAGTGCTTGAGGAGGAGAGTTAGCGGCGGGGGAAGGGGAGCTGTCAGGGTCAGGGGAAGGGGCAGGGAGGGTGGTACCCCCTCCCCGTCGTCGCACCCACTCGCGGGCGCGTCACGTCACCTCGCGGTGCCAGAGCTGCTTTGGCGTCCCCCGCCCCGCCACACCCTGCCCCCGCCACACCAACACGCCCCCGACGTACATCTCTCGCACACGACCCCGCGCGACGTAATTGAGAGCGAACGAAGTTTGTAAATAATGGATTCTCTCCGTGGCGGCGCGCACAGAGAGGAGAGAGAGAGAGAGAGAGGGAAATGAGCGAAGAGAGCGATGCGTTCGCGCTGGGGCGTGTGGGTTATTGTATTGTTTTGTGTCGTGTTAATATTGAAGACGTGGCAGTGTACGGCCAGGTTACAAATGGCTTCGTTTTGTCGTCGTCTCCGTATCACGTCACGCAAAGCTAGGTTTCAGAGATTTTGACTCTTTTGCCAGTTGAACACTTTAGATGTCCAAGGTGCAAAGTGATGGTATAATGTATAGTCTACGGTAACATTGCACTTGGGGCCCGAAAAATATAATCAAGCATGGACCCTTAACTTTTAAAAGTTGACGGCTGTGTTGACTTTGCTTCCCTATCACCTGGTGTAATTTGAGTTAGTCATCCTGGCCTGTGTGGTACGCATCGCAACTCTTACATGGGCGTGTGAGAGAGCAGAGGTGGTGTTTTGGGGTGCAGCCGGCCGAGGGCGCGCGGTGCGGCTCTGGGCGCACGCCCCGTATCTCTGCCATCTCGCCCCCGGTCGCGGCGAGGCCCCGTGGACCCCGTGGGGCCTTGTGCACCGAGACCATCACTCGCCGGCGCGTCGAGCCCTTCTCCTCCCCTCCCTCCTCCTCACTCTTTCCTCCTTGCACCCCCCGCTGTCTGTCTTTCTCTGTCTTTTTAGAATGAAAAGGGCGGACTGAGAGGGAGAGGGAAGGGGAAGTGGGCGCGGAGCTGATGAGGAAGCAGGGAAGAGGAGGGCTTGTTGTGTCAAAAAGGGAGGAAAATAAAAAGTCAAAAGAAAATAATGAAAAAAATATTGCATGCCAAGTGCAAGCCTCGTATATATACGTGCGTCGCGTTGTGTCGTGCAACGTGTACCATTACAACAGCCTCCTTGTGTGTGGGTGGTTGAGATACGTCCAGGCGGCGCCGCCCCGCCAGGGGAGCCCTTTTCTCACCTTTTCTATCTTCTCTTTTTTTCCCCATCTGCCACCCGCTCCCTCCCCCCCACTCGTTTCGATATCATCACACCCGGACGCCGCCCCGGCCGCGCTCTGTCGCTGCCCCGGAGCGAGAGAACAGTCAGCGCCTGCTGCACCAACTTTGTGCTTGTAGGCGTCGTCGTCTTCCCAAACACAAACTTGTGTTCTCGGAATGTTTTCCGAGTCGGAAAGAATTCAATATAAAAAACGCGCTCGGGTGCCGACCCGTTTGGCGCCCATGTTTACAGTACCGGAAGCGGAAGTGGAACAAGTCGAGTTTGTGTTGCGTTACTCGGGTGTTTAGCTCTCACATGCTGGCATATATAGAGGTTGAAGGGGGTTGGCTGGGCTGCTGGGAATCCATTAGGGTTTTGAATGAAGGTGTGTGGTATGTGGTGGAGGTGGTGGTGAAGAGGGGTTGGGGGGTGAGCTGTATTGTACAGCACTGCGGCGTGTCGTGAGGCCGGATGGCAATAAGGGCCCTGTCCGGTGGTCCGAGAGGGTTGGGGGTCGGAATGAGCGATGGTCTCCTCGGAAAGTTGCTTTCTCCATCGGATGACACCTGAGGGGACCGCGGCCGGCCCAGCCTGGCTGGTCGGCGGGCAGCGCAGAGGCGGCGCCGGGGAGGAGGAGGGGGGAGAACACGATGTTGTGTGAGGAGGAGCGCGGCGCGGGGGCGGCGAGGGCGAGCAGGGGAGCGATATAGCTATTCGACCCCCGAGGCCAGTTGAAAGGGTGATCTGCGTGATCGCGTCCCGCAGCAGCCGTCTCGTCCTGCTCCAACCCCCGCGCCCGCAGGGCTTGCGATGGAAAAAGTTTTATCACTGCTCCTCTTGGCTGGCTCCCGACGACGCGCTCCAGCTCCGACCTGGCTGCTGGGGCCTGTGCGAGTTGCTACTGCCCGTGAGGATGACTTAGTTGCGACATCTTTGATATCAATTTTCCTTTTCGTGCTATGATCATCACTTTCTTCCTCGTTTTTCTTTTAAAGCGAGTCTTTTGATTTCGGACATTTATATAGAGACGATAGAGTGTGTCTACGCAGGTGTACCCCTTTCTTTTCGGTCCGTCGTTGCTTGTCGAACTTCTCTTCCCGCCGTTGGGTTCTCCTGCTGCTACCTCTTTCGGCTTGCCTTCGGCCCCGGCCCGAAGCTTTTCCTCCTCGGATATACACACAAACTTGCGGCGACGTGATTGAGAGATTGAGATTGATGGCGGCCGCGCGCTCTGCGGTGCAGGGAGGTGGGGGTGGGGGCGAGCATCACGCCAGCGCCAGCGCCAGCGCAGTGGTCCAAACGGCAGCGCTCTTAATATTTGGCGGTCGCTATACAGCCACAAGCGCTCCCGCCCCTCCCCGCCCCGCCACGCCCCCGGAGGCTGACCCAGGCCAGCCAAATAAATACACACAACATGACGAGCGCTTATATTGCGGTGGCGCGGGGTTTGCAGGGAGGAGGGGGGCGGGCACGCGAGGAGGCGCCGCGCTCTTTGTGCTGTGTGTGTGCAAAACATAATTTTTTGGCAAATCACTCTGCTGCTATCCGTGTGCGGATCGGCTTTTGAATCGTCATCATCAGTTTGACGGATGCGACTATTATCATCCGCTCACCGGGCGGCGGCGCGCGCCCTGCTCGGCGTTATTTGCACCGACCTTAATCCGCGCACATCCCTTTGTAGGCTAATTGATATACGCCCTATCCCCCCTCAAAAAAAAAGAGAGAGACAAAAGGAAAAAGAAGAATTGGGAGGAAAATCAAGAATTGTGTTCTATCGATTTGGCGATATACTCGCGCCTTATTATTTGCCTCTGTGTGTGTGTGTGAATTGGGAGGTGGTGGGTTGGGTGGCAGAGGTGGGCGGACGAAGGGCTGTCGATACACCAAAGATTAATTGAGCTTAGGGGTCTGGCAACACCGTTAAATCCTTTAAAAATAACAACAAAACAATTTTAATTTGTAAGCTATGCAAACACTCTGTGGCTGCTTTTTAGTATCTGAAATTTGCAGTTTAGCTTAAAACCGAAAATGATTTAAAGTTTGTCTTCTTGAAAACTACAGTG
Organism: Frankliniella occidentalis; assembly: GCF_000697945.3. NCBI lineage: Eukaryota > Metazoa > Arthropoda > Insecta > Thysanoptera > Thripidae > Frankliniella > Frankliniella occidentalis. The sequence continues at coordinate 763,446 of NW_026267174.1, read as the reverse complement.
AATAGTTTTGTATGCTAAAAGTGCGAGGCTCACAAACTTTTTAAAACCAGTTTGTCGGTTCAGAAGCAGATGCTTTCTATCATTAACTTGCCAAATTGCTCGCAGCTTACAAAACTAATTTGTTTTTTGGGATTTAAAAGTGTTTGCCAGGCCAGGTCTTTTAGCTCAGTTTGGCAGTAAAGACGAGTAAAGATGACCTCCTCAGGGCAAGCATGAGGATGGTGGTAACGTCTATGCTCAAAAATTAATTCCTGTCGAAAAAAACCACAACCATGTGAAAACATGCACAAGGAAAATAGATAGAATGTTGTTTCCCTCTCCTGTTGTGGAGATCATGTTGACTACGATTGCGATCCCCCACTGCCCTGTATCGACGCGCTGGGCGTGGAGGGTGATAGATGGACGACCTAGTGTGTTTCTGTGTGTGTGTGTGTGCGTGCGTGTTGGCGGTTGCCTAGGTAACGCTTCGTTATCAGTCACTCGGCGAGCTCTTTCACCCGCCGTTGGTCGGGCCAGGCGTGCGGCGGCCGGCGGCGGCGGGCCGCCCTGCTGCCCAGCTGGCCTCGAAAGTGATCGCTGATAAAAGAAAAAGTGATAAAATCGATTGGCCCGACTGTATGGATCGATTTTGGAGAGTGTCGCGCGCGTAGCTTTCATTTCCGTAATTGTTTTAGAGTCGGCCACTATCGATATCCGGGAAAAAAGGCAGTAGGTCTTATGATCGCGGCACGCAAATCTTTCATCTTTTTTGGGGGCCTTTTCTTCCTTTCTTTAATTGCAAGAGAAGGATGTGTGTTGCGGGGCCTGGAGCAAGCCTGCAGCAAACGCGGCCCTGCTGGGGGAACAATTATTGCAAAGGGGTGGGAGCCCCTATTGTGCGCGCAAATGTTTAATTACAGCGAGTTTGGGACAGTCGGGTCGAGCAGCAGGGGATGGAGTGGCCTTTGACGCTCAAGACGGTGGCAGGCGCGCGGCAAGCATAGCCGCAGACCTCGGGGGGCGAGGAGGGGGAGGAGGA
>NW_026267174.1:751572-753003 GCF_000697945.3 Frankliniella occidentalis | reverse complement strand
TGTGTGTGTGTGTGTGTGTGTGTTTGTTTGTAGAGTATAGGGTGGCTTGTGATTCTTCATCTTTCTCGTGCCCTGCAGCAGCGCTCGCCTGCAGTTTATTACGGCCCGGGTGGGCAGCAGGTCGTGCGTCTAGCAGCGGTCTGCCCCTCCTCTCCCTCCCCTTCTCCACCCCCTTTTCCCTTTCTCCTCCTCCGTTTCTCTCCCCATTTCCGTTGCTCGCTCAGACAGATTTGCAAGGCTCCACCGGGCTGTCACGTTGAAAAGCCAGAGAGCTTCTGGCGCAGCAGCACCGGGGGATGCCTCATGGTGGTAGCACCGCCCCCCCCCTCCCCTCGATCCGCCCCCGGCCCATGTAGGAATAATGAAAGCTTTTGCCGTGGGCCGGGCTGAAACTGCATGCTGGGTCGCAGGGCCCGCGGGGGTTGCAGCTACCGGCGCGGCGGGCGAGAGAGAAAGAGACCGAGAGAGTTTGTCTCTAACCAATCTCTCTCTCACTCTCTCTATCTCACTCTGCCTGACCTAATTTTATGGGGTACAGCCATTACGGGGGCATTGTAAGGATGGTCTTTGCCGAGCGGAGCGCGCGGCCGCTGCCGACAAAGTTAGTCGAGAGAGAGAGAGAGAGAGAGAGAGAGAGAGAGAGAGAGAGAGAGAGAGAGAAGTCCACCGTTATGGATGTACAAAAGGCGATTTCATTCCCCAATAGAAATGCAACGACACCCCTTCACTTCACTTCTTATTTCAATCTCGACGCTGAGGGGCCACCCTTTGCGGGGCAGGGCGCGGCGGACGATTAAGTGGGGAAAAAGTTGTAGCGCCGGGGGTTGGGGGTTGGGCGGAGTGGCAGCGCGCGGTGGCGCTTCTTTCTGTGTTTAGTCTGGCCTGGCCTGCCCCAATGCAACCAGCACCACCGCTACCCCTCGCCTCGCTTGTGTTCTTGCTAGACATGTTCATCTTGTGTTTCTTTTTTGTGTCTCTCTCACCACATCCCTCCTCCCCCACCTCTCTCTCTCTCTCTCTCTCTTCCCCCCTCGCTTTCCCTCTCTCCCCCTCTTGCTCTCCATCTCTCTCCCTCTCGCTCTCTCTCTGTGGTCTCTTTGGAATGGTCTACCTCCCTATTCATTAGCAGTATGAAGGAACCGTCGCGCGTTAGAGAAGAAGAGAGGAGCAAGAGGGAGGCTTGCTTGGTTGGGTGAGTGAGAGTGATGGAAGAAGAGCGCGAGAGAAAACCAAAACAAACAGAAAATTGCGACAGCATTCATGCGGCGCACCGCCCCTTTTTGTTGCGGGGCGCCAAACATACCAAATGGCTGTCAGTTCAGACGGAAAGAAGCGTGCCGCCGTCGTAGTATTCCGCAAAGCGAGGGGAACCCGCCGCGTTTGTTTCTGTTGTCGGTCTGCCGCTGTATGTGTGTGTGTGTGTGTGTGTGT
>NW_026267174.1:750036-751522 GCF_000697945.3 Frankliniella occidentalis | reverse complement strand
GAGGAGGAGGAAGGGAGGAGGAGGAAGGGAGGAGGAGGAAGGGAGGAGGAGGAAGGGAGGAGGAGGAAGGGAGGAGGAGGAGAAGGAGGAAGAAGGAAGAAGAAGGAAGAAGAAGGAAGGAGGAGGAGGAGGAAGAGGGAGAGGAGGAAGTATGAGTAGGAGGAGGAAGGAGGGAGGAGGAGAAAGGGGGAAGCAGGTACTCCCCGGGCCGGCCCCGCTTTGATTCGGTGTCGCACCTCGTGAAGCCATTACCGTCCCTCTTGTGTCGTGCCTGCACCCCGTGTTTCACCCGGGCTGGGCTGCTGGCTGAGTCAGTGTGTGCCCTGGGCAGCCCCCCCAGCGCGGGCTCTGCTGGTCCATGGCCGCCTCCATGGCGCTTGCTGTGGGGATGACCGTGCACCCCGCGAGGCGCGCCGTGCTGCTGCTGCTCTAGTTTCATTAAAACACACGGCCCGCGGGGCGGCTCGCTACCCGCCTTGAGGGCCGTGCCCCGGCATCAGGTTCATGGAAGGCGGTGTGCTAATTAGCCGAGGGTGAGCTAGCTGCTGCAAGGCCGTGGTGGTGCTGGTGGCTGCAGGACTAATAAAGACTTTAAGTTCTTTGCAAAACCAGCACAACTTTATGTATGCCTAGCTTATTACTTGAATTTAGCCAAACCAATGTCCAACCAACGAAGTAGTTAAGAACTAACACCTGTCTGTAACATTTCACAGATATTGTCCGGATGATGAAAAATTTGTCAAAGTGAGTTTATGAGTTTTCGTTGCTCCTTACGATAATTTTGTCTAATTTTTATCGAAATTCGATCACGGCTAGCAATTTTCTTGTCAAATTGCCTTAGTTAACCCTTAGAGCCAACCGTTCGCCAGCGACTAGCCGAGCCGCACGGAAAAAAATAATTAGTTGTCGTAATCAGAAGTTGATTACTACGACCAGAAATTCTAGTAGCTTGTGGGACGATCGACTTTCTGATTGTAAGAACCAAACTGCTTCGTAGTCACTACTTAGTTGCAAAAAGCGGAAAGTTGATTCTGAGGATCAGAAATACGGTCGCCGGGACCATCTTTTAGCTGGTCGTGAGAACTTTCACGATATTAATGCTTGAGCGTGATAACCCGGAGCGTATGGTCGCGGGGACCAGAAAGTTGGTTACAGTGATCAGGCTGTCGATAGAACAAATACAGGAACAATAACAAAAAATGTATCTGTGATCTCCCTTTCCCGTAGCCTTTCATTCATCTACGGTCCATCTCCCTGCTTTGAGTTAACTAAGTACAGTGTCAGAAGACACCGTGCAAGGAGAAACTGGTTGGGCGCCGACCGGGAGTCGAACCTCCGCTTACCATCCAGCCGCCAGGCACGGAGACCACTGCGCCACAGCGGCGACTAGGAGGGGGGAGGTGGAACGCGCCACTTCGGCAAATCTGGCTTCTGAGAGGCGGGTTGATCGTGATGATCGACTCAGTTCGGTTTTAGCAACCAACTT
>NW_026267174.1:740151-744868 GCF_000697945.3 Frankliniella occidentalis | reverse complement strand
GCCGCCGTCGTAGTATTCCGCAAAGCGAGGGGAACCCGCCGCGTTTGTTTCTGTTGTCGGTCTGCCGCTGTATGTGTGTGTGTGTGTGTGTGTGTGTGTGTGTGTGAGCGAGAGTAAAGTGTGCGCACGTAAATGCAGCGCACGCATCCGCAAGTTGCCGTGTACGTGCGGGCTGCCCCGCAGCTGGCGCCCGCCCGGGTAGGCTAGGCGGGCCCGCTCGGGAGCCGCGCGCTGCGCGCTGCCTACCCGGCACGGCGCTCTGGCGGGCCGGGCCGGGCCGCGGAGGAGAGGAGCGGTATTATATGTGAATCCCGTCACGTCGTCACATCACACCGCATGCATGTACACCCGCCCGCCCCGCTGGTGCTGGCGGTGGTGGTCGCGCCGCGGGGTACACGCTGCTGTGTGCAGCACGTGGGTGACACGTGCGGTGACACCTTGCGGTGTGACGAGGGGTGCGCGCGAGGGGCGGCGCGGCGGGGAGGCACCACATTCACCTTCTTGCCTTCACGTGGTCGTGGTTTTATATTACGCGACGTGGGCAGTGGGCACGTGCGCCCTACATATAAAGAACGGGCGACATATTCCATATAACACGCAAGACAAATATCACACACATATCCTAAAAAAAGGGAAAGGGGCATGAGTGACAACTCGGAAAGGTGTGTGACAGAGGGTCCAGCACGGTCGCGGCAGACATTTATTTTGCAAGTGACATGATGATGTCGCACTTTTTTATTTGTTGCAATTCTTGTAGAGTTTTGATACGTGGGTCGTTTATATTGACCCTTTTCTTGAATATCAGCTCGGTGTCCAGTCAAACACGGTACAGTAGTACTTTGCTGTGAGTTTACTCGCTCCCACCCCCACCCCCCTCCGTTGACTCCGAGGTGTGGGACCCTGGGACACTTCCGTGCACACGGCTTAAAAGAGGAAAGATGGTGTGGGAGAGCGCGGCGCGCCCTCCCGCGGGGTCGGTCCGAGGGAGAGAGCCGCGCGAAGCAGCAGCGGCAGTGTATAAGTTGGAGAGCAGCAGGGCGAGAAGGTACGAGACGGGGGGTGGGCGGGGGTGGATGTCTTCCAATTGCGGATATTGGACCGTGTGCACGCGGAAGTGCTGCTGTTCCCCTCTGCTCTCCTGTCTCTCCTTTCTTTGTCTCTCTCCGTTTCACTTCCTCCTCCTCTTTGTCTCTCCGTTTCACTCGTCCCCCTGCGCCGCGCTGTCTTGCTGTTCTGGTGCTTCTCCTCTTCTAGTGCGACTTGTCCGCGGGCAATAATGTGGCTCTCTCTCTGTGTGCGATATGAACATGAGGAGCAGGACAAATATAAATAACTTAAGTATAGTCTCTGACTTTCCGTCTGCTGATTCCGCGTCGGGCTGACGCGGCTCACCGACAGTGGCGGGGAAGCGGAGAGTGCTGGAGGCGGGAGAGAGAGATCGAGAAAGAGAGAGAGACAGAGACAGGGAAAGGGGGTGGGGGGTGGGCTAGGCCTTTCGCCGCGGACTAATAAAGCCACTCAAGTGCACTCCGCTCGTACTAACCTGGTTGTTTCCCTTGCTTTGCAGGTAAGTGGCTGCTGTCGTAAGAGCGAGAGAGAGAGGAGGGGGCAAGAGGAGAGCCTAGCCGTAAGAGCTTCTGCTGCTGAAGGTGAGTGATGTGGGGAAGCGAGACAGAGAGATAGGAGTGGGGGCGCCGAGGAGGGTATATAAAAGAGAAGGCTATGATGTGTGAGAGCCGCGCCGAGTGGCGCGCCGAGCTGCCGGGCCCGTTATCTGCCGGGTAGCCGCCGCTCCCTCGGCCGCCCCGTGCCCCGTCGGCCACCCCCTCGGCCGCCCCCTCGGCTGCCCCCCCTGTCTGTAGCTCTGCTACGCTCCCCGCGGGTTCATTTCGGAACAAGCTTCTCTCGCCGCCGCCGCACCGCCGTGTTTGGCGCAGGAAGTTCAAACTCGCGGCTGCGTTGTATGGGATTGGCTTTCCTCTCTGGGGCACGGCGGCGGCGGCGGCGCGGCGCTGAGGTAGTTGTTTCCGCGGTTGCACTCTCGACGGGATCACGTGCAACAATTCGGTATTCATTATCCCCCCCCCCCAAACCTCTTCCCAACTATCCCCATCCCCCTTCCCTTGCCTTTGCACCGCCCCCCAATAACTCCATCCGACGTGGGAGAGGAGCCTTCCTGCTGAAATCCCCTCTCAAACACGGTTAACGCGCATCAAGGTGGGTGTGTTACACCTTTGTACCATGCTGGAGAAACTGGCACCGTGTTGCGTTCCGCTTGGCTGGAGCTTGTGCTCGAGCTTGTGCTGGTGTGCTGGAGCTTGTGCTGCGAATAATTTTCCAGCTACCCCGTAGGAACCCTGCATGAACCAGCAAAAATCATTTTGCTGAAGCTTCTTCGGTCTAGAGCCTATGGGGTGGGTACAATGGTGTGAGATGTAACGCCGTTTTCTGCCAATCAGCCCCTCGCAGCTCGTCTCCCCGTAGCTCCTCGGCCGGAGCCGCTGGAGCAGTCTGGAATGCTCATTAAAGCTCCGTGATATCGTCGGAATGCGCGTTGGTTTACATTCCGCGCCACCGCTTCTCCCCTCCTCCCTTCCTCCCTTCCCTCCCTCCTTCCTACCCCGCCCACCGCGTCTCACCGGTCGGTTCCGCGTTCCGTACCGCCGGGGCGGGACCACCGCAGATCTGCCAGCCGCAGATGTTCCGCCCCTCCACTTCTCCAAGGACCCCCCCCCCTCCCCCTCTCACGTGGCTCCTCGACGTCGTCCTTGTCCTCTGATCCCCGCCGTACCCTTTAACGCCGTCCTCTCGCCCCGACACCCTCCCCTTCTCTCCGCTTTGCCCGAACCCCTCCAGCCGCCCTGGAGCGGAGCTGAAGCACCCACCGTTTGCGGTAACCACCCGGTGTTATTCCTCACCCCTTCCCCCCTCTCCCGGAGATCACCCTCGCCAAGCATATCCCGCCTGCCTCAACACCTGTTAATCTGTATATTGCGTGGTCTGGACCCTTCCCTTTCTGCCCCCTCCCTGTCAGTTTGAGAAACGCTTTTGTTCGCCAGTGTGTGTGTTTAGAGGGGGGGGGGGGGCGTCCGTTTTGTTGTCTTCTCATCTTGCTTGAAAGGGCGTCCTTTTGATCTGTTTTCCGCCGCCAGCTGCTCCCATTGTGTGACTTACAGTTAGTCGTTTTGTAGATTATTTTGATACGGTTTTGTTTTTTTGTCGACATGCTTATCACATCAATATTCTTCAGAGATAATTTAGACAATAGGCCTACATATTTTTTACGTGTTCATTTACCAAAACAGTTGAAAGTTGACATAAACCCTGTTTACTCTTTATATCTACGACTGCAAGGTAGCTGACTGAGGGAACTTTTTGAGTTAAAGTATCCCAGAGAGAGAGAGAGAGAGAGAGAGAGAGAGAGAGAGAGAGCTTGATCGTTTTGCCCAGCAACAATAATCCGCTTTGATCCTCAGCAGTGCTGTGAACGATTCCGCCCCAGGACTATATACACCCCTGTGCGGGGCGGCGCGGCGGGGTGCGTTTGCGGGAGTGGTGGGCCCTGCTGCTAATCACCCAGGCCTGACCGTTAGCTCGGCAAACTGTGCAGCCCCCTCCCCTCCCCTCTGTTTGACGAGCCGGGACTGGGCCAGGCTCGGGGCCACGGGGGTGAGAGGTGGAGGAGTGGAGGGCCTGCCTGCTGGCCTGCCTGCTGGCCTGGACTTGGGACAGCTGTTCGAGTGACTCTCCCTCTGTCCCTTCCTCCCTCTGTCCGTTGGCCTTCTCTTTTACCATTTCTCCACCTCTCTCCTTCTCTCCCATTTTTTTTTCCATCTTGCTTACTCTACCGTTTCTGTTTGCCTGTTTCCTCTTCCGCTTTTTTGAGGTAGTGCTTCGGATTGCGCGCCGGTGCGGGCGGGTTTGTCTACCTACCGGGACCAAAGTGAGTAGGCAAACCCACCGAGCGAGCGCGTGCACCGAAACACCGGTACACTAGGCGGTTCGGCTGCATACATTTCGCCTCACCCCCCACCCCCTGTGGATCGGCTTGGCGGCCGTGTCCGCTATCGCTTTGTGGCGCAGTTCAAATTGACTCTAGCGAGTGTGTGTGTGTGTGTGTGTGTGTGTGTGAGAGAGAGAGAGAGAGAGAGGGGGGGCTTTTTGGAAGGGGAGACCCGCCTCTCCTATGACTCCCTCCTTCTCCTCTCCTCTCCCCCTCGCTCTGCGCGGCACATATGCTCATGTTGGCGGCAATTACTTTATGGGGCCCCGGAATATTTTGATGACAGGCTGACGCTATCAGCGCCCCGCCCGTTATCGGTCCTCGCGGGGGGGAAGGGGCTAATGTTTGTCGGGGCGGGTCCGGTCTGGGCCGACCGAGCGGCGTGGCACTGGAAAAGGGTGTGCGCTGCGCACAGCAATTTCAAACACTGTATGGCGTCGCCTTTAAATGACTCTTGCGACTCGTGTTGCAGATTGATTAATATACTGTACCGAACCGTGTCGCGTTCGTTTTAAACGGGCTACGCACGCTGGACGGACGCGTCATGTAGCCTGTAAGGAAGAGTGCAACGACGGTCAGTCATAACGTTCGATTTTCTAAGCAATGTGACACAATTTAATTAAGCGTAGTGAGGAACACAGTAGGGTAGAGGAGAAGAAGGTAAAGGAAGGCGAAGATGTGCAGGGAGCAGCAGCGTGGTGGTGCTGCTGCTGC
>NW_026267174.1:736818-739952 GCF_000697945.3 Frankliniella occidentalis | reverse complement strand
CAGCAGCAGCAGCAGCGAGCGGCAGATACTGTGACACGTATAACAACGCACGCGCACTGCTTTGGACTGGTGCAATCTTCTTCCCATTTCGGGGGCATTTTGCATGGTAATTGTTTGGCAGTCTCGGTATTGTCGATCAGGCGCGGGCTCTCTCTCTCTCGCGCCACTCTGGCTCCGCTTGCTCCCATTATAAAGGCGTTGATGAGGGCCTTAACGAAGACGCGTACGCAATTTGCAGCGGAGAGAGGGGCGCCCAGATGAGTGTATCGGGAGGAGGAGGAGGAGGAGGATGAGGAGGTGGGTAATTACACCTGGGATGATGAGGAATTTAGACGTCCTATTCCCCGCGTTAGCTATTGTTTTCGCGGACGGGGATATTCTGGCGCCGGCGACGATCTGATCAGCCGAGAAAGGGGTGCGGTGCGGTGTGCGCCCCCCCCCCTTCCTCCTCTGACAATCCGCCTGGTGGTGGGGTGGGGCGTGGCGTGGCGTAGCTCGAGTGCGACATTATGTTATCGACTCCACGAACGAGTCGTATAAGTTTTGATGCGCCTATCCGTCTTGACGGGCGGGCCCACCCTTGGCGTCTCTAGCTCTCTTTCTCTTTCTCTCTTTCTCTCTCTCTCTAGCTCCCCCCGAGCCCCCTGTACCGCGCCACGCCCAGCAGTGCGCAGCTGCAGCTCAGTGAATTCCCTCCCTCTGCCAAGATGGATGTGCTGAGAGATAAAATTCGCTCGCCAAATTTCCGGCACGAGCGAAACGGAACGAAAGACGGAGTGCGCGCCGCCGCTCTGGTTTGCTGCGGTGCGGCGCGGTGATGCGGCGCGGCCGAGGAGTTCACAGTAAACGGTAAAAAGGGGTCCTTGCGTATACTGCTGAATAAAACATCAATTCAATGTTGTTTTCTTTTTTGTGTCTGTGTGTGAAGGCGGGAGTGTTTAGAATAAAATTTGTAAAGCTTTTATTTATTTAGAATATAATTGAGTCTGTCTTCGTTTCGCAATCGTCGGGTTTGGCTTGTGTCGAACAGAGACGGCTGCCGCCCTGCTTCATCACAATAACGACAACCACAACCACCACCGCCACAACCACCGACGGTCCCGCCGGCGCGTAGGACCCAGAATTCAATAACAGATCCGTGTCACGTGGAACAAAAGGATAAGAGAGAGAGGAAGAGATAGAGAGACTAAAAAAAGAAGGAAAATTATCGATGGCTCCTGTCACTCCGGTCGTCAGGCCGCCTCGCTCGCCCCGTAACGGAGAGTAATAGGAAGAGGGGGGGGGGCGCACGGGCACGGCCTCCGCCACCGGCGCCTTGCGGGTGGCCCGGGTAGGCAACCGGGCGTGCTCGCGAGAGCGGCGGGCCTGCCGCCCTGTAGTTACTGTTACTGTTAAAACTAACTGGGGCTGCGTGGATTTTTTCACCCCCTCCCCCTCCTTCGCCTCTCGCTCTCTCCCTCTCTCTCTCTCCTGCTCCTCTCTCTCTCCTGCTCCCCTCTCCCTCTTTCTCCCTCTCCTAACGCTCGCTCCCCAGTGGCTATGCCATGGCCGCGGTCCTGGCGGAGGCATCAGTCGTCATACGTGTGTGTATTTCCCGCTAAAGTTTTGGACGTCTGGCCAACGTTGTATATCGAATTATGTCCGTAATTTGGTAATTGCGGACCCGTTGGCGTGTGAAAACCCCCCCAGCAGGAGCTCGGGGACGGTGTGCGAGGCGGAGAGCCTGGCAACGGGTCCGCGAACACGTCTGAAACATGGGCCAGCTGTTTGAGCTCACTTTCCTCCCCTGATCTCAAAGTTATTGGGTGTTCAGTAAATCAAATGCGAGGCAGGTAAGGTGTGAAGTGGCGGTAGAGTATAGTTTTCGAAACAATTGTTATATGGGTCGGACTTGGGCTCATTATATTGGCCCTTTCCAACACGTTTTCGGCAAATGTAAGAAATTTATTTGCCATCTCCGTGCGGCGTTATTTCTCTCTCTCTCTCTCTCTCTCTCTCTCTCTCTCTCTCTCTCTCTCTCTCTCTCTCTTGATTGCTTTGTGACGGTCTCCGGTGCGATGTAGGCCACCCGCGCGGCACACAGGGAAGGGTAAGTGGGACTCGACTGACCTGGCCTGCGCCGCCGCGCTCTAACAAACTCTCAAGTGTGAATCGCCCGGCCGGGAGTGGCGGGGCAGGGTCGAGGTGGTAAGGGGCGTGCCATCGCAGCTTCCCGCCCCGCCCCGTCAGCGAGGGGTGCGGTCGGTCCTCGAGAGCGACCCCTTTCCTGGCCTCTGCTCCCCCCTAGAGTCTGCTGAGGGACTGCTCCTTCGCTCCTCCGTTCGGCCACGCTCTGCCGCGCCCCGCACCGCCCCGCCACGCCCCGACGCGCGCGCACTCTGCGGCGACCAACTGCTAAAAGGTCCCTCAAATTGAGTTGGGCTCCAAAATGTAAGGGGGTTGAAGGTGGAGCCGGTCGTGGCGTGGTGGCGCGGGCCCGGGCTGGCTGCACACTACTCTGTCCCCGCTAATTTCATCGGAGGGGCCTCGTCGCGGCGCAGCTAGCGATGCGAGAGTGGAACAGGAAGGGGCGGTGAGAAGGTGCGAGGAGATGGACCACTAAATTTTTGCGCAAAACCTGTGTGGATTGTTTAATTTTTTTTCCTCGTTAAAATTGTTCATTTGAATCGTCCTTTGGAAATGATACGTTATGATTGCAAAATGCTTGCAAAACAATAGGTTATTGCTGCAAAAAAGTTTTTTTCATTTTGGAAACAATGTTAAAACGCTGCAATGCTGCAATACGAACTTGTTTCGCCGCATGCTTTCAAACTATATTTTATATTTTTTGTAACATACTCACAAAAAGTGTTTTGCAATATGATTCTGACAGCTTGAAAAGTATTTTTTTCGCAAAAGTACGAGCAAATTCTTTTGCAATACCAAAACGTTGCAAGAAATTAAGTTTGCGACAACCATTTTTGACAGTTGGCGCGCGCGCGCACGTGCACCTTTTGAAAGGCACCCCCCACAAATGCTTTATGATTGAGCTTTACGTCCCTCGCGCACCTCTGCTGCTCGTTGTTGTTGCTGTTGCTCCCCGTTGCTGCTGCTGCTGCTGCTGCTGCCGCTGCTGCCGCTGCTGCCGCTGCTGC
>NW_026267174.1:735276-736648 GCF_000697945.3 Frankliniella occidentalis | reverse complement strand
GCTGCTGCTGCTGCTGCCGCTGCTGCCGCTGCTGCCGCTGCTGCTGCCGCCGCTGGTGGTGCGGTGTGGGTTTGCGATCTGGAATAATGGTGTGTTCGGGTCGTGTGTGTTTGCGCGCGGCGTCACCTCGCGCGCGCGCGCCACCTGTCCCCCCGTCCCTGCCCCCCCCCTCTCCTCCCCCGCACCGCGCACAGCGTCATGTCAAGGGGCCCCCTCGACATGACGCCGCGTGGCGCTGCTGGCCGGGCTATGCGCCACATCCTCCCTCGCGTGTGTGTGTGTGTGTGGTATGGATGGATGGATGGGGCGGGCGGACTTTTCCACCCCCGCCCTGTTTTATTCGAGTTTCTCTTCGTGGCGCCAGATGGTGACGCCATTGTGCCGGTGCCTGTCAGGGACACCTCTCTGTACATCGCGTTCGGTTACCCCCCTTACTCCCCTTACCCCTTTCACCCCTCATACGGTTCGACCGCGTACACCAAATCCCGCGCCGCCCCGCCGCTCCCCCGCACACGACTCTCCCCTCCGTATAAATCCTCATATACCGCCCTCCTCGTGGATCAAGTGGCCGCGCACCTGCCACCGCGCTGTGCTGTGCCGCGTTTCTCGATTCACTTGTTTTTATTTCTCCCCACCACCCCCGCGTCTCATTCTCTCCTCTCAGTTTTTCCTCTCTCGCCCCCGCACCACCCCCACCCCCTTTTCTTTTTACTCCGTTCCGTTATTTCTTTCTCTCGCGCTTTCTTCTTGTTGTTTTTCTTCTTTCTCTGGTTGCCCCGCGGGGAATGTTGTTCTCCTCGCAGACCCGCGCAATGAAGTGGTTGTTAATCCCAGGCGATCTCTCGGCCCGGGGCCCGGCCCGGGCGGCGCACTTGGTGCCCGGCCAATACGTGTCTGCATGACTGCTATTATTGGACGCTGCTCGTTAAGGGGAGGCCCAGGGGAGGCCCACGGGAGGCCCACGGGAGGCCGGGACGCGCCGGGCGGGACGCCACCACGCGGGGCGCCCAGGGCGCCCAGGGCCACACAGCGCACCTGTACGACGACAAAGCGAAGCGGCCAGGGCCGCGTGTTTCTCCAGCAGTGTGCCGCCGCGTCGCTTCGCCCCGCAACATACCTCGCTGATGACGAGGGTCCCGGGCGCCGCCGCCGCTTGAGATCCGCTCGGCTCTAGATAAGATGAGACGGGACCATCGCCAGGCGTAGGGGCGGGCTGGGCTGGGCCGGGCCGGGCGGGACCTCGCAGATTTTCCGCTTTTCGTTGATGGGCGCCGATAGCAGAGTGGGAACGGCGCGGCGGCGGGCCTAGGGGGCGGCTCCGAAGGGGCGAGTGGCAAGGGGGTAGCAGCGCCCCCTGCCCCCCAACCCCCCC
>NW_026267174.1:733999-734976 GCF_000697945.3 Frankliniella occidentalis | reverse complement strand
CACGCCACGCCCGCGGCACAGTTTCTGATGAGGATTGCTCTTCACCTCGACTATCAGCGGCCGTAGCGCGCCTCCTCCATCTATCTCTCTCTCTCCCTTCCTCGCTCCACCCCCGGACTCCCCCGCCCCTGCACCATCCCCGCGTTCCATTACTTCGCATTTAGCCCACTTTGGCCGCGCCCCTTTACCTTTCCCCCCACCACCGCTCCATCTTTTATCGCAGAGCCGCACTGTCTCCCCCGCCCTTACCCCCTCACGCCCTCTGCTCTCGCGACCCTCTTCTTCAATCTCCCCACGACACCAGCCAATTCCACATTCATCTCGCTACTTACCCCCCGTCACTGCCGCCCGCCCCTCTCACCCCCCTTTTAACTTGCATCTTTCAACTTACCCCCTTTCCCTTCCTATAGCGCCTTCCCGCTGACCTTTAAAGCGCACTTTCAGACGTTCCTGCCCCCCCCCCCCCCCCGGCTCTTTCACTCGCATTCCTGGCATTCCCCGTTTCCTCAACCAGCGCTCTTATTCGCCTTGTATTCGCCAGTACAGTGTGGCCCACAGACCCCGGAGCAGAATTTAGTAACTATACCATGCGGTAGAGTATACTGTAATCACAAAGTATTCCAGGGTGTGTCGGCCTGCCAAACTGTATTTTTCTTACCCCTCCCCCCCCCCTTTTCCTTTATTGAACACAATGCACTTCGCCCTGTACAAACAAGCTGTTGAGAAAATTAAACTTTTTAAAAAGGCTCTTACACAATCTATTTTTCTTCCTATTTTCCCCTTTTTTTACAAAGTTGGTGTTATACTTTACTAAACGTTGTTTCGTGCCATTGAAAAATTAATGAGCAAAAACATGCCGTTAATGAATGTACAGTAGTTGTATTTTGCACTGTATGGGAACTGGATTCGCAAACTATTTGGGAAAGGGGAGGCAGAGAGGCTGGACACAGGTTAGTGGGTGATGGTGGGGGCGGGGC
>NW_026267174.1:719810-728944 GCF_000697945.3 Frankliniella occidentalis | reverse complement strand
ACTCGGTCGGAGGGGAGGGTGGGTGGGGAGGCACAACAAACTGAAACTCCTCTCCACTCCACCAGCGGCAGCAACGGCAGGAGCGGGTGGCGGAGCGCGGCGAAGCGGGGCGAGGGCGGAATTTTCAAAGTTGGCGGGCAGGCCAGCTGTTGGGGGGGCCAGGCTCGCAGAGCAGGCGGATGGATACCGCGAGAGTGCGGAGCGGCGTGAGGTCGCCGCTCTCGACTCGACGCAGAGCCTCGCGGGGCGGAGCGGGCGCGGGCGGGGCAGACAGCATCGGGATTATTTTAGTTTGGCACAAAACTCTGGGCCAGCCTGGCTTCGCGCTGCGCGGGAAAAGGTTTTTGGCGGGGCAGAATGTGTGCTGGAGTTGCCAGAGTGTTGGCGGCGGCGGCGGTGATGGTGTGTGTTCACTACATGGCTTTACCATACGGGTCTGCACATATATATAGTGTCCTGAGTGTTTTGCTTGCTCATACATTTTAAAGTGGGAAATGTCATGTAAGTGACCCTCCCCCCCCCCTCTCTATTTCTCTCTCTCTAAAATATTTTGGAAACTCTCTTGAAACATGGAAATAATACATGGCGGGAGGTCAGGAGGCCACGCGGCCAGCCCTGGGACGAACTTCAGAGTAGCGCCACGCCCCACCGAGCCCCACCCCTCCGCAGTGATGAAGATAAGGTGGGACAGCAGGTTGCGGCGGCATCCTCTTTGTTTAGCCCCCGTCGTCATAATGGCTTGTCGAAAAAGAAAATCAATATATATTCCGGTCGAGCGCGAGCGCGGTGGCGGTGCGCTGTTGGTGGACGCCCTGCTCGCGCTCCGGGACGAGCGGGGGGATAATCCATAATGCATGGACTAGACAGAGCGAGAGGTCTCTCCCTTTAGAGCCAAAGGTCCTGTTTCTGCAGCGCGAGCTGGATCATGTACTGTACTTTGCATTTCCTTGACGGCGGCGTGCGCGCGGCCTCGTCCACTTCGGCTTTTCTTTCACTGCCATATTCTTATTTTGTTCCAATTTCTTCCTGGGCCGCGCGCTTTTATCCCTCTCGGGCCGAGGAGGAGTTTGGAAGGTGCCTCGCAGAATACTGCTCTGCCATCGCTCGCCCCGGCCGGTGCGCCTGCCTGTCGCCGTGCCGTGGGACTTCCCGCGCCGCCCGTCCACGCTCTCCCTCACTCTCCCTCCTCGTGCCCCTCTAGGCTGGTCGGTCGGCCGGACCGTGGACACCTTCGGCCCCCGTCCCTTCCCTTCGGCCCGTCGAGCCGAGCGCGTTGTCGCCCGTCCGGCTGTCCGCGGGGCCGACCCGAGCGCCGCCGCCGGCTGCCGCGCCCGTCCCGTGCCGTGTACACACACTCTTCACACTCAGTGATCTGTCCTGCGCCGAGCCGCTAACATCGTCTCCCGAGTCCTTGCCCCTCGCCTCGCCTACCCCGTCTCTCTCTCTCTTCCCGTCCGCCCCGCTGCGACGCGCGACCCTAGCCGCGAGTGTGTTCTTGTGTGCGGTCAGTGAAGACTCCGAGGTGTATGCTTGTGTGAGTGTTTGAGAGTGTAAGAGGGCTGCCTACGTCTCCGGCGAGATGTCGTCCTGCGGCGTGCAGACGTGTACGTATAGGATGCGTCCTGCTGCACACTTTGATATGTTGGAACGATACACTTGTAGAGTTGGGGACTCGTGGTTATTTGTTGTTGTTGGTTTTCGTCTGCATTTCTTCTTTCGGTTTCGGTTGACCTGGCTCCTTTTCGATTTGACTTTTCGTTGCGTCCCGGGCCGGGCGATGTGTGATGTGGGCCCGCCATGTATGTGAGTGTGGACTCTGGACCAAAGCGAGCAGTCGCCCTCTTATCGCTCCACTGCTACTCACTTTCCATCCTTTTTTCCCCTTACGCATTTCGGCTGACACGCCCCGCCCTGTCCCCTTCTCCGTCTCTTTTTTTGGCCACTGATTTCCCTTTCTTATGTTTTTTTTTTTGGGATGCATCATGGGGGGGGGGGGTGACACACATGCACCCGCATTTTGTCAATACATATTTTCCTTTTTTTTCCACTTTATTTTTGGAGCGTTGAACTTTACCTTATTCCTTCTTTTTTTTCTCTTTTTGCAGACCTTGAGGTGAACCAAGCAGTCATGGAGATGGACCAGATGATCTCCGACGAGAATGTCACCCTCACCATCCGCCTCATCATGCTGGGCAAGGTAAGTGTTGGTAGCCGCGCGCAGAGCCCTCGTGGCGCCGCCGAGGCAGTCGCGACCACATGCTGTCACTGTACACCCACAGAAAAAGAACTGTACACCCGCTCGAAAGGTGCTTCTTGTTCGTGTTTTTATTTTGTTTTTCGCGTCGGTGTGCTCTGCGAGCGAAGGTGTGTTGTAATGTGCTCTAAAGCGTGCACCCCGCGCAGGTGCGTTTTGGGAATTGAATTGTCCCTGGCGCCGTTATGTATCGGTGGGTCCGTTCCGTTCTGGACGGACCGTGGAGGGGGGGGGGCTGTCCTGTGCTGTACGTGCCTCTGGAGTCGCCGCTGGAGTGAGATAGGGGGTGTAACTGGTGCGCGAGACGTGCAGAGGGGGGTGTCCCCGGGGGGTCCTGGGGACGGAGAGCCCTCTGGGGGCAGTTCGGACTGCTTGAGCTTGGAGAGGGGTGGGTTGAGGGGGGCGGAGCGCGGAGGGGAGCCGTCTGCTAGGAGAGGCGTGCCGGAAGGGCGCCTCTCCTGAGGCGGTGGGTATGTTGTTTTTTTCTTCGTCGTTTTTTTCCCTTTTTTCTATTTCAATTTTGTTTTGTCCTCGGAAGCGCGCGGACGCAGCAGCAGCAGCGTGTCTGCGTGAGCACGCTTTACGTACTTGTCTTTTCAAATGTTGTTGCTGCTGCTGCTACTGTTGTTGCTGTTTCTGCTCCTCTACCGGCCGCCGTCATCGCGGCGTGAAGCAGATATGGGCCCTTCCTTGGAGCGGGGGCGGGGGGAAGGGGAGGGGGGAGGGGGAGCAAGGCAGCCCTGGGCATTGTCGCGGACGGGCGAATCCTTTGCAGATACGTCAGCCCATGTTGACTCCTCTCCTCTCCCCTCTCTTGCCCCTCGTGCGGCCTGACAGCTGTCGCACGTGGCGGGGCGTGGGGCCGCCGCGGCAGGGGCGCCCCCTCCAGGACGCCCTCTGGGGGCGGGGCGGGGCGTGTGTCCAGATTGAAAAGGGCGGCGATGGCGTGGGATGGGCCGCGCTGCTCGGTGCGCCCGCTGCGCGCAGTGTGTATGTACGCGAGTAACGTACGACATGATGTTGGCCCCATGTCGGCCCGCGGGAGAGCCCCCCGCCCAGCTCGACAACAACAGCGGCAAGTCGCGGGGCTCTCCTCATGCTCATGCCATGTTCTGTGCTTCCGGGAAGGAGAGCATCGGAGAGAGAAACAAGTTTGTGTGGGTTATTTCTCGGGGAGGGTGCAGGGTGCCTGCGCTGCCTTCCCTTTCTCCCGCCCACATTGCTTGGGCGTGGTTGGCGGAAGGAAGTAGGGGGAGCAGCAGGGTCGTACTACTACTACTACCTTGCGGGGTGGGAGGGGAGAGAGAGAGAGAGAGAGAGAGAGAGAGAGAGAGAGAGAGAGAGGTCCTGCCGCCTGAGGTCAGTGTCGGGGATTACCGACTAGGCGACCAGGGCAGGGCATGCCTCGCTGCTCGCCCCGGGGTAGGGAAAGGAGGCGGACCGTGTGCCTCCGCCGTGCTCGGCCGGCCCGCCTGGCCTGACCCTCCAAGATGCCCCGCAAGTTTCCCCCGCACGGAGGTCCCGCCGGAGGTTGGCTCGCTCGTTACACTGTCCTGCCCTGCGCCTAGAGCAGGATAGAAGAGACCCTATACCTCCGCCTAGGACGGTGTCGCCGCGCTCTGGTGGGCTTCCCTGCCTGGGTAACACGACCCAGCCCGAGTGACCACTGTAGCTCAGTAGTGCGCCACGCGTATTGCGAAAAGAAAAGAATATCCCGCAGCGCCATTATGTAACCGTCTTCAAAGTTTTTCCATAAAGTGACGAAAAATTTAGATCTCGCGTGACGTGTCCGCGACTTTGTGATTGACATTCTGTAGATGTGTTGACGGCCAAATTGTGTGTTGTTGCCTTACTTCTCGGCTGGTGTGCGTGGGTGGCGCCCGGACCGGGCCGCGGCCGCGATGGGGATGCCATGGGGCGGCCTGCGGCGGGGTGCTGCGGTTGTGGGCGGCCCCGGGAGGGGGGGGGGAGGGAATGCCGTGCCCCGAGGCTTAAGGGGGTGAGATAGGGCGGCGCTGGGGAGGGTTTGGGGGGGGGGCTGCGGGCTTGCGGCTTCCTATCGTGGCACACACTACTACTGCCATCATCCAGAGAATGAAATGGTCGGCCTATGGGTGAGGCTCCGGAGGCGAGCCTGGCCTGGAGGTGTCGGGTGTTGTGTTGTCCGTGTGGTGTCCGTGTCCGCCACTCCCGCGCGCCTTGTCCGACACTACTTGGCGTACGGTTGGCGTACACTGTAGTGTTTGGCCCGGGTGGAAAGGATGTCGCCGGCGCTCTTCATGTTCTCACGGCGTCCTGCTGCTGCTGTGCGTGTGTCGATGTCGCTGGTGCCGTTGCCGCACCCCTTCCCCTATCTCCTCTCCCCTCTCTACTCCATATCCCCCACCCCTCCCTTTACTTTATTGACACGGTGGCGTGCGCTAGTCGGTCAACTTCTGCTGACCCTGGCGCTAGTAACGCCATCCGGGTTGGTGCACCCGTTGGAAAACTGCACCGGTGTCTGCCTCGCCCCGCTGCCCCGCTCCTTCGGCCTCCCCCCACCCGCGCGCCGCGCTCGCGCTGGCTAAGCTGTTTTGGGGTTATTTTCAGTTTCACCAGGTTTGGTTTATTGACAGCTGTTACGATATGGGCCCATTTGTCTCTGGACGCCGCGGGGCCGGGAGTCGGGGCTGCCGCTGATAACGATCTGTGCGAGCGCTGCCCCCCGTGGCGCTGCCCCCGCGGGGACCGCCACCCCGCCCGCGACCTGGCCCAGGTCGTGTCGTTGGGGTCGTCAAGTGATCGCTCGACCATGGCGGTGCAGAAGCACGCGCCGTCAATGATGCCGTGGTTGCGCTGCTAGCCGAGCAGCTGCCAGAGGAGTGCAAGGGACGAGGCTAAACCGTGCGTTGATAGGAATTTTGTATTTTTATGGGAAATGTATTTATCAATTGGTAATTAATCAAAGACTTAGTTTCAATTTGAAACATGTTGCCAGCTGTTTTGCTTTAGAAAGCGGTGGGTGTATTTGTTAACAAGGATTGTAAACGCTTTTTGACGTGTGGTGTGGGTAGTGTTTTTTCCCCTTTCCCTCAGCAGCAGTATGCGGCTTCGATTTTCAGGACACGTGTATGTTTGTGTGTGCGTGTGTGTGTGTGCTCGACGTGCGGCCGCCGCCGTGTCGGGCGGACGTGTGGTCACCGCGCCGTGGCGGGGGCGGAGCGTGGCGGCCAGGGTGTCGGGTGCCGTTGCTGGTGGTGGTGGTGAACGTATGGGCACGGGTCTCTGTCGTCGTGGGGCTTCCCGCGCTGGGACAAGGAGGGACATCATGGAGTCGTGTGCTCGAATTGCGTATCTAGCTGTGGAACGATGGAACGATACTTTTTTTTATTGAAACCTTGGCGCTCTGGAAACTCAAGTGTCGTACAGTATGACAGTTTAAACTGTCATACTAATTGTACTGCCGTTTAAACTGTCATACCATTTGTGTTCTACAGTTATAAGTGAAGTACACGACGTGTACTACAGTTCTTTGTGTAGGACACCGCGTGTCCGACAGCTACAAATGACGCTTTTGACTGTCGGACACGTCGTGTACTACACTTATAACTACACTTATAACTACACTTATAACTATGAAAAATTCCCGAAAATTTACCGAAGAAACGAAAAACTTCCAAAGTCTGGGAAATTTTCCACTTTTCTCTGAAACTGTCCTTTTTTCCGGAAACTTTCCAGGGCTTGCAAACCTACTGAACTCGGCACAGTCAGTTCGAGGAACATGAGAAAAAGAAGCCCCCAACTTCTTTAAAATGGTGCTAATAACTAGCGCGCACCGGCGGTTAGCACACTCGTGTGTTCTCGCGAGCTGCAGCAGGAGGAGGGCGGCGCTTCGGCGGAGCAGGGAGCGACGAACCCACCCTGCGCTGCGTCCCGCTGGCACGCCACCACTTCCGCAGGCCGCGCGCCCCGCGCCGGCTGGCTGGCCTCCGCGGTATGTGTGACCTTTGGGCTGCGGGCCGGAGGGGTGGCGGGGCGGGGTGGCGCAGCAGGGCTGGCGGGCTGCTATCCAATGCGCATCCTTAATGCCCTAACCTCGGCCGGCCCTGCCTGCGGGGCCCTGCTGCGGTGGGGTGGAGTCCTGGCGCCGCCGCCGCCGCCCCTCCGGCTGACCTGTCATTTGGTCTAACGGGGTGGAACGAGGCCGACCTGGGGGAGGGGTGCGTGCGGCCGAGGCCTCCAGTCCAATCACTGCTGGAGGAGAGGGGCAGTGTCCCCAGTACAGACTTGCTGGCCTGTTCCGCCGCCGCCCCCTGCCCGTGTGTCCCCTCCTGGGCTGGCGGCTGCTTTCCCTCGGCGTCGTGGCTGGTCGTGGCCGGGCTCTGTCGATGCACTAGAAGCGCACCGTGCGTCGCGCCTGCGCCGCCTTCTCCCCCGCACCCTTCTCCCCTTTGGGCTATCTTCGTCTCTCTCCTCACCGCGTCTGCGAGGCTGTGGGCCCTGCTCTAGACAAAGGGGGAGGGCGGCGGGGCGGGGTAGGGTTGCTACGCCATCGGCTTGCCCAATGTGCCCGCCTCGCTCCGCCCCTCTTGGATTTGTTCCTCCTGCGCACTTGTTGCGGTAGGTCGGGCCGGCCCGGGGAAAGGGGGAGGGGATGGTGGGTGTTGTAGTACAGTAGGACGTAACCCCTTGTCTCTCGCACGGGACTGGCTGCCTCCGCGGGCCGGGTCATTCAAGGCGGGGCGGGGCTGGAGGAGGAGCAGCACCGCTGTCTTGCACCGCGGGCAGGAAGGGGAGATCTAGACGCGCGAAAATGTGAACCTCAACGTCTGCTGCAGCAGCAGTAAGTTGTCTTATTGGAGTGTTCTGCTGGCTCGTCTTCGGGGACTTGTTCCGTTCTCTACCAGAGAGAAGAAGAGAGAGCATAAGACACTCACTGCTTGGTGGTGCTTTCAGGGAGCATAGTGCAGCTCTCAGCTTTTCCATCCGCGGGCCCGTTTCTCTGCCCCCTTTTTTCCCCCTTACTTTTTCGTGACATTTGGTTTGGAAAGCAAGAAGAGGAAAAGGGAAAGGGGGGGTAGGCGTAGCGCCCCCCCTCTCCGTCCTCACCCTGTCTCCCCCTCTCCCCGTTTGAGCTCCGTTCCCTCCCTTCCCGTTCCTAGTGTTTGCACCCCGCCAGCGCGAGGAGGATCCACTTGCAAAGGAAGAGAGAGAGAGAAGCAGAGGACTTAAGGGCGCTGGCTGGGCTGGGGCTGCATTCTCTGCCCTCGCCACCCGTTCCCCTGCGCCCGCTCAGCCTCTCTCCCGCCCGACGCGACTTGGTGCCCGCCGTGGCCGTGTGCCCCGTGAGCGTCATCCCAGACCCGCGGCTGGCTGCTAACGGGTTAACCCAATCAACGCAATTGCGAGAATAGATCCTGCAACGCTCCGCTCCCGCGGTCCGCAATGCCTGGTTTGAGTACCGAAATAAAATAGTAGCGACATTTTCGAGGGGCTCGTCGGGTGTTAAGTACGTGTTCAAGTACTTGCACAAGTATGGTTTTCTTCGCACGCGCTCGAGCGCACTTTCGCTCGCACCCCAGCAAGGGGACATGGCGCCTTACGGGCGGTGCAACACCGTTAGTAACAACGTTCTTCTCATAGAATACTTTGAGCATAGCATCTGAAAAGATTTCGCCTCATAAACCTCAACTCAATTTAAAATATATCAAATTAAAATAATTTTAAAAATTCAGTAATTTTGATGGCGTTTTCAGAAAGAAAGGGACGTGAGTTGGCCTGAAAAGCAGTTTGCGCAGAGATACGAGATACATAATGTTCTAATCCTGCCGAGGTCCGGCTCGCAGCCCCTGCTCCTCTCGCTCACCCCTCTAATGAAGAAAGCTGCACTGACTCTACCCTTCCCTTCCTACCCCTAGCAACCCCCACGCACCCCTTGACGGACGGAATCCGACGAACCAACCAGAGCAAAAGCAAAGCTCTGCCTTCCCCTTTTGGGCTTGCGGCTGCGGGGGTAAAAAAAAGAGGTGGGGGAGGGGGTATGGCCGAAAGGAAAGTGGAATCATCGCGGGTCTTTTGTGGTCCAAGGGGCTGATTTGAGTGGACATCGCAGCGGTCTCCGGCACGGGGGGGGATTGGGAGGACGAGCAGGAGGGGTGGATTGGATTCCTTGTCCTGTCCGAAGTGACTCCCCCCGAGGAGGAGACGACGCAGCGGGTCACAAAGGACCGGTGGACCAATAAGTTGAACCTGAGTCCCCCCCCCTCCCCCCTCTGCCCGATGTTCCCGCTTCCTTCCTGTTCTCACCCTATTGCGCTCTCGTTTGCTCTCTCTCTTTCTCTCTCAATCCATTATTTGCGCTGATACTTCTTATCGCGTCGCTACTTCTTCCTGCTAGACAAGGTAGAGGAAGATGGGACGGGACGGTCTCACAGCTCCTTTCTCCAAAACTTCTCCTGTAATTTTTGATTTCTTTCGATAAAGTACGTTAGTAGTAAATCGGAAATGTTTTGTCTGATCTTTTCTAAATTTGACAAAATTCACCCCCTCCTGTTTTTTTATTTTTTTGTTTTTTTTTTATTGTTGTTATTTTTATTAGATTTACGAAACTCAATTCTGCAACACTGCGCTATATGGGCGTGCTTTTAAAATTCTCTGTGCCCAACCAAAATGTTGCTTTGGAAAATTTGCGGACATATTTTGCCCGTTAGCCACGGTCTGATGGATGGGACGGGTGTTGTGGGGTGTGCGGAGCGGTGCCCCGTTGGTGCCGCTGGTCCCGGCTGGCTGGGGGCTGAGGGGGTGTTGCGCCGTTGCGGCCCTTGATTGCCCGTTTTGACTTATTTCGCCGCGTGTCCGTCCGCCGAGATTGGGCCCGCAACCCCCACAGCCTAGCCCCCCC
>NW_026267174.1:718369-719760 GCF_000697945.3 Frankliniella occidentalis | reverse complement strand
TCCCGCTCCCCTTCGCATTCTGCTGCGCGCTGCGCGTGTCGTTGTGCGGTTCGCGTATTATTGGGTCGCCCAGGAGAGAGGAAGGCGGACCCGAGGATTTCTTCAGACTCCGCACATTTCCCCCCCCCTCCCGACCACCGCCCGCTCCATCTCCCCGCATCTCGGCTCTTTGGGAAAAGGAGAGGAAATAGGCAGCCTCGGGGAACGGCCGCGGCGAGGGGTTGGATGGAGGAGCCCGGGATTGAGATTTACAGCTCCCCGCTATGATGGACCGCGCGCGGTGTGGTCTTTGCTGCTTCTGCCGGCAGTGTTTCGGACGCGCACGCTTGCTTCCTTGTCGCAGAAAAATAAAGGGATTTCAAAAGAGTGTGAGAGCCAAAAATAAAACGAGCGTCCTCTGCCCTCCGGTAGAGACAGTCTCCGGGACTGACTACAAAGCAAGGACGCCTTTCCCTTTGCTGGTGTACGGAGCGCACGGTGCTGTGCAGTGCTACCGGCCAGCGGCATGGGCAGTGCGCTCGCTGGCGATTCGTACTCTCGCGTTAAGAATCGCATTCAGATGCTCGCAATGAATGTGGAGCTTGATGAATGCATCGCCAGCGGCCGCGGTGCGGGGCCTGAGAGGAGAGAGGGGGGTGACCCTCAGCGCCCTCAGCTCAGACCGCGTCCAACTCGCTTTCAGTTGCTGCTGCTGCGCCTCTATTTCGCACTCTTCCTATCTCTTTTCCCCTTTCTTTTTGTCCTTCTTTCGATTTCTTTCTCTCCGTTTCCTTTCCTTGGTTGCCGCGCACTGCTTTGCTCTCTCTGTCGCTCGCTTTCTGGTGAGCGGCTTACACTCGTGCTGGGTCAAGCACATCGCTGAAGTCTCCCTCTGCTCTTCCTCCTCCCAGCCGCTCTCTCCCCTTCCCCACCATCTTTTGCTCCCCACGGCACCAGCGGCTTCAGCCCTTCATCGGCTACAGAGCAGCGAATTTATCGGACCGGTGGACTTCTTTTCATGTAGATCCTCTACCCTCCCCCTCACCGCCCCCATCCTTACCCCGATACCCCTCTCTTTCCCCTTATTTTCGACCTTTTCTCCCTCTCGGCTCCCCTCGAAGCCACTCCGCCTCCGCCCGCCATCATATCTCCATCAGTCAATCCATCCGCCCCCCAGAGAGAGGGGGCGGGGCGGGGACTTTGCAAGGGATGAGGGGCAGCAGCGTGCGGGGGACCAGCACCGGGCCAAGGCCTCTGAGGGCCTCGGGCTGGAGCCGACGCGACGTCGGGTAATTCAGTTGGTCACACTGGCGATGGGCAGGGGCCATAAGTCATACGCGTGCGGGTGTGTGACCGTCGGCCGGTCGGTCAGCCCGTCCGCCTTCCCAGGCGAGAGAGGGGGTGGAGGGGGG
>NW_026267174.1:714735-716804 GCF_000697945.3 Frankliniella occidentalis | reverse complement strand
TCCCGCTCCCCTTCGCATTCTGCTGCGCGCTGCGCGTGTCGTTGTGCGGTTCGCGTATTATTGGGTCGCCCAGGAGAGAGGAAGGCGGACCCGAGGATTTCTTCAGACTCCGCACATTTCTAGAATAATCGCGCTGGCTGCTTCTGCGGTGCGCTTGTCAATTTCTTTTCTTTTATTTTCGAAGATCTTGTGCATCTGTGTGTGTCTGTATGTGATCGCGCTGGTACAGTGATGGCGTTGAACAGCACTGCCTTGCCGTGTGCGTGCGCCGCTGCGTCGGTCCCCCCTTCCCCTCGGTCTATTACCGAACGGACAGGCTCAAGCCGGGGGGATTAACTCTGCTCAAGCAGCAATCGGACGCCGAGCCCGGCTTCGCTCACCGGGCTGGGCTGCTGGGGGCCCCGCGGGGGTCCGGTGGTCCGGTCGGGCCCGGGCGAGCCATAGAGAGGAGGGAGGGAGGACCACATCCCCCACCACTACACCGTCCGGCTCTCGGTCTTGTGCTGACGTAGTCGCGTTGACCTGTCAAGCGCAGCGCAGGGGGCTATCAGTGTGCGGGGCGCTAATGAGAAGTGGGGCGCATGGCGTACAGAGCGGCGCCCTGCCCGGCCTGGCGCCTGGCCCGGCCCAGGCCTGCCGTCGGGACTTGAGCGCGCCGCACCGTCAGCCCCGGCGCGACCGGAGGGCCCCGTGTAAGTGGATTCCGTCCCCTGCACAGTCCCCGCCCCGCCCGGCGCGCAACCCTCACCTTAATCCGGAAATCAATGCGGCTCTGGCTCTGGCGCGAGCTGCTAATCCGAGGCGACCAGGCAGGCGAGATAATTGTGTGTGGGGGCCGTGCTGCGCCGGGCGTGAGCTCGGTACGCCCGCGCCCTGCCCTCGCCCCGCCCCTCGACCCCCGGCCAGGCGTGCGATGCGCCTCCTGCTCGAACCCTTTCCCCCCCGTCAGCGTCGGGCTTCACTACTGCAGGCAGGCGCGCGCTTCAATAGGGGACGCGTACGCGTGCACTGTACCGAGTCCCCCTCCCCCTACCCTCCCCTCCCCATCCCCTTCCTCTCCGCTCCCTCCTTCCTCCTCACTCCCTCCACTCTCCCCCTCTGCTCCCTCCTCCCACGCAGCGCGCCCCACTCCGAGCCTGGCCGCGCGCCCGCCGGGCTGGAGATAGGCAACCCCCTGTGCACGCGTGCAGCAGTGCGGCCTACCCCGCAGGCGTCCTACAGCCGCACCACCGCATGTCCCACCCACTTTGTCGTTGATTGTTATTGTTGAACCGGTCAATTCTCCAAATTGTAATTATTTGCCGTATCGCGCGCACTGCCTGGCGGCCCGTCGTACTACTGTTCTCGTTCTATTTTTTTCCACCCCATCATTTTCATTGCAATTATTTTATCGTCGGCACTGCAGTCGTATGGTGGAGAGGATATGGTGGTTGTGGTCATGGTGTGGATGCGGGGGCTGCTGGGCCGCTATATGTTGGTGCGCCGCCTGGAGTGGCGGGCGGGCAGCTGCTCGTGATGGTTTGCCGGTTTGTCCCCACACAACGCTGTGTGTGTGTGTGTGTGTGTGTGTGGCTATACGTAATTTTAACTGCTTCTTGCGCAGCGCCGGGTTGTTGTTGTTGGGGCAGATCCCACGCCCGCCCATACGCGTTTAGTGTGCGTATGTGTGTGTGGGTGTACGTGTGTGTGTTGTGTACTCGCGCGCTACCCGTACGAGCCGCGACGTTAAATCGCAATAAAAACTTTGATGCGCCGACCGACCGTCGCATCCGCGCGCGCGCACGCCCACCAAGTACAGCCCTATGGGCCCACCAGCAACCTCCACCACCTGCCTGTAGAGGGGCGCAGCCAGCAGCAGCAGCAGCAGCGGGCCCCTGCACCAGCTGGTGCTGCTCGTTTCACTGCGCGCGAGCCGAGCCCAGCCCCGTGGCCCCACAGCACAGCACTGGCCGTGGCCTGCTGCTGCTAGGATGATGATGGTTTGCGCGAAATATAATGCCGGCCAGAACACAAGCGGAGTGAATAAGACAAAATAAACAGTTGGTTGGATCAACAGCGGCTGCCCCCCC
>NW_026267174.1:713661-714300 GCF_000697945.3 Frankliniella occidentalis | reverse complement strand
CTGGGGTCTGGCGGGCTCCTCCCGGCTCAGACTGGCTATGCCGGGGGCGGGCTGGGGGCGGGCTGGGGGCTCCCTCTGCGGCGAGGGCTTTAGTTCGGATGTGGACGCGGGGAGGGCCATTGGGGCCCCGCACGGCCGGTGCCACTCCGTCTGTCACACGGGGCCCGCAAGGTAAAGTGCGGGTGGATAAAGTACTAGGAAATGGTAATGCTGCACACTTGCTGTGCTGTGCTGTGTGTGGCTTAACTTTTTGAACTTTTTTACAGCAGCCTTTCCTCGTTTGGAGTTATATCTCAGAGTCGAGGTTGTCCCCGCATTAAAGGTGCCGTGCGTACACGACATAGAGCTGCTCGTCGTATGGTCTTCTTGAGGTGTAGCCCGGGCCGCCTCGCCTATCCGCCCCGACACCCAAGGTGTCTGCGGCCTGCGGGGATATCTTGGCCCCCCAAGCTCACTGATTGAGACTCTCTATCCGGCGCCACGCCGCGCCCCTGCTCCGACCGCCCAATCAAGATGCCCTGACAACGGGGGGTAATAGGGCGGTGGGGCCGGGCGGGGCCCACCGGGACACACTCGCTCCCTCCCTCCCCATCCTCTCTCTCTTTCTCTCACCACCCCTGTCTGTTTCGCTCGCTCGCT
>NW_026267174.1:689498-713079 GCF_000697945.3 Frankliniella occidentalis | reverse complement strand
GGGGGGGGCGAGGGGGCACAGTAGTGGAGTTCCTCGGCGAGTAGCGGCAATTTGGGGGTGCGTGGCGCGGCAAAGGCGTTGTTGGGGGAGCAGAGGGGGGAGTGGGTGAGGGAGGGCGAGTCATAGTAGCGGCCTCCGAGAGAGAGCGAGCGCGCGCGCGCCAGCAACGGCGGCTGCGGCGCGAAATTCGAAAGAATTGACGAAGCCTTTGAAGTTGGCTTGGCAGGGGGCGCAGCAGCAGCCCTTGGAGGGAAATGGTGGGAGAAGTTGTCCCAGAGCGCTCAGCCTGGCCTCGGCTTGGCCCGGCCTGGCTCGGCTCACCGAGGCAGGAAAAGGGGGGTAGGGGTTTGCTTTACGAATCAAGTGCGGGGAGGAAGAGACTGATGGGGCTGGTTCGTCTTCAGCCGCCCCCTGCGTCTGTGCAACTTTGTTTTAAAGTTTTCGTGGTTTTTCAGGCGGGCTTCTGCTCCGTCTCTCTGACATTTACCTTCACTTCCAGCTCGTATTAAGTCCAAAAGGGTATATGTATACAACGTTCCTTCGTCGGTAGCAACGGGCACTGCTCGGCAAAGTAAAAAGAATGAACGCTCGACGACAACAAGTCGTGTCAAAATGAAACGAGTTGGAAACTATGTTTGGAGAGGGTGAGGCGTTGAGGGGGGTGCAAGTGCGTCGCCGTGTCGGGCAGGGCGTGGCGTGGCGTTGCTGCTGGAGGTCTGCACGGCAAGCACCTGCCTGCCTGCTGCTGCGCGCCGGCCCCGGCGTCCTCCCCCGCCAACGCCGCGCTGCGAGACTTTGCCTCCTACGGCTTCATCCTGCTCTCGGGCCTCCGCCACCCCGGCAAATCTCGTTAGTAGGCGTGTTTGAGGCGCGGCGCCGCCCCCGGCTGGCAGCGCCTGCGCCAGCTAGGGGACGCCACCCGTGCCCTGCCCGGTGTCCTCTACCCCCGCCCGCCCCCTCCGCCACCGGCGCGAGGGGCGGTGCCGACACATGGGCGGTCATGGCCAACTTGTATTTCCGCGTGTATCACGATTTTCCTTCGGTTCGGCTCACATTCATCTCCATTCACATTCATGATGTTCGGGTCGGCCAGCTCTGCTGTGCTGTGGTCCCGGCGGCGGCGTTGGCCGATCTGTATTCGCGCGTTTCTGATTCGGAGGGGGGGAGGGGGGGTCGAAAGCCGTTTCCGCTCCGCCCCATTGTGTTATGAGCTGCGCCTTTCGGCCGACCGCTAGAGCCGAGAGTGAGGAGAGCGAATTAACAGGGAGAGAGGGAGAGAGCGAAGGGATCGGACAAGCTTCGCTCTGAGCTGAGGGGTCTGCGTCAGGCCATGGGGGAGCGTCCCAAAGCCGTGATGGTGACGGCGCCGCCCACCCTTCTCAATGGGTGGGGACTGGCGGATGGCAAATTGAATCACGCGCTCGTAATGGTGGTGGTAGTGTGTATAACGCGCCGCGATTCTGCCCGCCCGGCTAGCCCCGCCCCTGTAGAGATCATCCAGAAAGGACGCGTCTGTCATTCGCCGTTACGACCCCAAACCAAGGCCATCTACTACGAGCTCGCATAAGCGCCTGATAGGTAGGCAATCATCTTGCCTGCAGTGCATACACTGTAAAAAAAATGTTGTATGGAAACGACAAATTTCTTGTTAATTTTTTTGATGACCAGCATTGTAGGTAAACAGGCCTGCCATCAATACTTTATCGTTTCAAAACAAACAACTCATTTGGGTACGACAAAATAACTACAACCCAGTCATCAAACAAAATGTCGTAACTGAACAGGGAAGTTGTACAGGAACAACATAAACTATTTTCAAAACAAACAGCTCGTTTGGATACGGAAAAAAAATTAAGACCTAGTCATCAAACAAAATGTCGTTACAGAACGAGAAAGTTGTGTGGGAACAACATAAATTGTTTTCAAACAACTATTTTGTTTTCAAACAACTATTCTTGTTTTCAAACGGCACCACCATAATTTTTAGTTGAAGTGAGATTCTAGTTCACCATCATATTAGTTAAACTTTTAAGTTTATTGTTTTACTTAGAATTTCAGGTATTTAGATTTGTTTATTTTATGATACATCATGTAGTACCAGATAAACAAGATGTTATCGATAAAGCATCAAATTTTATGTTCAAGCAAAAAAGTCAATCAGGAAACGAGCCTTTTGTATTAAAACGCGTTTAAACGGCATTCCTTGTTTCAAAACAGAACTACTCATACAGAGACAAGTCTTTTTTGTTACGAGATTGTCCATCAGGAAACAAACTTTCTTGTATTGAAACGACATCTTAACATTACAAGATGTTTGTGTAGGGATGGTTAATTTCTCGTTGCAAATTTTAATCGTTCTTAATGAAAACAAATAATGTTGTTCTTGAACGGACAAGTTGTGAGAAAGTTTGTCGTATCCATACAAGAATTTTTAACAGTGTACGTGTACTGTGGGGAGGCCTACCCCGAGTTACGCAGGCGCCTGGCTCCCTTGATTCTGAGAAAAACGGACGTATAGTTTTGGGACGATTCTAGAGTCAGCAAGTAAGCTCTTCGCTCCATCCAAAGTGTATAGCGCGTCGTGCCTTCTTCTCTCTGGTCTGTCCGGGTCTGCCTCTGTCCTATCCCCCCTCCCTCTCTCTCTAAAATAGATTCACAGCGCATTATGACACCACGACGCAGCGCCCGCGGCAAACTCAATGAGGCAATTTGAGCTTCATTATCTGTACCCCCGGAGCGCGGGCAGCCTGCCCCCCACGCCCCCCTTCCGCCGGGCCCGTCTGTCGCTTTTTCCTAAACTAGCCTAGTTGTACCATTCGTGTCGCGTCGCGCCTCCCCCCCCCCTTCCCCTCTTCATTCTCGCCTCTCTCTCCTCTCTCTCTCCCTTCTCTCGCCCCCCCCTCTCCCCCCATCGTGAACGCTCCATACTGCTACGGGAATTATTTCGGATAGAACGAATGGGCCGCTATGCCCCCCCCCCCCCGCCCGGTAGGTAGGCAGCCCGCTGACGGTGGCCCCCGCGGGCCGGGCCGCTGCTGCCGCTCTGAGCCGAGATGAGCTGAGCTGAGCTGAGCCTCGCCCTGCTCGATCAGGTTCTGCTTGGGGGTTGGGAAGAAGGAAGAGGGTCGCACCGCATCGGTCGCTACTTCCTGTCGAAAAGTCCACTCCGGCTGTCGAAGAAGAAAAATAGAACTGGCTGGAAATCAACTCCTTTACTTTCTCTTTCCGCGCCCCCTCCCTTTTCCCCCTTTTCTTTTCTTTTATCTGTCTCATTTCCTACGAGTTTTCCCACTCGCATTTCCTCCTTTTTCCTATTCCCCCTTTCCGCCTTGATCCCCCCACCCCTCCACCTTGTCCACCCTCCCCTCGGACCTCCAGCCTCCTTACTCTTCGCTGAGTCGCGGAATTGTCACGGCAGCAATTATGCGTCCGACTTGACTCCCCCTCCGTCCCCTCTCCTCCCCGCCCCTCCCCCCCACCCCTCTCCCCTGACACCTCACTCACTACACTTGTCCCCCCCCCCTCTTTCCCCCCTGGACCTCCACACGACCGTGCTGCCTGGCGTTTCTGGCCGCCCGGCCGGGTCTTTTAATTCTTACTTGGTCACCCTCGCGAGGGGTGCCCCCCCTTCACCACCTCTCCCCCCCCCCCTGTTTTTCTCTCTCTCTCCTTCTCTCCCTTGGGACCCTTGCTCCCACCGCAGCCTTTCCTTTTATACTGCGTGCTCGCGCCCTTGTGCGCCCTTGGTGGAGAGAGAGAGAGGGAGAGGAAGAGAGAGCGAGCGAGCGAGGGCGCGCCCCCCAGTGGCTCAGTGGCACCGTGAAGGTATGCGCTGCGAGAGGTAAGGGACTACTGCCCCGGCCCGCCCTCTCTCTCTCCCTCTCCCTCTCCCTCCCTCTGTCCTCTCCCTCCCTCTCCGCGTGTTTCGTCCCCTCTCGCGCGCCCCTGCTGCCACGCGTGCACAACAGTGTCGCACTCCAGGCTGGCTCCAAACACGGAATAGGGGCCCCACCCGCCTACACTACGGCCTGCTGCTGCCTCCTCTCGAAATCCTCCCTAGCGAGCTGCCCGCCCCGCCCCGTCTAGGGCGCCACCGCCACGCCGTATATCATAGTTTTGTCTCGGGCCTCTCGCCGTTTGCCCGCGCGGCCTGGCCCCGCCCGGCCGCCTGTGGCCTCCGCCTTCGCCTTCCCCGCGAGCCCCCCCCCCCCTTTGAAATGCCTTTGGGCCGCCTTCCTATGGCCATACGCCTCTCTCGGCTGCCTTTGGACCGTCTTCTTGGCGTGCCTTCACCGCACCGCGCGCCGCGCGCTTGGACTGCGCGGGGAAAACTTCACGACTGTATTAAAGTGTAACTATGTTTTAATTAAGGATACTGTTTACTTGCCACTAATGGGCATTTCACTAAAACCCCTGCGGGGGTGGAAGCTGTAAGGAAAAATTTTAACAGTTCAAAAAATAGATATTGAAAAAATTCTCAAAAATACTTCTTTGGGAAATGAAAATCCCTACTCATACCGCCACGACAGATCGCATATCGTTCGACAGCTGGTTCCATTTTTTTGTGCTTACGTTTTACTTCTGCCATATCCGCCGTGCTGCTGAGGGGACTGACGGTGGAACACCTTTATATATTGGCACGTTGGTCTGGCGCGGCGTGCGGCCCGCGTGCACCGCTCGGCCTGCATTCCCTCCCGGTCTAGTCTCGGCGCGTCTCGTTGATCAGCTGCCCCCGTTCTCATCTCTCTGATCGCTTCCTGTGCCCGGCCGGCCCCGCCAGGCCCGACCAGTCGGCTCGCCTCGCGCGCACAGCAGAGCACATGGCAGCAGCATAGCCGCGCTGGAAAAGGGCCCCGCGGCCGAGGCGACGGCGCCTATGCAAATCACTGCGTTACAACCTTCGGGCACTAAAAGTCAGACAACAATAACTAATACGACGCCCTGGCTGGCCGGCGCGGCCGCTGCTCTGCATGCATTTGCTTTGCTTTTATCTCGCTCTCTCTCTCTCTCTCTGTCCCGCCCGAGGCTTCTTTCGCGCGTCGTCGGTCGGCCTTTTTCTCTCTGTTTTTTACGACGACGTGTGTCGCGCGGCCTATTCGTCCTTCGCGGGGCCGCCCGTCGTGGTGCCATGCGGCCGTCATGATGGCGGTGCCTCTCGCTTCTTTCTGCCATTGATTCTCTTGGCCGCTGTGTGACGGCTCCGTGCATGATGACGGCGGGGCGGGGCGGGGCGCAGATCTGGGTCGCGCTGCTCCCGGTCTCTCATTGCGACTCATCTCGATGCGCAGAGACATCCTGCCTTGCACTGCCCAGTCGCTCACTTGCGGCTCGTTCTCGCTCCTTGCCGCCGCCATGGCGCTATGCTCTAGCTAGCTTCGACTCCTGTGTGTGTGTCCTGCCCTGCCCCACATATCTCGTGCCGATGCTCTAGGTGCGAGGGAGACCTCTTTCTGTCTCGCTCTCTCGTTCTCTTCCTCTCTCTCTCGCCATGTCCTGGAAGGCATTACGATAGAAATGTGCCTGTGTGTGTGCGCGCGCGCGCTCTAGACGACCAAGTGGGGCTCAGACACAGACGACACCGGCCCGCCACTGCCGAGTATGGGAGGTGAACGCCGGCAGGCAGGCAGGCAGGCAGGCGGCGGTCGACGCGCTCACTCTCTCGCACACAGGCTTTGCTTGCTGCCCGGCCTGCCTGCGCTGGACAGACTGGAACAGGATCCCGCCCTCCAGAGCCGCGAGCGCCGCGCGCCGCGCCGGTCCAGTTTCAGCTGGTAATTGCCTCACTGCAGCGCAGCCCGATAATCTACTCGACACAAAATAGAAGAGTCGACACATGTTTGATTCGCGGTCTGCTGTTTGTTGTTGTTGTTGTTGTTGTTGTTGTTGTTGGACATTATCAGCAGATGATACATCAAACACTTTACTACAGAACACATCAGATATAACCTACTGATGTAAATGTTCTTCTAAAATCAAGGGTAAAAAAGAAAGAAAAAACAAAAAAAAAACACTTTCCTGAAGAAATCCTTATGTTTGTAAAGAAAATACCACAAATAACAAACAAAAAACAACAGACAAAACCGCAGTGTGTCGGCCAAGTTGTCCTCCTCTCTACCAAACACACCTGGCTGTAGGCGGCTCTGGGATAGTGACGCCCGTAGAATCCCCTCGCTGCTTTCGCAGCCTTCGCCTTAACGGAGAATAATAATCGACCAAAATTGCCCCCCATAGCCCCGGCGGCGGCGGCTTGCCCGCGGGCTGGGCTGGGCTGGGCGGCAGAATGTGTCGCGTCCCATCCTGACGGCGCGGGAGTGGGTCGCTCCGCCTTCCCCAACGAGCTCCTCGCCGAGCTCCTCGCGCTGCTGCTGCTGCGGCCCGAGGCGGCGCGCTCATCGCCTTACAGGGAGCGCCGCCTCGGCCGATATGGAAAGCACACGGGAGACAACGTGTGACTCTTCTGGCCTAGCAGGTGTGTGTTCGTGTTTTCCACGAGAACGCTGCGCGCGCGCGCGCGCCTGTTTTGTTTCAGGCAGTCCTCGCGCACAGTGGTTAAGTCTACCTGGGGATGACTATAGGCCTCTTGTGTCATATTTTATTTTAAAGAAATAATCCAGTTTTTTTAAAAAAATATATTTTTTAAGATAAAGTTTCAGTCTTGCCTGTCAGCCCGAGTGTCCCCAGCCGGGCGCGCGTCACCGCGTTGCAACGTCTCGCCGTGTCCCTTCCGCCCGTTCCGTTCCGTCCCATTTTCCCGCCGAGCTGAGATGAGTTTCTAATGGTGTTGTGACGCTGGGCCGCGCCGGGCGGGCCGAGCCAGTTAGGCCCCGCGGTGGTGGTGGATCCCCTCGCCGGTGTGCCCGCCGCGCCCCCCACACTCCCCCTGGGCCCTCCTCCTGCCTTGGGCCGCGGGCCCCCGCGCTATACTCTCTTCCTCCCTCCTCACGTTGTACTTTTTTTTTCTTTCTTATTTTCCTTGCCCGCACTCTCTTTCAAGAAAAGATAAACTGTCCCAGTGACCCGGCGCGCGGCGACGGCGGCGAACAACGCCCCTCCTCCTCCTCCTCCTGGGCGGGCGGGGTGGCAGCACGCTCGCCGGGGGGAAGGGAGGAGAAAAGAGAAGAAGTTGGAAGTTGATGAAGAACAAACATCCTCCGGTCCGCCTCGTCGGTGTTGCCCCTTCGGCCTGGACCCTCACCGCCGTTGGGCCTCCATGTGCCCCCCCGCCGAGGTGTACCCCGAGGGTGGGGCGGGGGGGGGGGCTTGCGCAACACACACACACGCACACACGAGGGACGTCACACTGCATGACAAGACACCCCGTTCGTTCCACTCTTGTGGTTGTGTGTATGTGAGTCGACGTGGTTACTCGATACCCATCGAGCCTGCTGCTGCTACTGCTGCTATTGCTGCCCTTCCCCGCCAGCCGAGCGGGTCCCGCGGCTACGTACTCGGCAGCAGCAGCTGGCGCCGCGCGTCGCGGCGTAGCGGCTCGCGACTCTTGAGCGTGCGGCGCGCTGGCCACCGGCCCGACCCGCTCACACTGCTACCGCGTTTACTCGCCCTGTCTTCTTTTGTCTCCCTCTGCTGGCGCGTGCGCTGCCTCTAATTTTCGCCCCCTCCCCCTTCTTTTCCCCTCTTTCCCGCACCTCCTCCTCTATATTCCCTCCCATCCTCTGCGCGTTTTTCATCCGCTCCGGGTCGCAGTGCACGGTGTAATTTCACCCTCAGCTTTCGTAAGTGTTCTCTAATCACCACCTTGGATAATTTTTTTTTACTTTTATTATTTCCCATGATTTTCCTTCTTTTCCCCCCTGTCTTGCGGAATGTGTGTCTCGGTCAGTAGCCAAGTCGTGTGTAAGTGGCCGACTCGGTTGGCCCCCGCGGGGCCATAGGCTCACGCCAGGCTGACCGGCCGGCCGGTGCGCTGAGGGCCCTCCACCTCCACGCCAGCCAAACCGTCTGCCTCGGCTCCTACCTAGACGCGTTGGCCGGCGTTGGCAGGGCGGGGCGGGAGCGTCTCGCGACCAGCCGCGAGTCAAGGGCGGTCTTGTGGGAACCGAAACGCCGCCGCCGCCTCGCCGGCCGGCCCGGCCCGGTCGGACCGCGCATGCGACTCTGTCCCGCGGGCCCGGTGGGGATTGGCGATGGCGCGCTAAGTCCCCTTCCTTCCCTCCCCCTCCTCCTCCTCCTTCTCGGTCCGCGTGCTCCCGCTGCTTCTGCTTGTGCTGCACTGCTATTATTGTCTGCCAGGATGAGAGAAAAAAAACACAAAAACAACACATCCTCAGGCGTGCAAAAAAAATGGAATAAAATGGAAGGCGAAAAATGAAAAAGAAAGATGCGCGCAAGTGGGCGCGTGACGTCATAAGCACCGTGTTAAAAGCAACTCGACCTGGCCTGAACCCCCACCGTCCCGGACCGTCCATCATACGACTCGCTCTCCGTGCTCATTGTTTTCAGCGGTGCGTTCGGGAGAATCTCTTTTATGTGGGTGGATGATTTACCCTTTTTTTCGATTTTATTTCTGACCAGCTGTGTTAGCGCGCGTCGCGTTTATATTGTCGTGATGTCTGCTCTCTTCTCCCCTCCCTCTCCGCGACGTGGCCAGCGCACTGTGTGTACCACATATACTGCGGGCGGGTGCGATCGCACCAGTGTGTGTTTTCGCGATCAGGTTCTCTCTGGGTGCGGGGGGGGGGGGCGCAGGTAATGGTGCCGTCTGTTCTGGTACATTATTAATAATAATTAATCTTCAATAATAATAATTAATAACAACTAATAATAATCAATTGTTTAATTACTACTGGTACCCTCTATTGTCTAGTGTGGCCGCCAAGCGCCAAGAAGGGAACGGCAGGCGCACTCTGGGTGTGTTTTATACGTGTTATACGCGTCATGAACAGCGATGCGCACTTTAGCTGTGCATGGGCCAGTATGTAGACACACTTTTCTTTTTTTCCTCTTTGATTCGGCGTCCCGGCGCGGCAGCCGCATTGCTGCTGAGATCGACATGCGGTTGTAGTGCACTTTAGAGGGTGGCTGGCTAGCTCTGCTCTGTCTCGCGAGGTGGAGGTAGGGCAGAGGGCAGCGCCCGCCCCGCCCCGCGCACTCTGTGGCGGTGTGATTGCCGCCGGCCGGGTCTGCCCTGCCCTGCCCTGCCGAGGACCAGTCTTGGTGCGCAACGCGCAAGGGACTAAATATAGTTTGTGCACCCCTGTCCCGTGCCCCGCCGGCCCCGCCCCGCCCCGCGTGGCGCGACATTGTTGGGGCCGCTGCTGCCGCGACTGCTGCTGGGCCTGCTGGGCACGGCACGGCGCGCTACGCACCCCCTTCCCCCCTCCCGCCCCTGGCTGCCTGTCTGTCTGTCTCTTTCGCTCTCGCGGTGCCCTCCTTCCCTCTTGGCTGGATCCGCTTTTACCCGCGTCTTTAATTACTCCCCCCCCCTTTTCCCCCCAGTCGGCCTCAGCACCCCCCCCCCCTTTTTTCCCTTCCCGCCGGCCCGCGCGACGCCGCTTTTGAATCGGGTCTTACTCTCAAGCAGTGCGACACAGCAGGGGAGAGTAAAAGCGGAAGTAGAGCGGGAGCGGAAGCTAGCAGGGCGCCGCCGCCGGGAGAGCGACAGGGAGAGCAAGTGAGTTGGATCAGGTGACCGCGGGTGGCCGGGGGGGTTGGAGAGGGAGGACGGGGTGGCGCACCACCCGGGAATGGTCGCACCTGGACAGAAAGGGAAGACCTTCCGCCCCGCCTGCGCCTGTGACGCTATGGGAAAGCTCGCAGCGGGAGCAGCAGCACGGCTAGGACCCGCAGGACCGTGAGCTGAGCAGGAGGAGGTGCCCTCCCGGGTCTGGTGAGAGTTGGGTCGGCGCGCAGCCAGGCGACACACCACCTGGGTGGGTCACAGAGTGCACAGAGGGTGCTCGCAAGTAGAGACTTAAAGAAAACGAAATTTGTTTCCGAATAATTGAAAACTTCTCTAGATATTGTAATAAAAAGTTGGGGGGAAACACTTTTCAGGAATCATTTTTTAAAAAATAATTAAAAATCTTGAAAATTTTTGCGTTGGTGGCACAACCAACAGCTGTCACAAAGTGTTATTGGACCAACAACCCGGCTACAAAAACAAGGCAGTCGTTGGAACAATTATCATTTATTTTTTTTTGAGTGCGTACCGACATTTCCGGCACTTCCCAGGCGTATTTGGGCTGCGCCCCTCCCCCTTCTATACTAAACTCCCGAGAGAGCTTAACTAACTAGTGTCTCCGTCACTAACGTGTTTGTGTCGTTGTTTCTCTGTTGCAGGAAGTTGGCAGCATCATTGGCAAAAAGGGGGAGATTGTGAAAAGATTCAGAGAAGAGGTGAGTCTCGTGCAGTCGTCGACGATGGTGACGTGTATTGTCCGTGCCCGAGTTTATTTAATTTTTGTCGGTCCTGTCTCTCTCAGTCTGGCGCCAAGATCAACATCTCGGACGGATCATGCCCCGAGCGCATCGTGACCGTCACCGGAGCCACCAAAGCTATCTTCAAAGCCTTCACCCTCATCAGTAAGAAGATGGAGGAGGTGAGTCCGCGTGCGCTGTGACCTGCTGACCCCTGCAGCAGGCTTGCAAGGCCGAAATGTCATGTCAAATAAACAACGTTGAAAGAGGATAAATCGTCAATTTTGTTTCGCCGCCTTTGTAACCTGCCTAGATTTTAAAATCCGAAATTTATCTGGAAAAATCCCTAACTTTTCCAAAAAAGCAAAAGGGAAATGTCTCCAGAAAAATTGAAAAACTCTCTAGGATTAAAATTCAGAGATCTCTCAATGATCAATCATTTTTAAAAATCTTGAAAACATTTCGCGAGTATATGTCTAAGTCCAATGCCCTGCTTTCAGTTCCACGAGATGCAGAGCCCCAACGGCGGCGCCCCCGCCACCCCCCGGGCCCCCATCACCCTGCGGCTCATCGTGCCCGCCTCCCAGTGCGGCTCCCTCATCGGCAAGGGCGGCTCCAAGATCAAGGAGATCCGCGAGGTGACGGGCGCCTCCATCCAGGTGGCCTCCGACATGCTGCCCAACTCCACGGAGCGGGCCGTGACCATCACCGGCACCGGGGACGCCGTCACCCAGTGCATCTACCACATATGCATGGTGATGTTAGAGGTGCGTCCTTTCAGTCCCACACCACGCCCCAGACATACTGTTTTAAACCGATGAAATACATTTCTTTTTTTTTTCCTCCTCAAGACGTGTTGACCGTTCACAATGATCTTTTTCATCTAATTGATTTGCATTTTCACTATTGCCATTTTTTCCCCTGCAGTCCCCTCCGAAAGGCGCCACGATCCCCTACCGCCCCAAGCCGCAAGTGGCCGGGCCGGTCATCCTGGCCGGTGGACAGGCCTATACCATCCAGGGTAACTATGCGGTCCCCACACACGGCGACGTAAGTAGCAGCAGCACCTTGTACCAACACCCGGCCGCGCCTCCTTTGGGTCTCTTCGCCCCCGCCCCCATGCCCCCCCAATTGCTCCCCCACCCCCACTCAGGGCTGATGGACCCTCTACTGAAGAACGGACACTTGGCCGCCGCCCTTCCACCCGCCCATCTAGCAGCAGCGTGTGACGTAAGTGACGACACCCCTATGGCCACACCCCCCCCGACCGCCTCCCCCCACCCCGTATGACCTCTGCAGTGCACTTTGGAGTAATAGTTGTTCTGTCCCCCCTCTCCTCTCCCTATCCTACCCCTTTATGACTTTATTGTCCCCGGCACAAATTGCCGTGAGTTCCAGTCTTTAAATAATGTTGGCACATATAGCCAATGGAGTGAGATATTGTTTTTAAAGTTATTTTTCCATGCTGACGGTGAACTGGCAGTGCCACGTTCGTGTCATATTTTTCATTTGTCAATAATGGGGACTGTCTAAGATCCCATATGCTCTGTTTTGACTGCCTCATGGTAATTTTTGCTGTGGGAAATGTTGTAGATTCCCAGAATGCTGAAACATTTTCCTGTCTGCTTTTGTAGATGTGATAGATCTTGCATTTGGTGTTAAGACTTAAACAAACATGCAGACCTTTGTACCATTATCTTAACTTACCTTCTGTGGGATCCTTACAATTACTGAAATCTTTGCCTGCCATACAATGTTTTAAATCTGGGAAGTATGTAGTCATGTGTGCATGCATTGGGCTCATGAGATATTTGTGAAAAGCAATTAAAATTATAGCTGAATCAAAGGAAACTGGGAAAAAAAAACACAAAAAAGCTGTGCACTTCTAAGTCATCTTCAAGCCCAGAATGCTGCATTTCTATTTATTTTGTGAACCTTGGTTTCATGCTAAAAATTGCTTGCATAACTGCCCCACAGTGCTGGTTCATGTTTTTATATTACAAAATTATATTTTTGATAATGAAATCAAAGAAAAGAACAACTCTTGGTTAAACCTTTCGAACGGGAGGAATGTCACATTCCTGTGTTCATGGAAATCCTCCTTGTTGAGTTTTTTTAGAAAACAAGGGTGTAAAGGAGAGTACAATTAGCAAGCTTGTAGCAAGCTGGATGGCAGGTTGAAGTTGTTTTTAAGAGTTGTAGAGTAAAATTAAATCTGCTACACCTATTTTTTGCCCAGTGGTCAGAATGTGAACTGAGAAATGTATTCTCAACTCAGCACTTTTAGCAATTAGTTATCTTCACAATACTAACAATAATCACTTACTAATACCATATATTTGGAGGGATTGGAAGTTATAACTTACTTTTTTTGAAAACATCATGTAATAAAGTTGTGGCCTAAAATTATAGCTGCTTCTAAAGATCTATGTTTACAGCGTCTTGTTGAGCTAAGTCAAGTCTTTGTCCTTGGCTTATGGACATTGTTGTTACTTAGAAGCATCTTTAACTCTCTTGTT
Organism: Frankliniella occidentalis; assembly: GCF_000697945.3. Classification (NCBI taxonomy): domain Eukaryota; kingdom Metazoa; phylum Arthropoda; class Insecta; order Thysanoptera; family Thripidae; genus Frankliniella; species Frankliniella occidentalis. The sequence goes on along the minus strand of NW_026267174.1, from coordinate 700,183 downwards.
CTGTCTCGTGCTTCTGCACATGTTTGACATTGATTACGGAGCCATTTTTATTTCAGCTCCTGTTTAGATTTATTTGTGCGTATTCTCAAACAATGAAACTCTAATTTTACAAAAAGACAAAAAGAACAATGGAAACTTAAAATGAAGAACTGAACTATTTCAATATTACACTTTCTTTGTAGAGCATGCTTTCTGCAATCTCACGTTGAGTTTTTTGTGTGCATTGTTATCAAGTTTTATATGCTCATTTACTTATTTTCCTATTTGAAATTGATTATCTCTTTTTTCAGTTTTCTTTCGATTGATTCTCTATCTGGAAACTAAAGCCACAGGTTACTAGCAAAATTTCATGCATAATTTCCGATGAGGTTTTAACTTCTGTGTTGAGCTTTTTATCAACAATAATCTGGGACAGAACAAATCACAGTTTTTAATATGTATTCTCATGGCTTGGTGCCCATTCACCCTGGAAGTGCTCTCCTGGTCCTGTTGTCGGCTCTTTCTATGCCAGATGAGCTGACCTTCACCATGGACTCTTCCTGCCTACCTAACAGCACCCTCCTGCCAACCTTTCCAAAGCTGATCATTTTTCCTTAGACCATATGCCTCTGCTGTCATCCCTAAGTGCCATTTTCAAGTCTTCCATATCCAATCCATCACGCCTCTCCACATTATACAGACCTACACCATTCACAGCCCCACCCTGCCCCACCCTGCCCTGCCCCCCCACCCTGCCCTGCCCCGCCCTGCCCTGCCCCGCCCCCTGTCCGACCAATCTGCCTTGCCCTTATGCCAAAATCCTGTTTCCTATTTTGGAACCCTTTAGAAATATTTCTTGACTGGAAGAAAAATAATTTCATAACATCGTCACATTTTTGACATTTGTGACAAAAAAGACAACATGTGTCATTAAGTGTTGTGTTCTAGCAGTGAGCAATGCCCTCTTTAAAAGGACGTGGGGGTAGTATTTGAGTATATGCTCAGCTGCTTGAAGTTTATACGTAATGTGTAACATGCTACCCACACAATCATTTTTATCCTGTTTTTGAATTACAATTTTGAAAGCATGATAATGGTAATTTCCCTTTGATGGGGGGGTGGAGGGCAAAAGAGTTCCAAATGAGGCCAGCCGGGCTATTTTTAGTTATAAGCTCTTTATTGGAACCTTGTGATAGTCCACTCTTTTCGTAGCACTTTTGCCCGTTTTTTACCTTCTTTCATAATTGTTTTGTATTACCTTTGTCTAAACTAATAGTATGCTCTTGTGGACTTTTGCAATGTTACCTCTTTATCCTAGTCCTAAGATCAGTGGTATGAGTTTGACAATTGACTTGACATTCATACTGAAAAATTTCAACTAGCTCTCTATATTGCTATTCATATTTATCTAGTGTAGCTAGTTATGTTATAATATAATACTTATGGAGTTACCTTGTCAGTCAAATGTCAACATTATCACAGTGCAATCCTCTCTCTCTCTCTCTCTCTCTTATCTGAAGATACCAAGCCATGATCCTTGTTTTGCTTTACCCTGAGAAAGGGTTTGTGGTAAGTTGCACAAATGGGTGCTTCTGATTTTTAAAAAATCAGTCAAGTGATTATGAACTACTATAACTCATGGTGGCTGTTTGAAATATTGCGTGCATGTTTGGGGATACCTTATTATTTTGTAGTTCTGAAAACCTACATGTGGCATCTTGCAGTTTCCTGTTTTATACGTTCCCCTATGCATTGGTTTGTACGTTTTTTGATATATGTGGGTATGGATGCTATTTATTGTCCTTTATCCCTGTAATTTGTTGCTAGTAGATATCGCCAGATGCATTTTGGGTCTTAAAATATCAGTTTATACTTAGTTTTTGAGGCTGTGCTGCTATGTGGACACTTAGAATTTTTCCATCTCTTTATTTCTGAAATAACCAAACCAAATGCACCTTCTTGAGAACTTACACTGAATGAAAGGTCTGATGATGTGGTCAGCGTCTGTACCTATCAATGTAAACTTCCAACGACCATTTAAGTTTTGCATGGTCATGTATCTTGGTCATGGTGAAATATTGTTCAGTGCTGCCAGAAGCTGCAATTGGTTTGTATTTTTGTCTATCTTACATATTTGATGTAGGATTTTGGAGGATGATAAGTGTGATCTCTTGGGACGACATATGTTCTTTGTAGTCATGCGATGCATGTATATGTCAGTTACTGTACTCAAATCACAATTACTGTAACTTTCAAGAGCAGTATTTTGGAACAAAATGAAATATACAAATTGGCTTAATAGGTCAATATAACCCTCAATGCTGCATTAAATTTGGGGGATTAGTTATTTTTTTCTGTATTCTATAGAACTAGTTGTACTAGTTATAGCTCTTACAGAAGTATAAAAGCACTTTCTTACCCATTATAGCGTTTCAATTTAAAACTATATTACATGCAATAAAACCAAACAGATGTTGAAACATTTTTTGACATTATTATGCTGCATGTAGGGAAAAATGAAAGAACCATAGTGGCTGGGTAGTGTTGGAAAAAAGCAATTTTGCACAGAAGATTCTTTTTCTTGTTTACAGATGGGGAAGATGGGTAGCAGCCCATTGGCCGGATTAGCTGCTCTTGGACTTGGAGGACTCAACCCGGCAGCACCTGGAGGTATCAATCCTGCTGGTGAGGTTTAAATACCTTGCTAAATCCTCTCTAATTTTCCCCTTATTGTTATTTATTGGACAGATTTACAAGTGTTTCTTTCTTCTCTCTAATTTTAGCGGCACTGGCTGCATTGGCTGGCAGTCAGCTTCGCTCAAACCATCCAACCCGACAACAGGGAGGAGCAAATCCGCCAGCTCAGGCAGGCAATGGTGCACCACCACAAACTGGAACACAGACGCATGAAATGACTGTTCCAAATGAACTTATTGGTTGCATTATAGGCAAAGGTGGCACAAAGATTGCTGAGATCAGGTAAATTTGAAAGGATATTAGACCTTGTAAAGATGATTTTCCATGTTACCAAATTTAACACCACCCGTCTTTTTGTCTTTTTTTAATTCTCAAGGCAAATTAGTGGGGCTATGATCCGTATCAGCAATTGTGAAGAACGAGAAGGAGGTGCTACAGACAGAACAATAACCATTACTGGAAACCCTGATGCAGTTGCTTTGGCCCAGTACCTCATAAATATGAGGTAAGTCTTCAGAAATATTGGATTGACCCACTTTTTTTTCTCTTTCCCAGTAGCTAAGATTAAGCCAATCCAAACTGTTATATATCATATAGTATCGTCAAGGATTGGAACAGGGTGGAAAATTGCTAGAAAGGTTCATATTTTGTACATTGCTGTACTTCCAAGCAGGTGTGGTGTGAGCGAACTCAACCTCCTTTACTTGACATTTTCTCTTTTTCCTGCATTTGACTTAACTCTCCTTAGGCATGGATGACATCATTGCAGACTCCACTTTGGCTTTGGAGCATGTGTGCTTGCTTCAGTTGTCCATGGCTCCTAATCATGTGAATTTACGACCTGTTTTCTTTCTTTTCTTTCTTGTTTTTGCTTTTAAAAAATGTTGCTATTTATTTTGCTGTTATTTTGTTGTTTTTCATTAAGGTTTTCAAAGTTTTTGGTTAAGTTTTTACTTCAGGTTTTATTTGTACTCCTTATTTTTATTATTATTATTTTATGAGCTGTTTTCAATCTTACTCAGGCCTTTTTTAAATCATACTCAATCCAAATTTCTCTCTAAAAGCATGAATACATTTTCTGGTTCTTGGAACTAATGACTTACCTATGCAAGATTGTTGTAATAACAAAAAGAAACATTTGTTGTAGCGAGTGAGTTTTAAATATTCAACTACATCAATTTTTTTTTCTATTTCCTCAAATAAAAGATTCTAGCCAATTTGATGCAAAATATTGGCAAAATTATGTAAAACATGCCTTTAAAGGGATAGTCATTATGTATGTAACTTACTGTACTTTATTCTCTCTATTTTTTTTTTGCCTGTGATATTTTCTCTAGTCATTTTAATTGCCATTCCACACAATGCATTATTTGTAAACTTATCTTCACACTCTAGCTGCAATCACAGCATGTTATTGGAATAATGTTCTAAAATTAGATTCTTATAATTTTATTTAGCTAATGTACAGCTGAAGTCTAGCTGCACTTTATTACTGAACTAGGACTAATTTAGCAAAATTCTTAGCCTCTCGGAATTGAAAGCTTGTAAATCCTTTCTATCCATATCTTTGTTAACTTCGAAAGCTGGTATTGTCCAAGTGGCCAAAATCTTTTCATTTTCCCTTTTCACTTTATTAATGTGCTAGCTAAATAAATCCGTGGACGATTCCATTCATACCTGATCATACCTGATAACTTATCTCAATGGAATTTCTCTAAAAGAAAAACCATTTTTTTTTAAAGAAAAAGAGCATGAGTGAGTCTCTTTTTAGACTCTTGCAAGCTTTAATAAGATGCACTTGGTGGCTTTGAGACTTAATTAGTTCTTTATTTGCTAAAGTATTGGCTCTATGATCTTTTTCCTATGTGTTTAAACATTGAATTTTGATTGCAGTAAGTTGTGTTTTGTAATTTACTGCCAGCTCATGTATCAATTGTGCCTTTTTTTTTCTTTTTTTTTTAAAATTTGTGAGGAACATTAGGTTGCCTGAGATGTGATGTTCACATTGAAGGCAACAAACCGTATTATTGTGCACAGTCTAGATCTTAATCACAAATCCCTTATAATTGATGCATGAGTTGGTACACATATTGAATCAGGAGGAAGAAGAAAGAAGTTGAAAGTCCCACAAAAGAAGAGGACCTGGCTGAATGAGAGCAGCAGTGCATCAGCAAGCTATGTTTCCAGGTCCTGTTTCTCCATTCCTGACCTTTCACCACCTGCCTCTTTCCCTCCTACTGCCTTATTATAAAAAATTCAAAACAGTATCTAAGAATAGAAGTTTTGATTACATGTAAAATGTAAAAATGATTTCTTTGATGTTTCTAAAGCAATATTGCTGATTTGAGGGAAAATGGTATGGTGGTGATCGGCTCCTTGTGCAGTGGGCATCCTGGTCCCGGCTCCACATCCTCTTTGACGCAGTATCCTATTATTCTATGTTTCAATCCTCTTGTTCCAGATGCACCTATTCCCCAGATTTTCCAGTATCTCCATCTCCTTATCCTAATCCATTATCTCTCTGTTTTATGATTTCGTTTATTTTGAAAGTGTTTCTTCTCCATCAAGGCATATTACTTATAGCTCTGTTTAAAATATGGCTTAAAGAGTTTAAATGTGAGGGAAACCTATTACCATTTAATCTTAAGCTCTAAAAAAATCTTGCTTGGTAATGTTCTCTGCATAGTCGGAACAAACAGTAAAATTTTCTTTTACTTCAATAACTTTATCAAATTTTACATGCCTTATGCCTCATGGAGTGATAAATGCCAGCTGTGCTAATAGCCAATCTATGAAAGAATTAGTTTCTGTCAAATGAGAGTTCAGCATCATTAAATTTGGATAAGTTTCTCTCCATTTTGTGAAGCAAAGTCAAGGCAAGTTTCCATGACAATCATTTCCTACTATTCCTGGCTTATTGTGGGAATCTTTTATTTAGATAATCTGTGCCATAAATGGTATTCCTCCATAAAGTCTAATTTGTTGATCTCTTTTTCCTGGTTTGGCTATTAGTGCCCTGTTTTCCATCCTAGCTCCACTTTTTTCACCTCTTATTTTGTGTTTATCCTGTTCCAAAAAACCCACTGCCATTCTTTTTTTTTCTTTTTGTGTGTGTTCCTTCAGTGTGGAGCTGCAGAAAGCAAACCTTGAGGCCCAAAACTCCTCCACCCCTGGGAACAACAACCCTGGCTCCAACTCCAGTGGCCCTGCCAACTCCAACTCTCCCCTCGCCTCTGCAATTCCCCTGGCACAGCTGCTGGCCAAACCTGGGGCTCTCAACGCCCTGTCTAGTCTCAGTGCTCTTGGAGGCCTGAGTGAACTCCTTGGTGGGCTCAGTGGGTCCTCTCCAGTGCAGACTACTGGTGTTCACCGACAACATAACAAGACCTACCAACCACGCATGCGCTCTCCAGGTGGTACAGGAAGTGAAAACAAAGGCAGAAGTGAGCGTAGTAAATTTGCTCCATATTAAGTTCAGCTGTATGATGTAAGTTGAGGTTTGTGAGTGTTTTCAGGCACTGTGTGAAGCACTTGTTGCTGTATAAGGAAATGTCCCAGTGTTGTACCCTCTCATTGGGTGTGTGGGACTGATACCTGAATTCAAGGACCTAGTTTTGTATGATTTGTCTCTTTTTGATTACATATTCTATCTGAAGAAAGAAAGTTAGCAATAACAGTGATAAAGGTTATCAAACCTGTCAGACCCAATATATACAACAAGAAATACCCTTAGTGAGGTTTTTCGTTGTTTGTTTTATTCTCTTGCAACAATTTTGTTTTTCTGACAGTCATAATGCTAGTATTGGATTGTAAATTCTCTGCTTTACAAGTAGGTATTTATTTTCAAATACATTTGTTTTGGCTCATATCTTTAAACCTGCTGTCAGAGAAGCTTGAGTTAAAAGTACATTCTAATGAGAATGTGTCTGTGATTTGCTGTGTGTCTTATTTTTACCTATGTATTGTTTATTGCCTATCAAGGCATTCACTTTTTATGACCTTTTTGGTACAAACTGGAATTATAAGAGAATGGAGTCATTATCAAAGACCACTGTGAGCACACAAACTTAGAATTGATGCCAGTTTAATGTCATAAGGAAGCAATTCATTTTGCAGGTCAGTCTAGGGCTATGCCTCTGTAAGTAGAAATTAATGTAATTTCTTAGGCTTCTTTTTTTATTTTCTATTAAGCTTATCATAAATTGATAAGTCAAGAGTGAAATTTAGATAACTAGTGCCCAAAGCTCTGTACTCTTTATTAAAGCTACCACTACATATATACACATTATCCCTTGGAACCAGTAGATCTTAAATTAAGTGGCATCATAATAATTGTCAGATATGATCGTCTAGATCCTAGCTGTGATTTTTTTTGTCTTTTTCAAATTATTGAGGAGCAACTTTTGACTTTCGATGTTCAAGCTTCACACATCTAACAAAGTATGGCATGAAGTTCTTTCGTAAATTGATGTTGGGTGAGGTGCTAAGGTTTCCAAAATTGCAACTTAGTTCATTTAATATCTTAACTGTTCATTTTACCAGGAGTATTGTGATTTTCTTCACTCATCGTTGCACTAGCTATACCTGATCTGATATTCCACTCACTTTATGTTCTTTTTCTTGATCTGATCAACCTATCAGGAACTTTATTGTTGTCATGTAAGCATAAATCAATTTCTCTTGTTTACTGTGATCCACAGCCTGGCAGATTTTTGTTAATGTGTGTGCTCTCTTTATTGCTTTGTTTGACTTTTCATAACTCTTTTGCAAGCAAAACTACAGGACAAATCATTCTTGAATAAGGGACATATCCATTTATAAATTTATTACGCTAGAAGTTTCTAAATTTTTTGAGCTGTGCTGAGCACTACCATTTTTTTCTATGTGTTTCATTTTTTGTTCCTATCTCTTAAGTTTCACACTTACCTCTCCCCAAAGAAAATATTCCTTGTACCTTTTTAAGGCCATTTTCTTATTGTGGCTGGATTTTTTTCATTTGCATAGTATTTTCTCTTTCTACATGGCATTTTTCTTTCACGAAATTTTTATTTTGGAGATGGTTTTGTGCAATGTGTTGATTTGGACATATCAACAAAACTTTTCTATGTTTATGTTATGAAAAGTAAGTGGGCTTTCTGAAGTTGAAATTACTGAAATGTAATTGTGTATATGTTTGTTGATTTGGGGAAGTGATGAATACATCGCAGTATTTTTGTATTAACTGATTGTTTTGAAGTAAGCATTGTTTCCAATCTTTCAATTTAAATGGGATGAAACATTTGCCAAGAATCTGGGTTATTTCAGTACAACTGACTTTTCTAGGGATTGATCTTCAATCTGTTTTTGTAGTTGTGGGTGGAATGACCTTGCCCATAATGTAGACTTTTGCTAGACTGTGAGCCTTGCAACATTCAAAGCAGGCTCACTTAATTATTGTATTTTTTTCTTTCTATGTTATTAAAATTTATCATTAGTCAACATATTTGTTAATTCTTGATTCACATTTGACCAATTGTGTATACAATCACATATTCACATATCTTTAAACAGTTGTCCGGTTTAGCCGAAGATTATGTTCGTATGTTGCATGTGCTTGCATACTTTATGAGTGGCTAATAAAAACTGCCAGAAAACTCAATGTGCCAATTTCTTTCGCTTATTTGTGTTTCCCTTGTAGTTACAAAGAGTCCATGGCCCCAGAACTTATAGGTGTTGTAGTTATGTAGATTCTTATTCAAGAAATATTCTTTCTGAACCTTCCACATTTGTCCTCATGCTGCGTCTTAACGCATTGATTTCGGATTCTACTTGTTTTGTCGTCTAACTCGGTTTAGATGATCATGTGTATTATGCTGGTATCAGTGTTCCATTTAAAGATGAAGCAAGTGCGGTAAGTGATTGATTGCATTGAATGGGAAATTTCTTTCTTTAGTCAATATTTTTAATAGACTGTTGGTGTGTGAAATTCATTAAATCAATAATAAAATGTTTGTGGTCAAACCTAGGAATGTTTACAGAGACTAATGTCAGAAAAGGGAATGAGGAAATCCTACAATGCATGTAATGCATGGTTTGCACTTGTGTTTAAGGATGTGTGCACTTCACCTAATCTGTACTTGTTTTATATGCTGTTTGCTTTACATTTTCCCCTCAGCACAGAATACATATATCAGATTGAACAGATTAAAAAAAAAAAACTATGTGCAACTTTCATCACTATCTGATTCGCTGCACCACACCTTCATTTTAAACAGGCTATGGAAAAACACTTTGAATTTTGTCTTACTGTAAATTTTTTCATCATTTCATCCATTTAGCTTTGACCATTGATGTTTGGTTTCACCCATGTTGCTTTTACCTTTTTAATTCCTGTGTTGTTTTCCTGTGTCTTGGCAACTCGACTCATGTGGTGACTTGTCCATCTCCTATTCCTTCTTCAAATCCTGAGCCTCTCTCCAATTTTCCCCAGTGTTCTTCATTAGAGGTAATGCCAAGGTGCACTTAAAGTGTAATCCACAAATCCTTTCCCACCTAATGATAACTGTGAAAACATATGGACGCTTGAGCTCAAAAATTACATTTTCTTTCTCTTTCTTTTATTTACAGGATATCAATGGAGACTGCAGGTATACCTATGGCGGGCTATCACTACATTGCTCCTAACCACATTGTCAAGGCTCCTCTTCACTGAGGAATACTGTCATCACAGCAACTTGATATATTTGTATTTATTATTATTCTACGGTTATTTATTATAACTTTTCATCAGCACACTCATGGTGGCCAATAAGATTGTGAACGTCCCATTTTATGTCACTGCTAAGCTATTCCAAAGAATATCAATTGCCATTTTTACTTGGTCTTCCAAACATTTTAAAATTGAATAATGTTCAGCAGCCAAAATAAGTTGGTGTCAGGATATGATACATGTTTTCTTTGCTACTGTGAGTGTGTTAATTATGAGAGGCAACAATTTCCATGTAAATGATATCAGTGTTGAAGTGGACTGATAGGGTAGAATGTGATTACTTCAATGGGAACAAAGCCAAAGAATTTTTTTTTTGAAAGTATTGTTACTTTACTGTACTTTTATAGATGTGGAGTAGTTTTTGTTCATAGTATATTCCTTCGGGTGTTATTGATTTTCATTTCCCAGTGCTGCTACATGGTTGCTTTATGAAACGTGTGATCTAGTCCAAGGTACTGGAAATTGTTTTCCATCTCTTTCTAATAACTCAAAGTTATAGTGCATGAAATTAAGGGGAAAGTAGTTTTGTATTGATGGTGTTCTATAAATGGGGTTTGACTTTTATGTATATGCCATGACAAAATGTATTGAAATTCTTGTGATGTTTGCCGGGATTAAAAGAATATCACATATTTTCGTATTCAGCTTACCATTGAAAATTTTATTCCAGTGACTTCAAAATATCTGGACAGCAATTTGTTTCTTTTTACCTTTTTATTACTTATTACTGTAGTTTTATGGTTGTCAGAATTTTTGAAGGGTTAGAGGAATTGAAAACACTGTTCAGAAGTGCATCATGTTCTAAAGTTTCTTTTTAAAATATAAACCTGTAAATAATCCCTTAATTGTTATAACTATTGAGTGTAATTTTAATTGTGATACTATGGCTTCATGCTCTGTGTAAGTAAAGAAAATCCTTCATTTAAAAAATAATTACATTTCAATTGTTATTTCTGCTGAAGAGTCAGTCTTTACTTTTTACTCTAATTCTGCTGTAAAGAATTAATTTTGTAGGTGATATGTGATGGTTGTGTTTGTGCTGTAGAAATTTTTTGTTGGCCTGTTTGCACAGTACATGTTGATAATAGAATTTGTTCTAGTGTTAATTTAGCTCACTTGTTGATTTTTAATATTTATGATTTACTTTTAGGATAAGGGACTACTTATCTTATAGTTCTCAGTACACATGTATTTTGACATCAGTCAATGGGGGAAACATCTGGAGGGTCCCCTGTCTAGAGGGTCCCCCCTGAATATTTTA
>NW_026267174.1:679452-680028 GCF_000697945.3 Frankliniella occidentalis | reverse complement strand
GCGTGGATCGCGCGGGCACCTCGCCGGTGGAATCCCGAGCGCTCGCTGAGAGGTGCCCAATGCCGCCCGCCCTACGCAGGTCCCTGCTTCTGCATGTTTAACATTTTAGCGAGGCCTGACATGTTAGGAATTTTTCTTTCGGACCGAGACTCGAATTATTGTCCGTTCAGATTCACCTTACCACACTGCTTGCGACAGTGCTTGCAGGGGTGGGAGTTTCTAATTCATTTGCGTTTGGTCCGATCAATACCGGGCACACAGTGAGTGGAGCATGGTCGAACCAAAGATGATTGTCTTGAAAGGCCGGGGTTAGGAGAGCAGGGTGGTTTGTGGTCTACCATTAAAAGGTTAATCACTTTCGGGGAAAAGAAATACCGGTGACGATATGCCGATAAAAATATAACATTTTATTCATTTTGCATTTTGAGGATCCTTTCCTTATTTACGCAAATGTTATACGCAAACTGCCTTGCGGGCACTGTTGATGGCGTTCTTGTCGAGCTTGCTGAATTGGCTCAGGACGACCACGTCGAACCAGGTCTTGGACTTGGACTTGTTGTCGAACTTGTTGACGAG
>NW_026267174.1:670549-679402 GCF_000697945.3 Frankliniella occidentalis | reverse complement strand
AAAAAATTCAGGGGGGACCCTCTAGACAGGGGACCTTCCAGGACCTACCCGTCAATGGAATGAATTAAATTTCTGGGCCATTGCCCATACTATTTTAATTTTGCTGTATGAAAATTGGTATGTGATTATCTATCTTAAGGAGCAAGACTGTTTGCCCTATCCCCTGAAACCTCTCAGCCTGTTTTGTAGTACTGTGTCAATTTCCCAGTTAAAACGTCATTCCTAGGGCATCCACAAATTCTTCACTGCAACCACCTTAATTCTTTAGATGAAACGAGCACCTACCAACCCTTTATCCAATTTGATGGTGTTTCTTTTCTTCTATCAGTCAATTGAATTAGACATGTTTTGTAGCGGTTATTGGAATTGAATGTTTATCAATGTTTTATCTCTGGGTCCAGTTTATTTATTTTATTTTGTTTCACTGCTTGGTGTGGTCTCAGACATGAGAAAGAAAAAAAGGACCATTAAAAGAGGTGACTGGTTATTAGCATCTTCATTCTTGCCCTATTACTAAAGTTATTTTTTAAAAGAACCGTAACCTGTGACATGAAAATTTGGCAGCAATGATGAATTTTACCCCTGATTGTATAGTAATCTACAGAATTATATTGTCCGTTGCATGATGTAAAATTTGATTTTGTCTGGTTGGAGTAAGTCATTGGTAAGTGTTTATTTTTTGGGAAAGCAATCCATCAGTATTTAAAAGGATTTTATGATCATTAAGGCTGGTACTTAGTAATTGCTGTGATTCAGAATTGTATAGTTCTATATTCTCAAAGTTACTCATTACTCATAAATTGTTGCAGTAGTTATGCCAGATGTGGTTCGTAATTTAATTTATAGTGCTCATCTTGATATCCCCCTTTAAATGTTGTTATGCAAGCAGCACATCTTAATTATTCTGTATGTAGTCTTGAAATCCATGCTTATCATCATCATTCAGTTCTGTGTGTCCTTATGGACACACTTTCTGATTGAAACAGTTAATTTGCAAAATGGTGTGGCATTACCTTTGCATATCAAGTTTATCACAATTTTATTTAGTTTTTAGTTTTTTGGGGTAATCCATTTGAAATGGTCCTGAATTTCAAATTTATCATGGTGTGCACTCATTTCATTCTCCATCCCTAGAAGGAGAATGTCCCTTGGAAAGTAAGAAAGAGTGTCTTTTTTTCTTTTTCAATCCAACTTTTTATGAGGCCATGGTTATTGTATGGATTCAAGTCAAATAGTAATCACTACAGATCACATTTTAGACATTGCTCAGTATCTTTCATGCCGAAGAGGTTTTCCTTACATGTCTGAACTCTTCGCTCTTCAAGTCTTCGGATATCATTTTTCAGACTTTGAATGTTAAACTCATGTGCCAAAGGTATGAAAAAGAAAGACTTTAATGCAATATGTATGTATCAACACATTCAAATTTGTAGTGAATTGAGCTTTCACAAAGTGCCAAGCTTGCGTCAAAGTATATATGGTGCCAATACAGTTGAAAAGTAGGTATGGTTTTCAATAAGAAATGCGTGTAGTTTGCTATTTACTTTTACCTGTGTACAATTTCTTCCACACAACATTTTAATATCTTGATTTCTGTCAGTTCATTGTTGAACTATTCAACCTAATGGCATGGGATTTTATATATTTGTACTGTAATACCAGTTTCACTGTTGCACAGCATTTGAAAACGATTCCTGCTTCACTCATTTAAAATTTTGCTTTTCGACTATCTTATAAAAATTTGACATGCTACATCATAACATATTAAGTCAGGATAGTTCAGATGAGAAAAGTACATTGTCATGGCAGCTTTGTGAATGCAACCCAGAATTTTAGAGCTTTGTTTCCCATGTGATAAAAGAGGGGAAACAAAAGCTGGAACCAAATTATAGATTATCTTGCCCATCTCACTGGTGGTTAATATGTGATTCAGGTGCAAAAGTTTTCTAGTCTGGAAGTGGTATTTGCCTTTTATTTAAATAACCTGATCTCTTCAAGTTTTATTGACTCAGTTGCTGCTGGAGTGATCAAATTTAGAAAAAGTTGTTGATGTCTTGTATCATTGGGCAATTTGTGATTATGACTTTTGTGGAATCCTGGTGATGCATTTTTTGTTTTTACAATACTTAGGATTTGAGTATATATAAATGAGTTGGTAGGCCATTTTTAATGGTAGTCTGCAAATGTGACAATCGTATACGCTTTTACATTTCTTACAAAGAAATCAGCAATATGTCTAAAATCAAAATTCTTTTTTTAAAATGTGTGCCAGTAGATTTCATAAAATTGATTATTGTTGCTATGAAATAGTCATTCAGTTTAGTATAGTATTTGTTATTTGTGATGGTGCTAAGTTGTATAAATGTAATCTGGAGTTCGTATATTTGTGTTTCATTGCATAAAATGGCACATCTGAAAATGATTCCTCTACATTTAAACACTGAACAATTTTTCAGTACCAAATTTCGTTAGTAATCAAGCGTTGGCGCGGAAAAAATTCAACATACAATTCTTTTATTTCTCATTTATTTATCTCCCACACATATAGTATGTTGGTTGGTTTTGTCTCTAGCAGGAATGAGGTAATGCTTTCTTAAAGTTGAGACCCTTACAAATTAATAACAACTTTTAACACCTGAAACTTTGCACTTACCCTGCACATATTTACATCTTTTTCTCCACCTATATTGAATACAAAAGTTCACTACTTTTAGCATTCTTTTTCATAATGTTAAAACATTTTATTTTTCAAATAGCGTTCAAACAACAGGGTCTAATGTAATAATTGTGTAAAGCAATTTCAAATGTATGTTATGACATGCAAAGATATAGGTCCAATTTTTTTCTTTTTGTTTGTTTATTTGTTTATTTTGTTCTGTCAAAATTATCTAGCATTCTTCAATATAATTATCACATCTGAGAATGAGTTCCAGCTCCACCAGTTTCTCTTGCTGAGATGTGCCGATTTTATATGTGTGTGCGTGTGACTTGTGACCGTAAAAAATAGGACATTCTTACACATGTTATATGTCTTGAGCATCCTTAATTCTTCTTCTTTGTCACAGTATAACTATTGTAAAGTGGGAGTGACTCACTTGAAGAATTTCTGAATGTGTTCATCATCAGAACTTGTTTCAAAATGACATTCTGATTCTAAAGTCATTTGGTGAATATTTATTTCAATCACTTGAGGAATTTTTCAGGTCTGCTGGGTTGTCAACACAACTATGCAGAACTGATTCGAAAGCCCAAAAAATGTTGAACTATTGAATGTTCAATTTATTTTGTTGCATATAACTGACACTTATAATTTCTTCATTAAAGTGACTTGGGCTCAAAACCAAACTGTGGACCACCAATTTTCAGTGCATTTGTGTTTTTAAGGAGCAGAGTGGAAATAGTTTGAGTGTTACATCCTCAAGAACAAGTGAGGTCATTGAACTGGAGTTCTTGAGAACAAATTATTTGTGATAGATGCCGCAAAACCATGCCTCAGAACCCGTCAGACACAACAGACGTCAGACATTGACTTTTGAGAGAACCTTGAATGCAAAACACCCAGGAACTTTTTATACAGAACTATTAATCTTCAGAATTAGTGTTTAAAGAATTTGAAAAGAGCAAAGTGTACCCTGTGTGTTCCCACCTCATGTAAATAAATATCCTTATCATCTGAATCAATGGCAATAATGGCATTCCTGTGGGATGATCCCCAAACAAGCTAATAAATTTTGTAAGAGGTTTGAATGCAACAATGCTTTTTTTTAATTATTCCTTTCACCTGACAATGAGTTGGGAGAAAATTGACTTCATTATACTTGACGTATTTCATCATTAAAGTTTGGTTTGATACACCCCCTCCCTATTATGCTTTTTGTTGTATGGTATATGAAAATAGGATAAACATTTACCCAACATACCTGAGATAAAGGGAAATCTGAAATTACTTTTTAATTGGATCAGGGTTTCCCCAACAACAGATTCTTTATCTTCTTTTCAAAAACAAGGCTTTTAGGTTTTGAAAGTTTCATTTCATATAAAAGTAGACAATACAAATTAGGCAGTGAGTATAAATCATTAAAGAGTACTTATGTACAACATATTGTACTTGAAAAAATGGTCTTTTCACATTCTGACAATCTCTGAACAGGAGGGCTAGATTAGACCTTTTGTTAGGCATTACCTATATAAACTGAAGTAAATGTCTCCAGAGGAGAGAACAGTTTAAATAAAAGTTAATGAAGCTGAGGCATAACTCACAGATGAATCACTCATGGTGAAGCACTGATCAGATTGTGCGTATTTGAGAAATTTCAGTGACATCCTGTTACCTTTTTTTTCCAGAACACTTGCTGCCTGCAAAACATACAGAGTTTAAAAGCTGGTTTAAATTGGTTTACTAATACACATATTTGGTTTTCAACATACTGTCTAGCAACTTACCTGCAATAAAACTGCAATTGGATGGCGACCACAAATTGTATTGTCATATTTTTTTAGGTAGTCAGAAAATGCATTGGGATTTAAGTCTTCAATACAGTCCATTCCCTAGAATACATTTTATACATCAATTGTAGTAGAAGGAAGAGACTTACAAAACCATGAGCACATACAGATTATTCAATTTTTTACCATTTTGTCCAATGCTTCAACTGACTGGAAGATTTGTCCATACTTTTGATCATGATATGTGTACCGAAATCTTTGACCCCAATGGCAAAAGTCAGAAGACACTACAAATAAATTATTTGGGTCAGCCAAATATGGAGCAAGGAGTTGGCCATATGTAGCTTCTCTTTCCACAGTCAGCGAGCCAATCATAATAGGGACAATGGTAAAGGAATCTTTGTACCTGTCAGCAAAAAAAGACAACATCAAATTTATCTACAGTTTTTGTCCTCCCTATATACATTCACTTTTTAAAGTTTATTTCACAGTACTTACTCTTCCATTACCCGAGCAATGTACGGTAAATGCATTTCTAAGCTATGCTCATCTTCATCAACTTTTACGCTCATCCTTTCAAACTGACCAGTAGCTTCCAGCTCTGAGTACACTAAACATAGTAAAAGGAACATTCACAGGTTATTGCAGGTACACTTAGAGTTGTTTGTTATAACAAAAAAAGATAAGTATTGTTACCTAGGGAGTCAATAGTGAGATCATAGAAAGGTGTACAGTATTTTGTGGTACTTGAAAGAGCACAGCCCGGCAACCAAACATTATGTGATGGTCCCAGCACAAAAATACGCTTTCTGTAAGCATGGTGTTACAAATGAGTCCAAGACATCTGTTTCATATAACCTTTGCCAATAATACTTACACCGCTGAGGGATCCACTTGCTTATAGGCAAATGCAGCACATGCGCCACAGTAACTATAGCCAGCATGTCTAAAGAGAAAAAGTGGAGGATAAAATAATTGTGAGTCATTCTCAAACTGACATATTCAAACAATGTCAGAATAAAATATAAAAACAATATTTTTATCAAGTAGATGACAAACTAACGGTGCAATAATTGCCCTTGCAGGACGATGAGCTACACTGACGACCTGAAGCCATCCATCCAATTGACGACCAAGTTCCTTGACTGAAAGTTAGACAATGAAAATAAATTCATACTGAAAAACCCCACAAATATAGCACTTAAATAAAAGAAAATTCTTATATGAACATTTTTAGATGGTATCAGAATGGGTGCAACATTTTCTGCTGGTGTCAATGCACTGTAAACAAAGCAAACAATGAAACACTTCTTACCGTTGTTAGAATACCAAGTACCAGCATGAGATGCTTTTCTAAATGGCATGATGAGCAGGGTATCAGGAAAATGGCAGTGATATTTAAATAAAAGTTAGTTGTTTTCTGTTTTAAAAAAGTCTATAAAATGCAAAAACCGTGATGTGGTGGCTGGTTTTCTACTGCTCGGCACAGCTGAGGGCCGACAGATGAGCATCGCTGAAAGAAAAAGAGGGGAGGGGGAAGGCTCACTCTGTGCTCTGGTTTCGGAGGCGGGAGTTTTAAAACACTTCCATGACCACGAACGCAATCCGCAATTTATGCTTGAGCCCATTCTGAAGGCGCATTCTTCTACTTTTGATTTTTATTGTATTTCTAAATCCGATCAGCCCATGCGTATTTTCTTATTCTCCAAATGCCGAGAGCGAGTTAGGTCTAGGCGGAAACGGGAATGCCCAAAGCAAACACAAACGTTGTATTTTCCGAAAAAAAAAAAAAAAATCAAATAAAACATTGTGATGCGTGATAACGTCAACTGCGCTTTTGGCCCGGTGACCACAAACCCCTGAAAATGGGAAACGCAAGAGCCTTGAAATGCGGACTTTATCTCGTGTTTACGAATAAATACTTTCCTTTTCTCATTTCCTTAGTTTCTTTTTTCCATTTAAGAAAGAACAATTTCAGAGAATTTTCTCCAACTTACTTTGACCCTTGTGACTGTGCGATGTGCGAAATCTCGCCATTACTTGTTATCACTGTCCCAATGAGTGCGCCCCGGGCATCGGAGGCGGCCTGGCCGGCCGGCCGTATCGTATCGCGGTCCGCAGCAGGTGCCGCGCGGGTATAAGAGGCCACCCCCAGCAGTCGGCGGGTACAGTCCAGCCTGCTCCAGTCGCTCCAGCAGCCGCTCCAGCACAGCCATGCGCGTGTTCGCCGTCCTCCTCCTGGCCGTGGCCGCCACCTCCGCGGCCCCGAGCGTGGTGTCGACGATGCCCACTCTCATCGAAGTCTACAGTGAGTGTCTGCGCCAAACGTTCCTGTAGTTAATTACTAGTGTGCTTTCATGCCGTGATGAATCGGTGAATTCAACGCTGCGTCTTGTGTCGTTTTCGTCACCAGGAGCACCTCTTGCCGAAAAAGACTACTTCCAGCCCGAAGAGGTGGCGGGCCTCAAGGGCCTCTATGACCAGCCCTTCGTCGTCGCCTTCCAGAAGGCCAAGAATGAAGTCCAGTCGTTCTTCCTCCAGAAGTAAGGGTGCAATCAAAATGAGTGCTTGTAGTTGTTTTCCGACATCTCTTGTGAGCTTTGTGAGGAATCCACTGTATTAATGACACTATTCGTTTCCACAGGGGAATCCAAACCATATATGAGGACGAGCAATTTGCGCACCTCCGCCACCAGCTGCTGAACAGCGTCGAGAAGGTTGCATTCTACATGAGCGCTGCCCGCTACCTTCACATCCCTCAGCTCACCATGCCCATCAACATGGTGGTCCCTCACAAGACCATGCCGGGTGACAAGGAGTACCACATGGTAAACTTCGTAACTTAGGAATGTTTTTTTTAAAGCGAGTGGGGCCTTGTAGGTGTAAGCAGAAACAGGTGCAATACATTACATCGGAGAGGGGGGGGGGGGTAATTCAATTTTTGCCCACTGTACTGCAGGCTTTTTCACTGGGGGCTGAGAAGGTTCGGGGTGGGGGCAACAGCTGTTCATACTCTTGGACCTTTCCCCTTTAGAGTACTTAGAAATGTTCTCTAAGATCTTCCTGTGGTCGCTTTCTGTTCCAGGCCGAGAAGAAGGGTGAGGGTGAGTTCATCCCGTTTGTGTTCATCGTGCGTAAGGACAAGGTTGTCGGTGACTTCGAAAAATTGTACAAGGTCGGCAAGTTCTCCTTCACGGAGGAAAAGTTCCAGACCATTGAAGCCTGAATGAGCAGTTGGATGATGTTTAATCCTTTCGAGGAAATATGAATAAATTCATTCCACAAGTAGAAACTACGTAATTGATTTCCCCATTTTTATCCCAAAACAATTTTGAAACTCCCACTACTTCGTTTTTGTTTAAATTTCGAAAACCATCATCACAAAACGAAATTATTGAACTTTAATATCAAATTGGACCATAAAGACGAGGTACGATGTTACAGCGGCGAAAACCTACAAGTGCAACATGTTCAATAATCATCCAATAAAATGCATAATGATTTCAATTAACACTTTAACAGACTTACACTTTTTAAAGTAGATGAGTTGAGATCAAGAACACCTAGTAGACTGTAACTGTTCGACTGGCGCAGAACTTGGTCAACGAAGCAACTCACCTAAAAAGTACACACACAGAGTTCGAAACGGGTGACCGTTTTGACCCGTTGTAACGAATGGGGAATGGGTACTAGCTCGGACCCATAAGTACTACCGGGTTGCCTATTCACATGGGGCCCTAATGAGCTGTGGCCTGTGGCCAGGTTCGATAGGCAAGGGGATCCAGGCCGCAGTGCACCAATTTCGATCCAACGGGACAAAACGGCCAATCTGTATGCTGAGCATATAAATTAATTCATTTAACGATACATTTTGGACCATTTACCTCATGGCTCGTTTCTTTGGTTTCCACAGTTTCTGCTAAATGTCCTAATAATAAGCTCCCAATACGAACGCTCTGAAACATAAAGGCTCATAAGTGTGTAAAATGGCACCTTATTTTTGTCGTTGAATTATTATATTGAAAAAGTGACCACGCCTTATCCTCACCTCCGCGTGGAACCGCTGGCTCGCGACGCAGAGCGCGGCGAAGAAGACCTGGTGGCAGACGGCGACGACGGCCGGGACGAGCGGCGACAGGGCCCCGCCGGGCCTGCTCAGCATGTAGGCGCAGTCCGAGTACCAGAGGGTGGCGTTGAGGCTGAAGTTGACGAGCACGAGGAGCGAGCGTTCCTCGGAGAGGGCCAGGGCCATGTCGTGCATGTCGCACAGCAGCTGCTGGCGCACGCGGAGGGCCCGCCACCTGAGCCGCGGGTCCAGAGAGGCCCCGCCGGGCGCCAGTGACTGTAGACGGGGAGCTTCAGCGTCAACCGGAGTGGCGCGGTCGCCACCGCTCCGCCACCGCCCCC
>NW_026267174.1:669752-670499 GCF_000697945.3 Frankliniella occidentalis | reverse complement strand
GCTGATTCTTAATTGTTGTGGTGCTGCGCAGGAGAGCCTGCGGCACACGACGCTGCGTCGGGGCGTCATGCAGGTCGCGGGCGGGCGCGGGGCGCTGGTCCGCGGCACCGGCATCGGGCTCCTCAACAGGCGCGCCTGCGGGAACGCCCTGCGCTCCTATTTCAGCTTCCTGCAAGTGCTCATCAACGTGTAGTGTAGAGGCACATCCGCCCACCTCAAGTGTGGGAGTTGGTGGTTCGAATTGGTGGTTTGCCGTGCCGGTTGTAGCTACAACTGTGTATAACCTGGGGGGTGGCACGATGGCGGGGAGGGGGGGGGGGGGCAAAACTACGATACGTCGCCTGTCCCAACCCAACCCTGCCTTGCAAAATGGGATCATCCTTAAATTACGCCGGTCATTCGCCGTCGTAAAACTGCCAGGGGTCGCCTGTGCAAGCTCTCATGGCGCCTGGTAGGTAGGCAACACCGCGTCAGCACTGCATGCGTGTGTCGGGGGGTGGCCTACCCCGAGCCTCGCAGGCGCCGAGGCTCTACAACTTTGCCGCATGAATCTGATGAAACCGAACGCACTTTCTGGATGATAAAATAAAATATGGTTAGGCCGACCGACCGTCAACCTCGAAACGACTGAAATTTCGTGTGAGGAGGTTTACTCGCACGCTGAGTCCAAATCTGGTAGTGCCGAGGTCGTTCGGGCCCCCCGGGACGTCATCGGGGGCTTCCCCAGCACGCCGATGACACTCCCAC
>NW_026267174.1:662552-669464 GCF_000697945.3 Frankliniella occidentalis | reverse complement strand
GTCGGCGGGTGGGACAATGCAGAACACTGTGCGCCGAGGAGAGGGCCGGCCGCCCTCTTATACGTGCTAAACCGTGACCACCGTGACGCGGGCGCATACTGCGTCCTCCGGAAGGCCCTGCGTGCATCACGACCGTGGAAACGTTCCGACAGTCAGATGATAACGGCTGCCTGCGCATGAAGCGCGATGATTAAGCACTAACTTTAAATGTAACGTTCACTTTTGTACGCAGACAATTCTGTGTGTAAAGTTTTACTCTCTTCGATTGCAGCCCAGGCTTCATAGTGTTCTTTCTCGAGAGAGAATCGATATCACCCAATCGATTCACTCTTCGTGGAGGCGCTCCAGTGGAACGGCCATACTGCCAGAGCGCGAACCTAGGAAAATGGACGACGCGGACGTGTAAGTATTTTTCGATCTCTTCTTTTTGATGTGATCAAGTTTGCTTTTGTATTGACGTTTTGATCGACATCGTATTTGTCGTTTTTTTTTAATGTCGTGAGGTCATAATATACGGTCCTCACCCAGAGTAAGGTTCCTTACTGCAATGGGGTATTTTATTGGAATAAAGAAGATCAGAAAGAACATGCCAGAACCTCACAAGCCTTCAATTGTTTTTCAGAAATCGCCTGAAAAAGCAATTGAAAAGCAGACAATGGACGATTTGGGCTACCTCTGGATAAGAAGAAATCAGGAAAAAATCTGCAAGCATCACGGCCGCCAGCCCTATCTCTCCCATGGGCGGCCATATTGGGAGGCCATATGATGCTTGTCGCATTTCTTCCTGATTTGTTCTTATCTAGAGGTAGCCCAAATCGTCTATTGAAGCCTTGTGATGTCCTGGCATTTTCTGCCTGAGGGCGTATTTTCGTTTACTACACGGGCCGTTTTCGTTAGCGCGAGCATCGGGTTGGTGACGTCACGCGCTAGCTCTGTAGGAAGCTGTGGCAGCTACATCGCTAAGGACCTCCGGAGCGCCGTAGCGTGTGGCGTGATCTTCATTCCAATAAAATACCTTAGTGGTCGAGGTCAGGGAAATCTTACTCATTCAGACTGCGAATTCGGTGCGTATGACTCAAATGGGGCTTAGTCCTGGCTCTGATTGGGCGAGGAAAATTTGTCTCATTCATTTCGAGCAAAAAACCTTGCAGAGTATGGATCTCTTAGTGCACACCTCTTAGCCACAATATTTCGACTTATTGGATCCGTTTTTAAATCAACCCTTTACATTTTTGAAACAATTAAAGTGCCACACAGACTGGACTCCCTCCAGGTTGGGCGGGCGCTGGGCATTGGTGGCACTCTCTGGCCGCGTTATCCACCAGCCTCGCTATTTTGCTGGTGAAATAAAAAATGCCCGGCAATCAGTTGACACCAAACCTAAAGCAAAGGCTGAACCACAGAAGCAGGGCGGAGAGGAGACAAGAACGGTATGTCACGCCTCAAATACATTCTGGCCCCCCATCTAAAGGGCATTTTGTGTGGTAAGTGGTGAGAATGGAACGAACGTTTTTGATTCTGTTGCTGAAGGATTCGCTGTACCCCTTCGTTAGAAGCAGCCCTCTGGCAGTCGTTGTACTGGGTTTGGCTTGCATCGGCCAAGTTCCCGTGTCTTTTCATCGCTGCTGTAAGTTTTCGGGGTGGATGTTTTTCTGAATTAACCCAGTGAGAGAAATTCATATCGAAAGGACATAATTTTAACGCCGATTCCACCATTTCGACCGTTTGTGTTCGATGACGTTTCGATATGCACTCCACTTCCATTTCACACTGAGAAGCCAAACTAGCAGCGTGCCGTAACGGGTTCTCTTGGGCTCACAGACGAACCACTTCTCTCCGTTCGCCGATCCAGCCTTGTGTACAACGTTCTGATTTTCTGCATATTCGGCGTCTCTTACGCTTTCGTTTTGATAGATCAGGTACATGGTAAACATGAGACTATCCAGCAAATCTTGTGTTCGTCTATCTCACGATTTGTTATGATTGCCTAACAAAATGTTCTCTTGCGCAAAAGTCAGTGACTGTTTTTAGTCCGAGCACCAATTGGGATGCGCGGCTGTACTGTTTGCAAGGCCTTCTGGCTCTCTTGCCCGGCTCCGTCAGCCCCTGGGTTTGGGCGTGCGCATCTAGTTTTCGAAAAATGCTGTGGGGCTTTGCGGAGTATGAGGTAATGACACACACTCAGAATTATGAGTTCTCATTCAACTTGTCGAATATTTTAGCACAATGCGAATCAACAAGTTTCGTTGTTATTTAAATGAGCGCCAGCACCATCTCTGTCATAATCTGTGCCCTAGGTCGCTATCTCTGTATTTTGTGTTTATTTGCGTTTATTGTGCGTTTTCTCGTCTCTATTGATTTCTATAATTAACGAGCATTCTACCTAGAATCGCTAGTTGTGTGGGGTTTGCGTTTTTGAAAATTGACGTACATATTCCTCTGAACTTGACTTAGAGTATTGACCTAACCCTGCTAACCTATCTTGTTATGTGTTCACTTCATAGCAAACTCGGTATGTTACTGTTTACGAAGGCGCACTTCTACAGACTTTCATCAGATGTAGGCCAGTATCTGGTTTATGAGTAAAATCTACTTTGTGCTTTTAAATGTACCACCATATATTACAAGGCACAAATCTCAAATGTCATCCACGCAATAACATAAATGTGGAGTCCCGGTGCAGGGCCTGTTTGACACTCTAGGTCCTGGTGTAGGAGGATATTTGTACCCTAGGGGACACGTGCCCTAGGTACAAATGCTCGCGGACATCAGTACTCCCAAGGAAGGGTAAAAATCGCCTGGATCATTTGTACCCCCCCGTAGACTGCCGCGGGCAGAATGCACAGGACGAGGACGAGTGTGAACTGCATGGTGCTGGCGAGGGGTCGGTGGCCGCTGTGTCGGCGGGTGTAGAGATGAGCGAACATGTTCGCATTCGATCGAACTCGAACGAAACATCGAGCTGTTCGTGATCGCTCAACCACGAACATGAGGTGTTCGGATTCGAAATGTTTCAGTACTACT
This sequence comes from Frankliniella occidentalis, assembly GCF_000697945.3. Lineage (NCBI taxonomy): Eukaryota > Metazoa > Arthropoda > Insecta > Thysanoptera > Thripidae > Frankliniella > Frankliniella occidentalis. Next base: position 666,440 of record NW_026267174.1, on the reverse strand, counting down.
GGAATAGAAGTTCGTAGACTAACAGATTTGAAGTATATTTCAGAAAGACGCGTCATAATTAGGTGTAATTTAGGGGGCAGTGGCAGGTCAATGAAAACTCAAATTTTAAACGTTAATGCGGGAACTATTGTAAACCAGCATGGATAGTTTTTATAACTGATAAGCAAAAAACAAATTGTAATAATTGTTCGTGTTCGGATCGAAATTGAACAGTCCATTGTTCGGTTCGGTTTGTTCGCAGAAAAATCTGGCTGTTCGTGTTCGTTCGAAGATTTTTAGACCAAATTTGTTCGAGTTCGTTCGAATTCGAACTGGCCTGTTCGCTAATCTATAGGCGGGTGGGACAATGCAGAACACTGAGCGCCGAGGAGGGGGCCGGCCGGCCAGCTAAACCGTGACCACCGTGACGCGGGCGCGGACTGCGTCCTCCGGAAGGCCCTGCGTGCATCATGACGGTGGAAACGTTTCGACAGTCAGGCTGTCTGCGTATGCAGCGCGGTGACTTAGCATTAAATGTTAATGTAATACACATTTTTGTCTTCTCTGTCAATTCAAATGTGTACATGGTACACATTAAATAAAGTATACATGGCATGTATGCTTTAATTAATGTGTACATGCCTATGTACACTTTTATAAATGTGTATAAATCTGTACATAGGCATGTACACATTAATTGAAGCATACATGTCATGTACACTTTATTTGATATGTACCATTGTACACATTTGAATTGGCAGAGTTCATGGTAAAAATAAGTTTGACATTGGGGAAAATGGGAAAACTTTGCGGAACTTCCAAATTTGAAGACAACTTGTCAGATCTCTCCTCAGATTTTGAAGTCTCTTCTCAAAAAATAAGGAAAAATCTCTCCTTTTTTAATTTCAACTTTTTCGAAATTTGAGGGGTTTTTGGCTAACCAAGGGATTTTAGAAAGTTTTCCCTTAAAAAATCAGACATTGTTTTTACCGTGCTCATACAACTTTGAACGTGAGCCTTTACTCTCTTCGATCGCAGCCAAGGCGAAAGTGTCCGCCACCTTTCTTGAAAAAGAATCGATAGCACCTAGCCGATCTATTCTTCGAGGAGGCGCGCCACTATAAGGGCTACGACCAGAGAGTGAACCGAGGAAAATGAACGACGCGGACGTGTTAGTATTTCAGCTTTCTAGTGACGTATTCAGGTTTTCTATTTCATGAGGTTTGATGTTCGTACAAACTAAGACTGAACTCTCCACACACTGGAAATCCAAGTGTACGAATGTCGCTCACCTGCAGGTGAGCGACATTCGTACACTTGGATTTCCAGTGCAGTGTTGGCGGGCGCTGGGCATTAGCCGCGCTCTCTGGTCGCGTTATCCGCCAGCCCGTCTATGTTGCTGGTGAAATCAAAAATGCCTGGCAATCAGTCGACACCAAACGTAAAGCAAAGGCTGAACCAAAGATGCAGCACGGAGGGGATACAAGGGCGGTATGAGACGCCTCAAATACTTTCCTACCATCCAAACGTTTCGCGTTATAATATGTAATGATAATGCAACGCACGTTTCTGATTCTATTTGCTGAAGGACTCACTCTACCCTTTCGTTCGTAGCAGTCCCTTGGCAGTGGTTGTTCTGGGAATGGCTGCCATCGGCCAAGTTCCCGTATCTTTTCATCGCTGCTGTAAGTTTTCGGGGTGAATGTGTTACACTGCATTGACCCACTGACAGAAATTCATATCCAAAAGATATAGTTTTGACGCGGGCTGCATTATTTCGACTATGTTTCGATGACGTTTTGATGTGTATTCCACTCCCAATTCTCACTGCAGAGAAGCTAAACTAACAGCTTGCCGTAATGAGTTTTCTTGAGCCTACAGATAAGCCGCTTCTGTCCGTGTGTCGATCCAGCCTCGTGTACGACGTTCTGCTGTATTGCATATTCTGCGTCTCTTATGTCTGCCTTTTGAAAGATCAGGTACATAGTAAACTCAAGACTATCAAGCAAATCTTCTGTTTATCTCACGATTTGTTATGAGTTCCTAACGGTGATGTTCTTTCGCGCGAAAGTTAATGACAGTTCTTGATCCCGAGACCAAGTTGGATGCATTGCTGTTCTGTTTGGAAAGCATTTTGGCACTTCTTCCGAGCATCGTCAATCCCTGGGTCTGGGCGTGCGCAACTAATTTTCGAAAAATGATGTGGAACTTTGCGGAGTATGAGGTATGACATACTCTGTCAATTAAAATGTGAACATGGTATACTTGAAATAAAGTGTACATGACATGTATACTTTACTTAATACCTTATGTATGCATACCCCATGTACGCTTTTAATGTATAATGTAAAAATGTGAAAGTTAAAAAATGTACACCCTTTTGTCTACGAATGGCGTCCACACAAGTGTGCGACATTCACACCCGTGGGTTTCCTTTGATAAAATGTCACTCTGATTGGTTTTGAAGGAATCCTTCTTATCTGTTACGAACCGCTCTCTTCGGGACCGCTGGACTAACGGAGTGCGAAACCTACGCTTGCATGTCACCATGCTGTTCCTCTTCGGTGGAGTGGGATGCATCGCTGGACCCTATTTTGCAATAACCGAGCGGACCAAGGTTGATTACAGGCTATATTTGTTTGCCTATTTTTGTGCAAACACTGCTAAAAAAATTGCTGTAAATTTACAGCGAAAATGTGATTAATTTTGTGAGCAGCACATACTGTATTTTTACAGGCCTTACTGTAAAAAAATCAGCGTTCATGAAAATCTCGGAAACAAAGTTTCCGACCAAAAACAGTTACTTTGTTTTGCTCCTGTAAAAAAAATGTAATAATACGAGTGTCCTGTTTTGTAACGAAATGTGCTGCTAACAAAATTAACTTCTCTTTTCTTGTAAATGTACAGCAAAGTACGTAGAAGTTTATGTTGTGGGGCACTATGGGCCGAATATCACAAGTTTCGAGAGGGTTCAAATGAAAACAACATTTCTGTTACATAACAGGAGTGTCAATCAGGCAGTATGTCGTCAGGTGACAATTATTTTTAACAGTAAATGTTCGCGAACTTAAACATACGTTTCGTTTTTCACAAAACTAACGCAAAAATGTACGATTTCGTGCAAGGAAATGCTTAAAAAGGTTGAGATTAACGCAGAAAATGTATTAAAACTATTATTGCCTATATCCGTGCGAGTAAAATATCAAAATCCAGTTAGTGTGTAAAAAAACTGGTTTGTAGAATGAACCTAAAATAGTTGTGTGTTATTCCAAGTTTGCTGTCGACAAAACGCTTAGACCTATTGTTAAAAAAGGAACAAAAAACCAAAACCTGGCAAAATCAAGTCAAAGGCATCGTCCATGTTTATTGCAGGCCATCTTTTCTACTTACAATGTCACTAGCGATGACCCGTATGGAAATACGTACTACTACGTCCCAGCTGCGTTCCTTTCCCTTGTGTCGTCTTCGCTGTTCTTTCTGTTCACCATCGCGTACTTTCTACAGCTGCGTGAGACGGCCATCGCTCTCAGCGAGCACATAGACCAGGTTTGTAATCTAGAGGAGAAAAAAGGTCTTCAGTGGTTTGGGGAGGAGTAGCTCGGCTTAGTGGCATACGAACCCGGTGAATATTTTGAAGTTCAACTGTGCCGACCGAGTACACAACTTGGAGTTGCTACTTGAGTGTGTGCCGGCTGCACGCTTGGTTTATCAGTGTATGCGTTTTGGCTCCATCTGACCCAGTTGCGCCCGGGTGACACTGCGGGGGTGCGCCGTGCCCAAAAGCTCTGGGTCGGCCTTCGCGCGCTCTTCAATGACCGCCCCAGCTTCTACCTGCTGGATGTGTTCTTCATGTCGCAACGCTTTGCCTTGCTGCTGTTGTCCGTCTCCCTGTGGCAGACGCTTGCGTGA
>NW_026267174.1:660304-662502 GCF_000697945.3 Frankliniella occidentalis | reverse complement strand
CCAGGTGCCGGCCTATGTTTGGCTCCAAAGCGGCTGCGGAATGGCTCTTTCCGTCATTAAGTTACCTATTGCGGAGCCATTCGCGATGGCTACGCCTCGGCTACACAAAAGCTGGAGACTGATCACAGCGAGCCTCCGCGATGTGTTGAGAATGGCTACGACGGAGCCATCCTGAGGCTACTTTTTTCTGTACGGGGACCGACCGACCGTCAACCTCGGAACGACTGAAATTTCGTGTTAGGGGGTTTTCACGCACGCTGAGTCCCAGTCTCTGGTAGGTCCGAGGTCGAGCGGAAGGCATCCCTGGGGATCACATCACATCCCGGACAAGCGGGGCGGGATTGCCAAGCCAAGGCGTCCTCTTCCCTGAAGTTCCCCATGGAGCTCATGCGGCCACATGTTGCATGGGTCGGGAGCCCTGAAGAATCACATCCCGTGACCACGAAATGTCGGTGAGTCGTCGTCTGATCAGAACTTCTGCCGTTATAGCGTATTTCGACTAACTGAGGAAGAAGAAGAGAGGGTAGAACATAAACGTTACCGATTGGCCGAGAGCTTCCCGCCTCTACGTCTCGCCGGTAGTGGGGGTAAGCGTTCGGCCAATCAGGAACCTTTATGTTCTACCCGCTATTCTCCTTCCTCCGTTATTCGAAATACACTATTATTGCTCTCCCGCTTTGCCGTGCCGCGTCCCCTACCCCTCTTCTCCTCCCCACCCCGCATTTCTCGCGCCTTTATGGAAACGTAAACAAACAGTGAAAATCGGTGTCATGACCGGCGTCTTCTGCCTGGTTGGGGTGCAAACCGTCTGGTACTATTTGCGTAATCCCCCAAACAATCAATTAATGTGCGTTGCAGCTAATTTGCGGCTTCCCCTTCGTTCTTAATGTTTAATCTAGTGCCAAAATTAGTTATTTGAAAGACCATAGTCATTTAGAGACGTATGGGTGGGTGAGAGGCATTTAAAAGTGTATTGTATGAGTAAATTATATATGTAATTAATAGTTAATGAGCACTAAAAGAACCTTTTAATATGATTGCAGGAACTCGGCCCAGAAATGTTCTTGACATGAGCAAAGAAGTCTATGGAGTCATTTTACCCAAAAGAATTGGTGAGTTGACATGACAGTAACCAGCGCTGGTACAATTTGTCTCTGTACAGACTCTATGGGGAGCTTCCTTTCGTGTGCATCAAAGGGTGGATTTTGATGTTTTTTGTGGTGCCTTGTTTCTTTGTTGTCGATTTCAATCCTCCTCTGTCAAAATCTAGGCTGATTTGTTAGCATTGAAAATGACTATTTGGAAAATTGCTGGAATTGGTTTGGATTGGTCGGGCAGACTCCCTTTCTAAATATCATTGTGCCGACCCACTACCGCAAAGTTCTTAGCCAGTGCGCCTTAGGTAGCCTACCCGCCCATAGTTAGAGAGACCAGCTCTTAAAACTCAAGTTTCTATGAACAGGGATGGTTTCTAAAAAGAAACAAAGGTAGTTTTGTGATCCCTGGTTCACCCCTGTCGATTCGAATACTCCTCTATCGAAATCCGGACCCATCATTTTATATAGCCTTTGTAATTTTGCCAAAAATGAAAAATTTGAAAATCGCTGGAAATTGTTGGGACTGGCCCGACAGCATCCTCTTTCAATCTCTCCGTCAAAATTTCACGCCGCTGAGCCATTTCAAGTGAGTTACCCCTGTTTTTCTTGGACCGGTTCCCGGTTGGCCTGCGAGGTTGGCAGACCATCGTACGCTGCCCGCCAGATTCAAAAGACCACCCTTAAACGCAAGTTTCTGTGGACAGGGGTGGTTTCTGACGGAACCAAATGTAGTTTTGAGGTCCACTGGGTCAACCCTGTCGATTCGACTGATATTCCGTCGAAATCCGGACCCATCAAGTTTCGCTAAAAACACAAAGGCCTTATTTGTAAATTTCGCCAAAAATGAAAAATTTGGAAATCGCTGGAAGTGGCTGGGATTGGTCTGGAAGAGTCGCCTTTGACCTCATCTGTCGAAATTGCATGCTTCCTGAATCTCTTACATCCTGCTTCTTTGACTAAAATTACCTCTTTGGTTTCTTGCAGGAAGATCCGGCTTGGGGTGTACCTGTCCTGGACATCAGCGGTGCAGCCCGTGGAATCATCAGATATAAGTTGAGTTGGCGTCACAGTGACTACCGGTGGTCCAGTTATTTTATTTTA
>NW_026267174.1:651825-660254 GCF_000697945.3 Frankliniella occidentalis | reverse complement strand
CGCTGTGTCGGCGGGTGGGACAATGCAGAACACTGTGCGCCGAGGAGAGGGCCGGCCGCCCTCTTATACGTGCTAAACCGTGACCACCGTGACGCGGGCGCGTACTGCGTCCTCCGGAAGGCCCTGCGTGCATCACGACCGTGGAAACGTTCCGACAGTCAGTGATGATAACGGCTGTTGGCGCATGCAGCGCGGTGACCAAGCGTTAAACGTCAATGTAATGTACGTTTTTGTACAAACTTGGTCTCGGAGTTTCACTCTCAGTGATTGCGGCCGAGGCGCCACCTTTCTCGGAACAGAATCGATAGCCCTTGACCTCTTCACCTTTCATGAAGGCGCCTTAGTGTTGCGACCGCAGCCAGAGCCGCTACTGATGGAAATGAACGACACGGACGTGTTAGTGTTTTCTCTCTTTTTCTATTTTTGTCGCCGTCGTTTAAGCTGGCCATGTTTTGGGGTTTGGACTGGCGCACTACCGTGGGTCAGGGCTACGACACAGCACTAGGCGGGTTTGCCTACTGTCTGTACCCTCGTGCGCCATGATGGCCCAACCCTGCGGTATTCGAACCCACAACACTTATTGTGTCGTGGCCTGGACACACGGTAAATTTAACCCACACGCCAGGGGTGGCTGGTGAAACCACCGCACCGATTCTGTGCACCGTAAACCTAAGTATGTACATAGTACACTCTTCCTTGTGTGTACTTGAAAGCACACACAAGGAAGTGTGTAGTGTGTGCCTTGCATGGCACACAATATGAAATGTGTACATGCGTGGCACACTCTGGGAATCGTGGGCTTGCGATAGCGCTACGCTCTCTGGCGCCTACACACTAAGAGTGTGTGCCACGCCTGTACACACAAAGAAGGTGTGCTTTCAAGTATACACAAGGAAGAGTTTACTATACATACTTAGGATTACAGTGTACTGTACACATGAAATGGGACAATTATGTTCCCTATAAGTAAATGTTTTTGTGAGCCGACCGGACGCAATTTGGTTCCTAAAACTTCATAACTTGTGTAAAACTGTGTAAAGTTGTGTGTGCATAACTGATTTGTTCTTAATATTGTGACTAGCCACATTTTGTTACTTACTCTAAATAATTTTGTATTTAGTTGGCTATGCAGCATAGAACTTTAAATTATTCAGTTACGACGATGCCTTACTTGAATCAAACTGAACACTCTGCAGTGTTTGCGGGCGCTGGGCAATGGTCGCGTTTTCTGGCCGCGTTATTCGCTTCAGAGACGCAAGTCAGGATGTCTATATTGCTGGTAAAACCGGAAAGGCCTTAAAATCAGTTGACACAAAACCCAAAAGAAATGGTCAACAAAAGCAGCAGGACGGAGAGGATACAAGGACGGTAAGGGAAACTTCAAATACATGCTGCCCCTCGAAAGGGCTAGTTACTGTAAGTTGTAAGAATCTTACGCACGTTTCTGATTCTATTGCTGAAGGATTTACTCCAGCCATTCGTTCGTACAAGTCCCCTGGCGGTGGTTGTGCTGGGAATGGCTTTCATCGGCCTAGTGCCCGTATCTTTCAATTGCTTGTGTAAGTTTTCGAGGTATTCTTCTCTCACTGCTTCAAGCAACCGAGCATACTGTTAATAATTTTATTCAACTAACAGATAAGCCGCTTCTCTCCGTGCGTCGATCCAGCCTGGTGTATGCTGTGCTGTTGTATTCCACATTCTGCGTCTCTTACGCCTTCGTCTGGAAAGATCAGGTACATTGTGAAAACAAGCCTTTTCAGAGAAACTTGCGTCCCCCCATCTTACTTTCTTTCGTAATCCCAACATGTTTTTTTTTTTGTGTGTGCAAAAGTTAGGAAAAGTTCTTGATCCGAGCAGCAATTGGGATTCAAAGCTGTTCTCTTTAGAGGCTATCCTAGCTCTGCTGCCTTGTTCTATCGGCCCCTGGGTCTGGACGTGTACAACTAATTTGCGAAAATTGATGTGGGACTTTGCGGAATATGAGGTATGAATATGGAATGACAAATGGAATTTTTCCGTAAAGTGTATACACTACCATAGTAGCGTAGTAGCGTAGTACGCGTATTTTAGATATTTCATTTTTTTAAATCACACATTTTACCTCCGGTCACATGTGGCCTCACGGCTAGTTAAGTCAAGAGAGCTGGTTGCCTATACTGCCTCTGCCCGTTAGGCAGAAGTTCTTTTTCTAGAAAGTTTCTATCTAATTTCACATGTAAATGTAAAAAATGATTTTGTTTAAAGGAATCCTTCTTATCTGTTACTAATCAACATCTTCGGGACCGCTGGGCTTCCCGAGTTCGAAACTTGCGCGGTTTCATATTCGTCTTATTCGTGATCGTTGGCCTGGGAGTCACCATTGCAATGTTGTTCTCAGAGATACAGGTTGGTTAGAAAGTTGCTTGAGCGTGGTCTTTATACATATGCAGTTGATCAACAGAAATGCAAAGTTACCATGGTTTATCTTAAGAATCATCCTTTTGGCAGAATGAGTATAAGTCGGACGACCTCGCCGGCACGTTGGTAGATATGCGGTTCTACCTCCCCGCTGCGTATTCGTCCACAGTAATATCCACGCTGCTCCTCATGCTCAACACCACGTACTCCCTACAGCTGCGTGAGGCAGCCACCGCTCTCAGCGAGCACCTAAACCAAGTTAGTGGTCTGCTGGGATATGAAGAACTCGCGTTCAATTTGGGAAGGGGTGGCTCGGTTTCCGAATGAATTTAATAGTTATAAGACTACTCCCTCACCCTAAGCGTGTTGGTCTTCACCTGACCCCGTTTAGAAATGAGAAGTTCCGGAATATGTCCCTCATCGGACTCAGTCCGAAATCCGTGTTTCGGACGAGCCCGAAAAGACGTAAAATAAGCCACTTTTCGGAACATGTCCGACGCTCTGGGCTGGTGCGACATCGGACTCGTTTCGGACTCACACTAAAGGGACGCCCGAGAAAAAGCAGAGAAGACGAGTATTCGATTCCCTGCTCTTCGGACTTGTCCTTTCCTAACCGACGCTCTAACCAACTGAGCCATGCTGACTTCTTGGACACGATGCCATCGGGCCGCCTCTTCAACTACTCGCTCTATAGGCAAAGCGTCGTGCTCTGTAGTGGGCGAACGAAACGACGTATACGAATGCGGTTTTCGACAATAATGTAGGCAAGGGACGCTCTACGATGTCTACTTGAGTGCGATACAATACAACAAAATTTATCTTACAACAAAAATAATAAAGTGAACTTTAAACTACATATGTAATGCATGACTGTAACATTCATTTTTGATTATAAATGAAGGGTGTGAGCTGATACAGAAATATAAAGGCAGACACCGATACTAGATTCAGTCTTCAATCACAAGTTATTGACCAAATTTAACTTTGAAAGGGGACTTAAACAAAATTAGGCTTCGAAGTTCGCGTTAGGGATAGTCAAATAAGAGGAGCTCTGCCCAACTGGGTCTGTTGGCGGACGCAATTCGGACTCGTCCGTACCTTATGACCGTACCGGGACTGTTATCGGGTTTAGTCCGATGCGCATCGGACTAAAATCGGGCGAGGAAGGGATTCTGGAACACCGTCCGGACAAGCCCGATGTTGGTCGGTCCGATGGAGGGCTGAAACCGGGCTAGTCCGAACGGTGCACGGACTAACCGCGGAACAGTCCGAAGCTTGACGGACTGTTTCGGAACAAAAAGGGAACAAGATACGGAACTTTTCATTTTTAAACGGGACCCAGTTGCGCCCGGGTGACACTGTGGGGGTGCGCCGTGCCCAAAAGCTGTGGGTCAGCCTGCGCGCGCTCTTCAACGACCGCCCCAGCGTCTACCTTCTGGATGTGTTCTTCGTATCGCATATCTTCATCATGATGCTTTTAGCCGTCTACTTGAGCTTCGCGCTACTGTGAGTGTTTCCTTCAGCTCGTACTGCAAATGGTTTCGATGTTGTCTTCCTTGTTTGCTCGCCCCTCTCAGGTCTCTGAGGATCGTGATGTTGGCTGCCTCGCAATACTTTTGGATGCTATTCCTGGGGTTTGAGCTGTTTTGGATGAGTGATCTGGCCCACGCGGCGGTAACTGCGGTACGTAGAAAGCGCCACAACCACTCATACGATTTTCAACTAACACGTTTTTTGAGGTTTTCGTATGCATGCGACAGATGCACGGTCCTGTGGTTTCTGCCCTGGACAAGCTGTCGCTGGACGCGCATGACGAGCATTTCCACCGAGCGGTAAGGCGTATCATTCAAAAACTTTACTGCTTGGACTTGGAGCGTGCATTGACTCTAACTAAGTGGGTGCTTATTTCGACTGCCGTTGCAGGTGACGTTCTTCTACATGTCCGTGAGTTCCCGGCCAGCTCACTTGTCACTGAGCGGGTTCACCAGCGTCGACCGACCTCTCTTCACCTCCGTGAGTATTTGGTTTTAACCGTCAGTCCCGTCAGTCTTTCTCCTGATGCAATAACATTTTAGCGAAAACTTAATGGTTGCGCTCTTCGTGTCCTACACAGATCGTCTCCCTATCAGTCACGTATCTCGTCATCATGGTGCAGTTTCGCTCGGACAAGTCTCATCCTTCTTCCCCACCCCAGTAGCGTCAACCGCGTTAAATATGCGCTTCCATGCGCATTGAAATGCACATAAAAGGTAACGCATCGGTGACGCTTTTAAAGCGCATTACAGCATTTAATATGCATTTAGTGCGCATTTAGAACACTCTTGATGCGCATTTAATGCGTCACCAATGTGTCACCTTTTATGTGCATTGAAGCGCATTTAATGCAGTAGCGCTTCTGAGGATGCCATGGTTGTGGATTTTATTTTATACCTCTCGCCCTTCGCCCAGAAAGAGGAAAAAAACGTTAACGCCAACGCTAACGTGAAAGCAGATGAATTATAGTATAGCGTTGAGTTTTTACTCCAAATCCTCGCTTTCGTAAGACTCAGAACCACCAACTAAAAACATGTGACAGCAATGCGACGTTGCGCCCGGAGTGGCGCGCCGTTTAACGATGCTTTTGAACGAGGCTTTGAACGCGGCGTCAAACGCGGCGTTAAACGAGGCGTTGAACGCGGCGCTGAACGCGGCGTTGAACGCGGCTGTCAGCGCGGCGGAGGGCTGGGTGCACGTCGTGGCATAGCAGCGCATTTATGGCGGGTCGTTAAACGGCGACCAGAGCGTGAGGCTGCGCGGGAGCTGCTCAGTGTGAACAGCACTACGGGACAGGAGGGGGGAATTTGCAGCTGAAAGGAGCCCACAATTATTTGCTTGTCTAACTGACGAACTTTGCGCTTTAACTGGCGAACTTTACGAGAGTGCAAGCTGACGACAACTGCGTATCATCTGCTGAAAAGGGGGGAGGCCGTGTTAAAAGTCGATCATGGGAAGGTCGAGGTCGAGATGCGTTGTTGAAAAATAAATAGTGTATTGCGCGGTATTGCGCTCTACAATGGTGGACTGTCCACGTTGCTGGCGCTTCTCCTCTTCCACCGCTCCTCCTCATGACGTCGGCGGGCGTGTGCGACCCACACCACCTGGTGAGCTAATTGCGCCGATCTGACAATCAAGTCAATGGGGCAGGCGAGGGCACGGGCGCGAGGACGCGTGCGGATGGGCCGCAGTGCGTCTGCACCTCCAGGGCGAGTAAGTGGAGGCGGAGTCAACGCGACCCGGGACAACGCAACAAAAACGAAGCCCACAATAATAAAACAAACGGTTTTGATCGGAAAGGATTTTGTTTGTTTGTTTGTTGTTTGTTTGTTTGTTTGTTTGTTTGTTTGTTTGTTTGTTTGTTTTGCACACAGCGCCTTCAGTATTTCCCGCCACCTTTTCCCGGGCGTGGCCGTGTCCCGCCGCCATGGCGGTCGAGACCCCCGACCCGTGGCCCCTCGCCGGCCAGCTGCAGTGGTGGCTGCGGCTCCTCGGCGACCACCACGCGGGCCTACACCAGCGCGCCCTCGCGTGGGGCCGCGGCACCCCGGTGAGCCTCCAAATAACTGTGAGAATCGGTGCTGGTTCCCCTCCGGAATCAGTGAGGTTTGTTTGGAAACCCAACGTTTCTGTTCGGCACGCGTTCAGAATAGCTGGGTCACTTCAACGACGGTTTGCAGAGCTTATTGACGACGAATGTCGTACCGAACAGCACTCATAAAGTGCATCTTGAAGGATGTTCCTAGAATCTTTTGAGCCCGAACAGCCCACAATTGCATATGCTTCAAAAATAAAACTTTGCCTGTGCTCAGTGGCTCAGTCAGTCTAAAGATGTAGTCATGTCCTCAGAGTTCGCTGGTTGTGACCGTAGCGGGGACGGGGCTGTTCCTGGTGGACGCCGTCTTGTCCAAGTCGTTCGGCTCCAGGACCATGTTCGCCATCCGCATGACCATCGGTGTGTACTCGTGCGTCTTTTCCCAGCTGGTGTTCATGCGTCGACAAGCGGACCTCTGCGACATCCTTCACAACCTGGGCCGACTCGCCGCCGACCTCGAGCCGCGCGCGGACCGGGACTCGCAGGTGCGTCTAATCACAATGACCACAATAACGGTTTCCAAATGTTACTCATTGCCAGAACGAGAACTTTGCATTGCAGTCGTATGCACTGCCTATCAGCGTGGTTATTCCTTGGGGTATTTACTTGTAGTTACACTGTTACTGCAGAAACCTTTCGTTCGTCTGCCTTGCGCCGTGCAAATAGGCAACCTAGTCGTCATCCATGCATGGGGTACAGAGAATTGCCGACCCACTCTACCGGGAGAGGCGCTGGTGGGAAATTTGTACTGTTTTTCAGCTATAATTTGCTGAGAAAAGTTGGGGAAAGAAAGGGGAATAGTTCACGAGTTCTCGTACTTAAAAAGCTTTTGATGTGCGATGCACGTGAAAACCACGATAATAAGCCAACTGTGCAACCGGCCAACACTTGTAAGTGTGCAACTCCAAGTTGTGCACTTGAAAATGTTCAACTTGGTATTTATGCACTTGTAAGTGCACAGTTTGAGTTTGGACTTGCACACCCACCAGTATTTGCTCACTCGGTTTATCAGCGTCAATATGCTCGCGCGGCCGCCAGGGTCGCATGCGCGGCTCGGCTGTTCTCAGCGCGCGGCTCGTCCGCTTCTTCTACGTCTACGGCTGCACCTCCCTGCTGCTCGTCTCGATCATGTTCGTCTGCGTGAAGCCGTTGTGGATCAAAGAGATCGCCGGCGCCGCGACGCGGCTCGTCGCGAACTCGGTGAGTGACTGGCAGCCCCAGGTGCACCTCGACGCTGTAGGGTGCACAAGCATTTGCTGAAAGGTGTGCACAAAAATGAAAATAAGATAATGTTGGACTATTTTTTTAAAAATTTATTGCTTTTGCCTGAATGTGCGAAAAACTAAAGAACTCTTGTGTTGTGTTTGTATAACCGAGCCATCTTAGGACGACGACGCCACCCTCGGGCTGGAGTGGACCCTGCGCCTGGCGTGGCTGCCCGTGCAGTCTGGCATGGCCTTCGTGTGCATCAACTCGTTCTATTGCCTCATCCTGTGCATGCTCTTCATTTACGCCGCCTGCGCCGACTTGTGCGAGGCCGTCGGCCGCGGCATCGAGGTATTGCACTGGAAACGCAAGTGTGTGTGAATGCCCAAGCATCCGTTCACTGAACGGAATTTTACTTTGAAATTAACACACTTGTGCCTTTGTACGAATAGCGTTCACCCAGCGACAAGTATTGTGCGTCGTTCACACTCTTGGGTTATTGCCGCTGCGGGCTCCACAGACGCGGTCTTGTTTGCTATGGTCTCGATGCGTTCTCTCTGAGCAGGTCGAGCGCTGCTCGCGGAGTTGGCCCACGCTGCTGCGGGGCGTGCTCGACGTGCTTCTCCGCATGGACAACGCGTTCGCCGACATGATGCCGCACCTGCTCGTCGTCAGCGTCGTGCTGCCACTGCTGAGCACCGTAGAGGTATGAGAAAATCAATGTGTACATGTGTGTGCACCCTACACTCGCCCCCCTCCCACGAAAAAAACAAAAACAAAGACAACAAATCAGAAAAAATGAAGAAGAAAAAAACACAGAAAAATTGGCGTACGCCTGAGTGTATAGTGAAGTACCCATCGCACAGCCCTAACGTGTCCATGTCCGTGCCCCATGTCCATGTCCAACAGGTGTTCGCTCGCGGGACAAAGGCCGACGTGTTTGCGCTCCTCATGGCCCCGGTGATCCTGGCCGTCTTCGTCCCCATCTGCGTGGCCGGCGAGAACCTGGCTGCGGCGCGGCGCGGCTTGTCGGTCAGGGCGTACCGCGGACCGTGGCTCGAGGTAATTGTGGCCCCTGCAGCCCAAAACAAAAAAACAAAACAAAATGCGGCTGATGTCTGCCGATACAAAAATGAATATTTATTATTCAAAAATTAATTACTTTCACAAAGCTCTGAAAACATTGTAGAAACAAAAT
>NW_026267174.1:649624-651775 GCF_000697945.3 Frankliniella occidentalis | reverse complement strand
CCCCGCCCCGGGCAGCAAGCTGCCTCTCACCTCACCGCGGCCGCCGCACAGTCCGCGCGCAGGCCCACCGCGAGCACGCCGAGCGCGGCCATGGGGGCGACCACCAGCAGGAAGGCCACGCTGTTGACGAGGCTCTCGCCGGCCACGACCAGCACGATGACGACGGCGCGCCAGGGGCAGCAGTCCCAGGACACCTCTCTCCGGTACATCTCGTACCTGGAGCAAGCGCCACAGATCCAGGGAGAGCCTTATACTCCTAGAGCAGCGGCAGCGGCAGTCCTTTCGGGAGAACGACTCAGGGATTGTCTTCAAAGTACGTCCGTCATTCGTCCTAGCGAACCTGCCAAGTTCAGGCTGCGCTAAAGCTGTCATGGCGCCTGATGGGTAGGCAACATCCCACCCGCTGTGCACGCGTGTACTGCGTGGTGACCTACCCCTAGTCTCGAGGGCGCCGAGCCCCCGCAATATGTCGAATGATTCTGAGCAAAACGGACGTGCTTTCCGGACAACCCCTCACGAGGACACCCGCCTCACCCGCAGTAGGCGCCGTACACTGCCCAGAAGGGCCACACCATGAGAGACATGGCGACGACGGGCCACCACCCGGCGGGAGGGTGGCGCGCGGTGTAGAGCACCAGGCACTCCGCGAACTGGCCGAGCAGGGCGCGCCGGCGCGCCGCGGCCGCGAACACAAGGCCGCGCAGGAGGCCCTGGAGCACGATGACGCCCATAACAACGTGGCTCTCCAGCTGCAGGGTGAAGGAACACTGACGGCAGAGAGGTGTGCCTGTTTATGAGGAAGTTGACCGACAAGAGGAACAATAAGAAGGTAGTACTGAGGAGGTGGCGTGGCGTAGTGCCGTCCGTAAACAAAGCAGAACGCCGGCGACCATACTGTGTTTTGTCGCGAGTGGATGTGTGATCATAAATCAAGTTTTGTATAATAGGCTATTCCGCTCGACGCGGTAAGAAGAACACAAGAATCACAAAAGACGAGAGTGGGGGGAGCGGCGCGGGGGAGCGCGGGCGGGTGGGGAAGCCGCCTCGCTACCCCCACCCTCAGCTTTTGTGATTCTTGTGTACTTCTTACCGCGTTGAGCGGAATAGCCTATTTGTTAAGAAAAATTGGGTCCATACTAGACCGGCCTAACAATCTTGTGTCAAAAAGTGCTTCTGCAAAGTTTGGCTTAGGAAAAGTAAGTTTATACAATCTTCTAAATCTCCTGGTGTCATGTTTAGGTTAGTGTACGGACATATTGCATTGGTACTATTTTAACTCAATGATAATGACTCAACTGTCGTAATAAACTTGAGTATAAGTGGTACCAAGGTGCTAGATATATAGGCCCGTTCTAAACTGTTTGAAATCTAACGACACGCATCCTAACCTCTGCCAGACTGTAGCTCATCTTCCGAAAAAATAGAAATAAATCTGGTAAATGTGGGAAAATGTCAGAAAAAAATAAAAGTAACTGAAAAAAAATTGGTTTAAGAGTGTGTAGTGAAGTACACCTCTCGCTCTCGGGGTGCTCCTTTTCACCATGTTTTTGCAGTCCCTCACCTGTAAGCCGACCTCAACGGCGGCGTACACCAGGAGGCAGACGCCGTAGGCGGCCCAGCCCGACCAGGGCCGGGGCGGCCAGCCGCGCAGGGGCAGCAGGCCCAGCAGGGAGGCCAGGCTGCCCAGCAGCAACCCGAGGCAGAGGGCGGCGCGCCAGGACGGGCTGGCCGGTCTGTACTCCTTGCTGTAGTACTTCATGCTGTGAGTGCTAGTGTACGGCTCTCGTGTCCACCACCGGTTAGCGCGTACGTCTGCTAGTCCCGAGAATAGTGTATTTCGATTAACGGAGGAAGAAGAACAGCGGGTAGAACATAAACGTTACCGATTGGCCGAGAGCTTCCCGCCTCTACGTCACGCCGGTAGTGGGAGTAGGCGCTCGGCCAATCAGGAACCTTCATGTTCTACCCGCTATTCTTCTTCCTCCGTTAGTCGAAATACACTATATCGCACGACAGTTGACTTCTGCACAGGGACCTGCGTAGGGCGGGCACTTTCCGGGCACCTCGCTCTGCGCGCATGAAGTGACCACTGCCCGCCCGGAGCGCCTGTAGAGCGCCCGGCCCTGCCCTGCCCGGCGGGCAACGAGGTGC
>NW_026267174.1:641084-644264 GCF_000697945.3 Frankliniella occidentalis | reverse complement strand
CCCCCCCCTCCCCCGTAGGTATTATCACTTTTGTCCAGGTTAGGGGAGATGGGCGTGAGCACGGTACAAACGACGTCCTGGTTTTCATGACGTTTTGGAAAAACCATAGCGAAGTTACGACGTCGCGAGGGAACTTATTTCTAAAGTTAGCTTCAGTAAAGCTGCCTGTGGCCGTGTTGGTTGTAGCTACAACTGTGTAGCTACTACAAACAGGGACGTGGTGGCCATGCTAAGGCATGCCAGTACTTTGGGTTGCCTATGCACTGGCTGCAGGGGATGCAGGCGCGGAGCGGGTGTTGCGGGATAGAGTCAGATAGAGTGCGGGAGTGGCAGCTCCCCGCCAGCGCATCGCGCCTGCAGTCACTGCAGCCCGTGCATAGGCAACCCAAAGTACTGGTATGTCATGTCTTAGCCTGGACACCCTGTAGTAATAGTGTTATCGACAGATTTTTTAAAAAATAAGGTTTCTCTGGTTTTATTCATACATGTATAAAGGTGGATTCAGAGTTCTCTAAAAGCGAGCGTGATTCGCACGCAAAGCGTGATTTTCACGCCCGGCGTGATGAAAGTCGATCCCTGATTGGTTGCGTGAAGCTTTCGAAGCGTAAAAATCACGCCTGGTGTGAAAATAACGCTTGCGTTTCGTGAACTCTGAATTCACACTAACTGATTGGTTTTGAAGGAATCGTTCTTGTCTGTTGCTAACCGCTCTCTTCGGGACCGCTGGCCTTCGCACGTCCGAAACCTCCGCTGGGGCGTCATCATCCTGTTCGTCTTCGTCGGAGTGGGATCAATTGCTGGACCCTTTTACGCAGAGACTGAGGTTGATGATATTGACTATTGTGGACTAAAACGAATGTAGTTGTTTGTTCGTAGCTTTGTTGTCTACCCACCCATGCAAGAAACACAAAGAACTAATATTCGCTCATCTTCTTAAACAATGAACAAAAACTTGCAATAATATCGAGTTGAACGCATGTTTCTTGCAGTTCGGGAATTCTGCGATCACCTTTAATATCGTGTTTAAAAATATGTACTACTATATCCCATCTGCGTACGTTTCCATCACATCGTCTACGCTGTTTTTTATGTTCACCATCACGTACTTTCAACAGCTGCATGAGGCGGCCATCGCTCTCGGCGAGCACCTAGACCAGGTATGTAACCTGGGGGAAAAATGTCTTCAGCTTGGAGTGCTCTTGGGATTAGCTTGGGGTCCTTGAGAGTGCCATACGAACCCGGTGAATATTTTGAAGTTCAACTGTACCGACCGAGTACACAACTTGGAGTTCACTACTTAAGTGTGTACCGGCCCCAGGGGACAGAAAAAAGTCACTTTGACATCATTTGATGTCAAATCAAAAAATAATGAGGTCAAAGTGATGAATTTAAATTTGACTTCGGTCAAAATGATGTCAAATTGATTTCCTCTACAATCAATTTGACATCATGTGACATCATTTTGAGGTCAAGTTCCAAAATTAAATGAGGTCAAAATGATGAACTAAATTTTGACCTTTTTCTGTTCCCTGGGGCTGCACGCTTGGTTTATCAGTGTATGCGTTTTGGCTCCATCTGACCCAGTTGCGCCCGGGTGACACTGCGGGGGTGCGCCGTGCCCAAAAGCTCTGGGTCAGCCTTCGCGCGCTCTTCAACGACCGCCCCAGCTTCTACCTGCTGGATGTGTTCTTCATGTCGCAACTCTTTGCCATGCTGCTGTTGTCCGTCTCCCTCTGGTACGACCTCTCGTGAGTACTTCCCAGCCCTTATTGATTCTGTGATTTAAATGGTCTCGAGGCTGTTGTTTTTCTTGCATCATCTGGTTCGTCTCTCTCGCCCGCCAGGTCAGCTAAGATGCTGGTGTCGGCCTCGACGCAAGTCATCTGGATGTTCGTGTTGTCATTTCAGGCGTATCGGATGAGTGACCTGGCGCACGGGGCGGTATCCGCGGTAATAATACATCGGACACCGACACCCCAAAATGCGTGTCATTTTATTAATATAAGTACATTGCACGTGATGTATAGTTTACTTGATTCATTCGAGCACTACAAAAACTAGTCAGCCTGTGGTGCAGCTAGATTGTGAGTAATCCTAGGCTTAGGAGAAAAACCAGGAGAGCGGACCGGTGACGGCCCAAAAATATCTCTCTTTTGAACGGAGAATTATTTTTGTGACTCTAATTGAGTCATAGTTTACGGCCCTCACCCAATGTTAGAAAGGTTAGTCTCTACAATCGGGCCGTGCTAGAAGGATTCCACTTTCTGAGAGTGAGAATTTTGTGAAAAGCACTCAAATGGGGCGAGCCTGAGATCTCGCTTTGCTTGCGCGAGGGAAATATACCTCACTCATTTCGTGCACGAAACCTCACTCCGGGTTTGAATTCGCAATGAGCCCAAGATGGCAATTTTACTAGTTACAATTTCAAGACATTTCAAAATGAGCGCATTGCTCTTGACTTAGTAAGGTACACGAAAAGTACACGCTTTTTTAGGGTGCAATAGCTCTTACATCCATTCGCGTATTCGTTTTTCAACCAACATTTGAACAGTACTCGTCTGATGCAGATGCACGGCCCTGTGACTGCTGCTCTGGACAGGCTGTCGATGGATGCGCGTGACGAGCATTTCCATAGAGCTGTAAGTCGTCTGCTGCTCCGAATATTTGTTTCTTGCACTTTTGGACGTGCATTTACCTCAGAGTGGGGGTGCTAACGCCGACATACGATGATGCAGGTACTGCTCTTTTACATGTCCGTGAGTTCCCGGCCGGCTCACTTGTCGCTAAGCGGTTTCGCGAACATCGACCGACCTCTCTTCACTTCCGTGAGTATCAACGTCAGTTGTCACACCTTTTGCAACAATTTAGCACACAATTACCGGTTGTGTTCTTCTTGTCATACAGATCGTCTCCCTAACTGTCACGTATCTCATCATCCTCATGCAGTTTCGCACGGATGTGTCTCAACAGTAAAGCTTGGCCAAACAGGAAACAGGCAGCACAAGGAAGGTTACAGACATGGGATACTCCGCAAACCGCATTGCGGGTACTGTTGATGGCGTTCTTGTAGAGCTTGCTGAATTGACTCAGGACGACCACGTCGAACCAGGTCTTGGACTTGGACTTGTTGTCGAACTTGTTGACGAGACAGTTGGCTCCCAAGTACTTCTTGCACTGCGA
>NW_026267174.1:638950-641034 GCF_000697945.3 Frankliniella occidentalis | reverse complement strand
AAGGGTGTTACTCAAGGTCATGTACGTCGAACCGCTCGAAATCAGTGAACTTAATTCGAAACGCCATATTGTGTGCCATATGCTCCAATTTGAAAAAAAAAATAACTCAGTCAGATTAATCTCTGTAACTTTTTTCGATTCCAAGTGACAACGCCTTCGGCGCGTCGGATAGGCCTTCCCGCCAAATGTCTGTGTGGAGATAGTGGCCTACCCTCAGCGCCTGAGCGGCGATACTCCCTGCTAAGGCCGTATCACACTGGCGCAGCCGCCGCCGCTGCCTCTGCCGCCCGCCGCGGCGGCGGCGGCGACCATCCTGCGCCCGCCACTTCCCACCATAATTGTCTGGAACGTCTGAAATGTGTACGGGAAGGCGCTGATCTGTTATAATTTTGAACAAATGACGGGAAACAATCAAGCACTATACCTAACGATTAATATCGTAAAGCGGCGATTTCCACTCTAAAATTCTGGTTTAAATCCTATGATCATCAATTATATGGGTAGGTATTATCGGTATTTGGCAGAAACGCCGATCCACACCGATTTTCACTGTTTGTTTACGTTTCCATAAAGGTGCGGGAAATGCGCAGTGGGGGGGAGGAGGAGAAGGGGTAGGGGACGCGGCACGGCAAAAGGGGAGAGCAATAATTACGACACATTCACCGACATATCGTGGTCGCGGGATGTTATTATTTCCTGGGGTAGGCAATGCCGCCTCGCTTGTCCAGGATATGATCCTTTGGGGATGCTTCCCGTCCCGTGCATCGTTGTGTATGGCTCGAGGCGGCAACGCCAGGGAAGTGCCATGTGACAATAGTGAAATGATCAGGATAATAAACTATTATGGGCGATTTGCTATTAATAATAATTATTATATTTGGCGACTTTTAAGAAATATGCACCAGCCCGTGTGTAACGACGTTTGGAGCCGAATTGTATTTGTCGTGGGAGGGTCATCGGCGTGCTCGGGAAGGTCCCCAATGACGTCCCCGGGGGCCCGGACGACATCGGCACTACCAGATTTGGACTCAGCGTGCGAGAAAACCCCCGAACACGATATTTCAGTCGTCCTGGTCGTTCCGAGGTTGACGGTCGGTCGGTCGGTCGGCCAAATCGTATCTTATTTTGACAGCCCCCGTGCCCTCGCCGTGCCCCCTCGAAGGCCTCTATAGCTACACTGCGTTATGGTCCTTCACCCTGGGCAGGTCTTTCCACAACTGCGTGGCGACAATTAAGCAAGGACGTAGAATAAGTTCATCAGTTAATAAGTCCAGGCACATTTTAAATGTTTATAATGGTTTATTTTTTGGAAATCTTCTGTTTTTGCATTGAGGTGTTGTAGAAGGTGCTGTACAAATCCAGAAAAAAGAAGACAGGATAACTATTGACTGTTTGAGCAGTTCCAATAAAACTGAATATTTACATAGAGAATTTGACATACTGGAGTTGTAATGCAAAATGAATCACAAAACATGTTGAACGACTTTCAAAATACTTTTCTTCAATCAGCACTTCTAATTTTAATATGTGTACTGGAACACAATCTCCTGCATTGTTACTTAAATATATAAAATGGTGTCATAACAATTGACAGTTACTCTATCAAATTAGTACTTTCCACAGGTGTATGTGAGTTGACTAGTTAACTGGCTGAATATTAAAGATGTAAAGAGCTGAGTTCATGTAGCTTCAAAAAAAAACTCCATCGAAGTATTGACTGAAGGTGAAATAATCGAGAATAATCAACAGATGGATACCATTCATTTTATCAATGATATTTGAAATTTTGAAGTGTGTTATGGCAAGAAGGTGGGAAAACTGCTAGATAATGAGTATTATTCTGGATTACTCATTATGGTCCAGCTTACATAATGTTAAAGCAAACATAATATGTTTTACTATTATCAATTTCAAAACTCTGAGGGTATCCATGCACAATATACAATGGAACACAGTGTTGGTGAACAAAGCACATCAAAATGCTAATATTTGAATCTGGAAAATATAAACTGAAGTTGTTTTTCTTTTTGTGGACTGAGTAGGAGTAGTAAACTGAATCAAGTTATTCTTGCTACTTAAAATAA
>NW_026267174.1:629746-630730 GCF_000697945.3 Frankliniella occidentalis | reverse complement strand
CTGTTACCTTCCGGAACAGACAACCACTATTTA
Organism: Frankliniella occidentalis; assembly: GCF_000697945.3. NCBI lineage: Eukaryota > Metazoa > Arthropoda > Insecta > Thysanoptera > Thripidae > Frankliniella > Frankliniella occidentalis. Next base: position 630,697 of record NW_026267174.1, on the reverse strand, counting down.
AACATCAGGAAATCAAAGGCAATAATAAAATGTCACGCGTGGTTGTCTGGGCGAAGCTGGCGCACAGTGGGACGGATCTCGAAAAAGGTGGACATAATTCAAATTTCTACAATATCACATTAACTGTTTTGTTCATACAGGGTGAATCTACAACCTTTAAAACATCCAAAACGATTCTTCTCGCATTTTTCAATCAGTTGTGTCGTTTTCTATAAGCCCTCAAAAGTCCGTCACTAGAAGCGCAATCGGCGCGCTCCTTCCCGCGCAAATTACAAGTATTTTATATGCTTTTTTTCACTAAACAGGGGCTTGAAGTCCAAACCAAAGTTAAGAGGGTTGTAGTTTGACACTTCGTCTTTTAAACTATGTTAGGTGATTTTAATAAATCCTGCGTTTTGTGCAATAAGAATAGTGTTTTCTGGAGGCCTGCGACGAGTCTTCACCTCCTTCCCTATAATCTTTGAATTGAGTTACAAAACGATTGCCGCCGATTGCCGTGGTTTGGCGCACATCAAATTGAAGTTCAAACATTGGAGCTTTGATTCCGAGTGAGAACGGCTGCCGCAATCCGCCGCTTTAGTTTTGCGGAGCAAAATTAAAGAGGTGTTTTGAGGTTAGGAACCTCCCTCTCTTGACGCAATTTTTAACAAGTTTTACTGTTGTTTGGCGTTCCCAGGAGTCTAAATGTCGTTCAGTAACAGATTATTAGTGCCACAAATTCATATCATAGGTTTCCCTTTGATTCGCGCCTAGAAAACGCCAGATATTTCGATCTGAAACTGACTCTTTCGGTCCACTCAACACATACCACACTGTGTGGAATTTTTTAGGCTTTCCCCACTAAACAGGAGGGAATTCCAGGTCATTTGTGATCAACTTTTTCTTAAACAACACTTCAAGAAGGTTTTATTGGTTGGATGATTCCCAAAAATAAAAACTTATTGTAAAAAA
>NW_026267174.1:622708-625222 GCF_000697945.3 Frankliniella occidentalis | reverse complement strand
CCCCCCCCCTCGGACTGCCACTGCTGCCCCACTCCCCCGAGGTGAGAGGGGTGTTGGGAGGGGGGTGTTGTAATCGTACAACTGAGATTATACTGGCTGCGAATCTGAATTAGATATGTTACTGATTCAGATCCAAATCAATATGCACATTTTTAGAAAATGGACCAGAAAAATGTGGACATTTGGCAACAAACACGGAATAGTTTTCTCCTCGTATCTAGCACCAAAACAAAATACAGACCTTCCCTTCCGCCTTTTCTCGAAATTGCCCTGTCTCCGTGTACTTCTATGTGGTCCAGGGTATTCTGTTGAATGTTTTAAGCATTTTCTTGTATGTCTGAGGACATTTTTCAGTTTTAAATGGTATCGAAGTCCAAATACAGTTCAATTTGAAAATTTAATATTTGAGTCATTGGGTTAATAGTTTTGTGTACATGCCCCTTTTGAGTTTGCGCCCACCACCCCGCCGACCCGCCGGGCTACGGCTAGGCCACGCAACAACTGTGGAGGCAGCGAGCCCCCAGCCCGCACCGCCTTCCACCTTTTCTACCGCGAAGCTTTTCTCTCCCCATTACGTTTTGCCGTCCGCAAAAGACCGTGCGAAATGTCACACTGGTTCCCGAGCAGCAGCCAACCAACTCCGGCCGCCCGTATACCACCTTTTTATTTTCCTCTCCGCTGAAAGCCCCTTCCCTTCGGCTCCGTGCACGCGAGTTCAGGATGAGTTGGAGTAGCGGGCGGGACTGCGCGCGGAGAGTGCCTTGGAGCGAAGGAGAGGGTGAGGAGTGGTGAGAGAAATAGAAACGAAGAGAGAGGTAAAGGAGAGGTAAATATAGGCAGAGGAAAAAAAAACAGGAGAAAAACAGCCCACAGAAATTGAACAGGCAGCCGGGGCGCAAGCCACACGCCACGACGGAAAGGAGAGAAATGAAAGCGCAGGTTTCCTGAAATCCCAACAGCGGCTTGCGATCGGGGGCCGCGCGATCTGGAGGCCGGCGGCTTGGCCGAGGCGTGGCCGATCAATCAAATGACAGCGCCAGGCAGACCGTGAGAGCCCCCCACCACCAGCACCACCAACCTCCGTCGATCCCCCTCCCCGAACCCCGCGAAGTAGTAATCTCTGTCACATACGCACATGAAATAGCCCCCCCAAAAAATAGCATCCTAGAAAAACAGATAATATGGTATTCAAAAAGGAATGCCAAGATTTGGGCATGCAAAGTGGCCAAAGAATTTTCAGTGTCCACCCCTGACTATGGGTTGGCTCTCGTCTTGAAAGGAAGGAGGAAGGAAGGCAAGGCAAGGGTTAGGGAGAGGCAGAGGGGGTGAGTTACAAGACTCTGCACTCGCTCGCGAGGCTTTCACACTGAAGGCGGTCCGCCGCGGCAGCTGACAGCTAACAGCGGGTACCGCGTCGCGTGAGCAAGCAGCCACAGGAGAAGGCAGCCAGCAGGCGACCAGCAGGCGACCAGCAGGCGACCAGCAGGCGACCAGCAGGCGACCAGCAGGCGACCAGCAGGCGACCAGCAGGCAGCAAAGCCAAGGCCAGGAGCACTGTCCCCTCCTTCACTTCCTCCCTCAGTGCCGCTCTTATTCATTCATACAACCACAGCGTAGAGGCGGAGGGGGGGGAGTGAGGGAGGTGAGACGAGGAGGGAGGGAGAGAGCTGGGGGAGGGAGAGGCTAACTAAGTGCAGAGCGGAGAGGAGTGTGCCAGTAGGCGCGGCGGCGGTGGCGGTTGGACGCCTGGGAGGTAGGCAGCTTGCTTTAGCTGCGTGCACGGGCGCACAGCGGGGTGCCTAACCGCCAGCGCGCGGGCGCTCGCGGGAGAGAGAGCGCAAGCGCAAGGCGGGCGCAGAGCTATATCTGTGTCTCTTTTCTTCTTTCTCTCTCTTTATCTCTGCCTCTCTCTCTTTCTCTCTGCCTCTCACTTTCACACTTACTGGAATTCTATCTTTTACTTGTACGAATTCACACGATCAAATTTTTTGCACACATTTCTGCATTGACTTTGAACACTTTCGTGAATTTATTTATACAAAATCGATAGGCCCCCAATTCGAAAATTATGTGTACTGTGAATACACCCAAATAGTGAATATCACTGAATAATCGCTAATATCGACTGAATATTGGAGATAATAATTGGTGCCCCCTCGATGAAATCATGCAATTTGCGCACAACTTTGTACAAAAAGAAACGTTGATTTAACTTAGCACAAAAGTTTGCAAAAATACATAGAAAATGCATAGAAATACATGAAGCGTGTTCTCTCTGCCTCGCTCTCTCCCTCTTGCTAGACGCACACGCTGCGCCGCACCCGGCCGCACCCTACAGGAACTGGCCAACAGGAAGTCCGGCATTGTCGCACTTTCCGATCACCGCACCGGCCCTATGGCCTGGCCAACGGGCTGTGTGGTCCTGGCCTGGTGGGAGACGAGACGGACGAGACTGGAGAGAGAGAGAGAGAGAGAGAGAGAGAGAGAGAGAGAGAGAGAGAGAGAGAGAGAGAG
>NW_026267174.1:622207-622519 GCF_000697945.3 Frankliniella occidentalis | reverse complement strand
GGGGGGGAGCCGGGCCGGACAGACAAGAGGGTGCTTGGTGCGGGGCGGGTGGTCGGGCTTTAGGCGGCACAGAGGAGGGATTGAGCGGACCGGGCGATACGATGTGGCGCGGCGTGGCGTGGCGTGGCGCGGCGCTACCGGACTCAGAGGGCCATTCAAAAGAGAAACCAGGGAAAAGGCGGAACCGAACTGTTGGGGTCCGGTCTGGTCGTGGAGCAGTGGGAGGGGACGGCAGAGTCGTTGCGCGGGTGTCGGAGGGGCGACCGCCCCGCCTGCTCGCCGCCACAAGTCGGCTCTCCTCCACGGCGAGGG
>NW_026267174.1:615183-616802 GCF_000697945.3 Frankliniella occidentalis | reverse complement strand
CCTTCAAAATTAAAGAAGGCAGCTTGGGTTGAAAGTAATTTCTTTCGCAATTAAAGAAATTGCTCAAACTACAAATTTGTATCAATTTAAAAATAAAAATAACGAATCCGCGTGAGTTCTGTTCCAGCACCTGTGCTCAAGAGTCCCACACAGTCCTCGAAGCGGTCATGGAAGGGTCCGGGCTGAGGGCAGCAACAGCACGGAGCGGGAGTCCACTTCCAGCGCAGACTGCGCAGCCATCCAAGCCTTGCCGAGTGCTTCTCAGCGCGGCCGGGGCGCGGACTGGCTGGGGGTCGCGCAGCCTGGCACTCGTGTGGCGAAGCGAGGCGAAGCGAGGCGCCGCGCAGCGCTGTCTATGTCGCCATGAGCCATTGTTGAAACTGTGCCACTCCACGACGACACATATTCAGTCAGGCCCGTAACGTACCGCCCGGGCTCGGCACAACGGAGCCTCTTGCACGGCCCAGGCAGGCAGCCAGCAGCCCGCCCCCGCCGAGCCCTCGCCAGCTGCCTGCCGCGACAGGCGAGGCCAACGCATTGAAAATGCACATGCTCCCCCGCTCTCCACACATATACAGATATAGTTTGTGTGTGTGTGAGCGTGCGTCAACACTGCAAGGACGGGGGCGAAGCTACTGTGCAGAAGTGGGTGATTCCACGATAGAATGCATATTTCGCCTTTCAAACATTTTACAATTTTTTGGAGTAAAATTTAAATTTTCCCACTCTAAAATATTATGGGCACACTTAGCGAACGACCGGCAAAGCCTCCGCAAAAACTACTCGGAGGAAGTATTGTTTTAGAATTTTGAAAAAACCTAGTGCTCGAAAGGTTGGGTTGGACAAGGGAAGCTTCGAGAATATAGCCTAAAATATCACTTTTGACACGGTTCTGCACGCTGTCGTGGAATCACCCAAGTAAAGCAGCACCCGCCACATGCACGAGCGCGCGCTGAATAACGAACGTGAGGATATAAAAAAGAAATTATGTCGCGCGCTTTAAATAACAAAAAAAAAAACAAAAAAAAAACGGAAAAAACGGAAAAAAAAGATATTTTTTTTAGGTCGTACAGGCCAGCCAGCGAGCGGTTGTCGAAATTGAATGAAAGGTATGGGATTGGCCGCACGGTCTCCGATGGGCGTGACGCAGAGCCGCGCCGGAGCGCCCGGCCATGAATGGAGTCGCACCGAAAAGAAAGAATACAGGAATAAATTGGAGCTGCGGCGGCTGTACCCGACACTGAGCCGGAGAGAGCCGAGAGCGGCGGGGCGCGGCGGAACGATATCGCGCCGCTTTGGACGCGCCAACGGCAAAACGTTTTTCAAGCGATTTATTGAAAGCACTACGCCCCAGTAAAGTAGGGGGAAGGGAGGGGGGCGCTTGTCATCGGGGCAACGCTGATTGTACACAAGGCCCTTTCCCACCCCAAAACCGCGCCCTGCCACGCCCGTCCCGCCCCAACGCGCCTCTCCGCCGCCCCGCCGCGCCGGAGAGGGGAAGGGGGCAGTGTGTTGGCCGTCGGGCTGGTGATGGAGAAGCCTTTGATATCCACCGCCTACCCGCCGCCACCCCGACCCCCGGCCCGGCTCCGCATACACCCCGGAGGCACTCCATCCCG
>NW_026267174.1:613036-614922 GCF_000697945.3 Frankliniella occidentalis | reverse complement strand
GGGGGGGGGGGGGCGCTTCTGCCAGCTTCGGTCTGTTGCAAGCCCCTCCTCCTACACCGTGTCAAAGCTTCGTTGCACCGCCTGCCACCTTGCCAGTCGTGGAACGGAGGGGCTCGCCGAGGCGTACCACTTTGGCTTGGCAGAATCACGGCGGCCCGGCGCAGGGGACACTTGTGTTTGGCAGGCATGACCCAGCACAGCGTACCTGTACTTCCGTGTCGTTTCGGGGAAAAGGTCCAGGCAACATCATTAGTTAAGAGGCCGTTTACGTTTAAGTTTCGAAGAAAGTAGGGGAAAACTAGAACAGCACTGTAAATCTTTTGCGAAGAATTCGTTCGTATAAAGAATTCTGTTCAACCGTAATATACAAGAAATTTCCTTGTATTACAAGAAATTTCTTTGTATTACAAGAAATTTCTTTGTATTACAAGAAATTTCCTTGTATTACAAGAAATTTCCTTGTATTACACAAAAATTTTCTTCGTATTACAATGATTTTTCTTTGTATTACGAAGAAAATTTGGCTTTGTATTACGGTTGCACAAAATTCTTTGTAATACAAGAATCTTCTTTGTAAGAATTTAAGAGTGAGTGTTTGCAGTCGAGGTGGCTCGTCAAAAACACGACTCCGCGAAAAGGAATCCCGCAAACAAAGTTGACTGCACAGGGCGTGTTGTTTCTCAGTAGTGGGACTAGCGCTTTTCACCTCTTACAGTGTAGTTAGGTGGTGAAAGGGAGCTCTCCGAGAGGAGAAAGAAATCAGATTGCGAACTCCGCGGTGCTGGCGCCATTCAGCGCAGGAGCGGAGGTATTCCCACGGCGAGTATTAAATTTCCCGCCGCTGCTGCCGCCGCCGCTGCTACACCTGTTTCTTTGCTCCAGTTCTTCTTATTCCCCCTCCCTTCCACCCCATCCTCACCCTTCTCATCCTTCTCTCAACTCCCGGGCACGTCGTGCCGCTTGACCTCTGACCTTCCAGAGAGTAGACCCGCCGGGGCCGGCGCACCTACAACAACCTTGGCCTTCCCCCACCGCCTCGCCACCGAGCCAGCCCGCCGCCCTCCGGCCCCCCCAGCAGCAACAACTTGGAGAGGCACGGAGCAGCTAAGAAGCAGCACATTAGCTCAGCTGCCAATAAGGCTCGGACAAGCTCGGCGTCGTCGTTGTCCTGGTCGGGGAGCGGCGGGCGGGTCTCGTGAGCAGCAGCAGCACGCCCGCAGGGCTCGTGTTCTAGACCCCTCCCCCCCTTTGTCTGTCTTTCTCCCGCTGCTTTGGATCGTGTTATTTGTTTGACGTCGGGGCTTTCAGTTTGCTCCGGCGCGCGCACGGGCCCCAATCCGATACCGCCATACAACTCCCCTCCGTAGCGCGCCCCGCCCCGCCCCACCCGAGTCCCATAATATAGACCCCCCTCAGCCTTTGTGTCTCTCGATCTCAAGTTGATATCCTCCGGCGAGAAGAGCTCCGAGTAGGCCAGCATCAGGAGCAGCGCGTCTGGGACGAGCTGCGTGGGGGACGGCAGCGGCAGCGCACAGCCTCCACACCTGTCGTTCTCGCATCCTACACTGTATCGTAAATTAACGAACAAACACCTGTTAAATATTTTATACACGCACTTTTCGTTATCGCTTAGGAAACGAATACTTGTTAAATGACAAAAAGTTCGTAATTCTTCTTAGATATGCAAGTTATCCATGTGCACCCCTGTCAACAAATGTGCGTCTATAAATTTACGGAACAATTTGTTCATTGCCTACGCACAGTTCGTATTTTTAGATTTGACGAACATTGTTCGTGAAAGCAGAATACGAACTGCTTCCTGAGGAATTTTATCGTAAAATTTCGAAATCTACTAACAGTGTACCTAACCCCCCCCCCCCCCCCCC
>NW_026267174.1:609891-611511 GCF_000697945.3 Frankliniella occidentalis | reverse complement strand
CTCTCTCTCTCTCTCTCTCTCTCTCTCTCTCTCTCTCTCTCACACACACACACACACACACACACAGAAAAGCGGAGCGGGCGGACAGACAGACGCCAGAGACACATGTTGTGGTGGACCCAGTCCACTGGACCGCCCGGGGAAGGTCGCAGTGGCGATATTAAACTTCCACAAGGGTCGTGGGATTGCCCGTGACTGAGCATGCTCAGCACCGCGCGGCGCAGGCCAGAGGGGCCTTTGTGACGAGGCGAAACCCACTTTGGCAAGGCCAATATAATAGTGTGGCATCCAGCAGGGCCGGTTAGCGCGCTCGGGCCACGCGAGGTGGGGCGCGGCGGCGTCAATGTGCGTCCCGTAGGCCCTGCTTAAAGACCAAGGAAAAAGTCGGACAAAGGTGGGGGCAGAATATGACCCCTAGTCTGCCCCCTCGGCGCGGCGGCGGGACTGCAGGGGCAGCGGGCTTCCTTTAACGATGGAAACTTGATTATTCATTGGACCACTTTGTTAGCAAATCCCGCAGTGCGCCGAGAGCGGCAAGGCGGCGGCGACACAACGGTGAAACGGAGAGCCGAAACAAACTCCCGACTCAAATCAGGACGGGCTTCGGGGAAGAGGATTCGACGCGACATTTCAGCGCCGCAACACAACTCTAGCTCTCTCTTGCTCTCTCTCTCTCTCTCCCTCGCGCTTATGCTCTCTTTGTCTCGCTCCTGTCCGCCATTGGATGCGCCGCATTTGGGCTCAACGGCCGCTTTCACCGTGAAACATAATACGAGTCTGGAAGACAACTCGGCACGTCAGTCCGCTCCTCCCTTCCCCCACCCCCGAGAAACCTACCCCTCTCTTTGCAAATCCTAGCGACGTTTGCACGCCGTAGTAAATTTTTCGACCAGATAAGTGTTGCCTTGGGAATGCACGCACCAAAAAACTTTACACCTCAAATACAACCACTTGTATAATTTGTGCAAGAATTCCACGAGAACACTTTCAGCTTAAATCGTATGATATTTATATATTTAATTATTTATGTATAAATATTTATAGACCAGGTGGTTCAGAGAAGGCGCATGGGCGATTCCGCTCTGCCAGTAAGGCACCATAGTCCCTTGGCTAGGCAAACCTGCCCGCCCCTGCGTCTTCTGAATCACCCGGTATATGTAATTACAGAAAACTATACAAAAACTAAGGTCCTTCGAGGCAAAATGGTGTCAATACCTATGAAACGTCCCACATCCGCATCTCTAACGGTAATTGTCATCTAGAATCGACAAACATATTGGAAGGGCAGAGTATACTCGCTAATCGAGACGGGGTCGCAGCACACGGTGTGTCACGCACATCGACAGGTACCTGGGAAAGCACTTACCGCGCAGACACACCCCAACCACCACTGCATGCTATAACAAGCAGGCCCGCCCTTCCGCCAAACGAAGTTGCCAGCTTCGCTTCGCTGCGCCGGCAACTCCGTTCGGCAGGGGCCGGGCCTGCTTGGCCTGCCGGCGGCGATGGTCGGGCCTGCGGCCCGACCATTTCTGTCACGCGATTTGCTGTAGAACATAGTCAAATGATGTAACGGGCCTTCGGCCCGCAAAGCCCGTCGTCCTTAAAATTTGCCCCGTA
>NW_026267174.1:608296-609841 GCF_000697945.3 Frankliniella occidentalis | reverse complement strand
CCCCCCCACCCTCCACCCCTTACTCCTCTTCTCTGGACGACCATTAGTTTCCGCCCAGAGGCGTTAAAACAAGTTTACTGCGCACGCGGTTCTCCATATACAGTCTCTTTAAAAAAAAACCATTTCTCGAATGATTTACTTTCCCTTCTTTTTCTTATCGATGTTGTTGTTGTTATTGTTAAGTAAACCCACGGGCGTCACAATTTTCCACATAGATCTCCATTTCCGGACCGGAGAGTATATATACATATATGTAATACTCTCTCTTTGTCGCTCTCTCTCTCTCTCTCTCCCTGTCTCCACCTCTCTCTCTCTCTCTCCCTCTCTCTCCTGAAACTTGTTTGCTTAGCGCTGGGTGTGACGGCGCGTGGCGTCTGTTTGCGCGTAAGGCCCGCACGGCTCGTGGGCGCCGGCTGCCTGGGCTGGATCAATTTCCCCGCACCTGCAGTCTATCACAGCGCCAAAGCGCGCCACCGCGGAGAGGTTCTCACACAACATCGCCAGCAGCGTCAGCTACAGCGTCAGCTACAGCGTCGCGAGAGAAGACATGAAAAGTAAAGGAATTAGCAGCACCGCAAACCGAGTCCAACGTCGTCATGGGGAGAGGAACTGCCACGGCCTCGGCCGCGCCAATCCTCGCTACTTTTGTCGCGGAGCCGCGGCGTGGCGAGGCGTGGCGCTGGTCCACTGAGTCTCTCATTAACCGGCTCTTTCATTCAGGCAGTCGAGCATTTCTATGGGAGCCCATGAAAAATTCAAACCGCCCGCGCCACGCCACGCTCCTTGAGGTTTTCCTTCATTCTTCGCCTTTCACCTTTCACCTGCTGAACCTACGGTGGGCTGGGCGGGTGGGCTGCGGCGGCAGTCCAACCAGGAGGGCACAATAAGAAAGAGCTAGGAGTGAAGAAAGAATGAGGAGAAGAATGAGAGCGACGGACGGACGGACGGGGGCAGGTGGCAGCGATATGAACCCCGGACCCTTGCTGCCCCCCTTCCACTCACAGCCATTGCAATTACGTCACAGGAGTGGGCCGCTCCATATTTAATGCTCGTGCATCTCTCTCTCTCTCTCTCTCTCTCTCTCTCTCTCTCTCTCTCTCTCTCCCTCCCATCGAAGGGGACGCGACTGCGCGTGTTTGGCGTGTAACAGGTCAGTGTGTTGTGTTGTTGTGTATATATGCCGGCGGCAGCAGTGCGAATGCCCGTGCGTCCCGTGCGTCTGTGCGTGCACGTGTGTGAGAATGCGATGGACGCGACCTGTTTCAGCAGCACTCATAAAATGTAGTTCAGTCAGTGGGCCTAGACAAATCAACGATGAAACGATTCATGATTTGAATTTGTGCCCTTTTGCGTTGAAATTTCGGGGACCTGCAGAGATGCATTGGTTGTCAGAGGGAACACGCTGCGCTGGTTACTGTGCGGCCGAGCAGGACTGCTGGGCGCAGCGACCGGGCGCCTCGATCTGCTAAGATGGGGGTACGAGCGCAGCGTGGCGTGGCGTAGCGTGGCAGGGTTCCGCGGGGCGTGGCAGGGCGTAGCAGGGCG
>NW_026267174.1:606077-608246 GCF_000697945.3 Frankliniella occidentalis | reverse complement strand
ACTCTCTACCCAATACAAACGGTCGCGTACAAAAGAGTAATCAACTCTGTGCAAGCAAGGCCAAAATGCTCGCATAACGAATTTTTGTTCTTATTTTCAGAACTTGGTTTACTGAGTGTTCAATTTCAAGTCTAGACAGAGGTCTTTTTTTTTGTCAAAAACAAGAAGAGGAAACAAGTTGTTTTATTTTCTTTACCTTTGACCAGAGTGGTAGTCTGCACGAAGATGGCGGGCGCCCCAGCCGTGCTGGACGGGCCGGAGAGGCGCAGCGTGACGTTCCGCTCCGGCGTGACGTTGGTGGCGGGAGTGACATCGTGTAGCGTGACAAGCACGGCCGTGGGTCTGCCGGGCACGCCCACTTCGGAAGCGACCACGGAGAAGCCCCTGGGGGAAGAGAAAAGAAACAAAGGTTAGTTTACACATTTCTTAGGACCTGAACTATGGGTGGACCGTGGACCTCTATTATGAGTTATTTTCAGTCAATACTTTGAGAAACTGAAGTTTTTCTTGTGACAAGCTCTTCGGCCTTTACTGGACCATACTTAAACTGCCGTTCGACATGATCCCCACGGCCCCCGTCCCCCGCACTCTCTTCTCGATCCGCTCCGGTCGCTGATTGTCCGTCGTTTCCGCTGATGTTGGAGCCAAGACGTTGTCAAATTGCTCTCCTCTCCTCTCCTCTCTTAGTCCGGGCGGAGCTTGGCGAGGCCACGCCGGGGCCGCCGGGGCGAGCGCCGGATATGATGTAGGCCTGCCGTGGTTGTCGAGGTAATTTGTCAAGGGGACGATAGCTGCTGCTTCTGCTGCTCCTGCCCCCGCCACCACCCCCTTCTGTCTCTCTCTAAATCTGGGGGGCCGTGACGGTACAAGGACCGACAGCCCCCCATATACAAACCATAGGGTAGACCACAAGGGTCTCGCTGGCTGAGGCGCAGACACACGCACAGCACACGCGCTAGGAAAGGGAGACAGGGGTTGTTGTCATGGACGTAGAAAGACACGGGAGGAGGAGGGGGGGGGGAGCGAAAGGGAGAAATGAACAAACAGAAGTCGTCAACAAGTCAAGTCACAGCGAAACGACCCGCCCACGTCGAATATCTCTCCATTAATAAGACCAAAGGCCCAAAAGCTCAGCTCAGGAAAAGGAAATGGTAAGGGGTTGGGTAGGGAGGGGTGGGGGTGCGGGGGGAACGGGTGGAAAGTTCTCATATATATCGTGCGAGTGAAGGCGGCGGCGGAGGGACGGGGGGCAAAACACACAGCGAACAAGAAGTAATATCAGGGGGCCCTGCCCGGGCAGCACGGCGCGGCTGCGAGGCGCTTCGGCTGGACAAAGGGGCGGGACGCGGCGGAGTATGTCGTGCGTCGTGTGCACTTCCTTTTTCATTTCTTTCCTCCAGAGACGACGCAAGGGGGGTCGACTGGGAAAAGAAAGAGCTTGAGGAGCTGCCCTGTGTATGTCCTCCCGTCACTAACTTTCACATTGTCATGGGAAGAAACATTGCATAAGCTTAAGCTCTATTTAGTAACGCCCAAAGAGATCTTGCAAGATATTTTAAATATATGTTATACTAGGGCAGTTTTAGTCGTGCCAATCGTGGAAATTCACGAGGGCATTGGAAATATACGACAATTTTTCATGGCCGAAGCAAAAACAATCACAAGAGGAGGCATTGCGTTCTAAATTTTGCTCTATGCGTAAATGGGTCACCTACACATCAGGGTGGTGAGAACTTTACAATAACGATCAGGCAAGTGGATTCGAAACCGCATTTGACTACTCATCCGTAACTGAGCCACGCCCTGCGCCACCACTAGGAACCACCCCGCCCCGCCCCTTGGCTTCCGTGGCGGGGTGGGGCGGGCCACGGCAGTGGAGTGGAAAGCTGCTCTTTGCTGCCTCAATAGACAGACCGGTACTGGCTGCCGGAAGTCGGACCGGCGAGGGAGGAATTAAGCGCTGGGCGACCGGGGATAGGAAGAGGGGGAGAGAGAGAGAAAGGGGAGAGAGAGAGAGAGAGAGAGAGAGAGAGAGAGAGAGAGAGAGAGAGAGAGACGGAAGGGAGCGAGCACCGCAAAGGATGAGCCCGTTTCTGGCTAATTAGATGTCACAGCGAGGGACGCGGACGGCGCGGAGGGTCTCACATCCAGTCGCACGAGCCCGACCCG
>NW_026267174.1:599433-600212 GCF_000697945.3 Frankliniella occidentalis | reverse complement strand
GGGGACCAGCGAGCTCCGCTGCTCCTCCGGGGAACGATAGAGTCGGTGGAGCGCGTAGCGCGTCCGATACTCGGCGTGCACAAAAGGGGTCAGGAAAAGGAAAAGGGGTAGGAAGGGGAGGGTTGTGGGGGCTACGTGCAAGAGTGGTGCGCCCAACAATGCGGGATTGGGTCCAGGGGAGGGGGCGGGTTAAAGGCCAGACCATGCGCTGCGGACCGGTCGGCTCCCCCCCGCCCCTGCCGCCCCCAGTCGAAGAGGGAACTCAACGAATATGTAGCCGCGCGCAGGCCGGCCAGCACCCAGCGCGCCATGGACACGGCCCCAGGCTCGGCCCGCCGGCGTGGTGGCTGGAGCGGCCGAGGGTTGAATTTTTATGGGTGGCCTTACCCAAAACTCCGTCGAGGAGGAGAAGGCCATGAAAAAGAAGACGAGGGCGACGACGACGAGGCCGGCCCGGAATACTCTGTGTAGCCAGGCCGAGGCCGTGCCCGGCTCGTCCGAGCCCCAGGACGGCCGAGGAGGGAGGGCCTAACGACAGTCGTCGTCGTAAACTGTGTTCCTTCAGAGTGTTGCCACTCCGCTCCGCAGCGAGCCCGGCCGGCCGGGCCCAGCCAGGCGCGAGCAGGAGCAGCACAACTTGCACACTAACTACCCCGGGCCAGGCCGAGGCCAGGCAGGCACCAGGCAGGCACCAGGCACTGGCGAGGCAGCCGGCAGGTGCCAGCCGACTAATACCCTGCAGCGGCTTATCCAACTGAGCGCGCGCGCGCGAGTGGGGG
>NW_026267174.1:593769-594532 GCF_000697945.3 Frankliniella occidentalis | reverse complement strand
GTCGTTTGCATAAGCCCGCTGGATAGCTTTTTCAAAGCAGAAGGGCGGGCTAAAAACTGTACGAAGAAGCTCCTCGTAACTTACGGTGAAGTTTTAACCTACATAACCCAAGCAAGGTTGATTTTATAAATATATATAATAGGAATTGTGATATTAAAACAACGATAACAGAAGCCTGCCACCTCGAAACCTTACGATAACCTGTATCGCCCTATATCATCGCTGAGCGAATTCGCTTAAGCTGTGTCAAGCGATGCTTCAGAATATTGTGTGTACTTGGTCAAGTACACACTAAAACCTCCATACATTTATGCAGGAGACTTAGTGTGTACTTGCATGCACAATATTCTGTGTACTTGCCAAGTACACACAATATTCTGCATTCAAGTACAAACTTGGGTTTCCAGAGTGTGCTCGTGACTGTGGAATTAATGACAATAGAGGGTGAGAGATAGAGAGAAAACGGGTAAGAGAGGGAGAAGGAGAAAGAGGGGGGGAAGGAGAGATAGTATAGAGATGATCTGGTGAAGCTGGTGGCGTGGTAGAGAGGGAATTGGTGAGAAAACACACGGGTGCGCGCGGCGCTGGGGGAGGTATCAAAGGCTTGGCACGAGGATGGCGTGTGGGGGCTGCTGGGCCCCCGGCCCGGCCCGTGCGGCGGCGAAGCGAGGCTCAGCGCGGCTGGGCTTTACTTCGCTGCTCTTCCCTATTCAAAACCGAGGGGCTGGGGCTAGCAACAGCGTGCCGCCGCCCGCCCCGCCCC
>NW_026267174.1:590431-593719 GCF_000697945.3 Frankliniella occidentalis | reverse complement strand
AGACAGACCGGTACTGGCTGCCGGAAGTCGGACCGGCGAGGGAGGAATTAAGCGCTGGGCGACCGGGGATAGGAAGAGGGGGAGAGAGAGAGAAAAGAGAGAGAGAGAGAGAGAGAGAGAGAGAGAGAGAGAGAGAGAGAGAGAGAGAGGCGGAAGTGAGCGAGCACGGCAAAGGATGAGCCCGTTTCTGGCTAATTAGATGTCACAGCGAGGGACGCGGACGGCGCGGAGGGTCTCACATCCAGTCGCACGAGCCCGACCCGAGGGGTACATCACTGTGACCAGCCAGTGTGTATGGGGTTCGAACCGGCCATTCTTCGAGTCCATTTTCAGTCACTTTCTGTAAATATCCAGTATCATCCAGTAAATTTCTAGTCACTTCCAGTTAGTTTCCATGTAAATCCAGTCAGTGGAAAACTTGCTCCCGGTAAGACAAAAATATCGAATTAAAAAAAAAGTGCATCAAATCAGTTTCGGTTTCAGGCTAAAACATATAGACTCTGCACCAGTACATTAGACCCCGCACCAGAACATTTGGTGACGACACCTGAAAAAGTTTGGAGAGCACTTTTCTGTCAAATTCATCCAAACGTTTGGGTGCATGACCTGAACTTTTCTCTCCGTGCACTTGCACAATAATCTTCAGTCATTTTCTGGGTCCACTTACTCTAAAGGGACTACAGTATTTGTGTTTCTAAAAAGAGAACGTTTTCGTGGACATCCAGACCGGATGCAATTTTTCTTCATGAACTGGACGAATTGTGTGAAAATTTACACACCGGTTGTAGGAACAAAATTACATCCGGTCTGGATGTGCATGAATCGTGCGTGACGTTTCCTTTGTATAGGAACAATCAAATGGTTTCTGTACATTTAAAGTGAAGTCATTTTCCAGTCAGATATAGTCATATCCCGTTGAAGTGATCTATTTTTGACTTGACTTCCAGTCAGTCACACCCATTCCCGAAATGAGGTACCGCTCGGCCCGACAAGTGTTTGCGAGATGCAGTTGTAGAAACAATCAAAGACTTTCGATCAAAAGAAATGGCCAAGTTGGCCCGACAACAGCCTGTCGAGTCGAATCGCAAGTCGCTCTGTTGATACCAACAGCAAAAGAAATAGGAAAAAAACACACAAAAAAGGAGCAGAAAACACCCAGGGCTGCTGAAATCCCGAGCGGGTCGCTGAAGAAGAGGAAGAGGACAGGGTGAAACGGGGCGTCACATGAAAAATTAATTTTAATAAGCGAGAAAGCGTTTCCTTAATTCCCCAGCAGCGGCAGAGAAGAGCCCCGC
Organism: Frankliniella occidentalis; assembly: GCF_000697945.3. NCBI lineage: Eukaryota > Metazoa > Arthropoda > Insecta > Thysanoptera > Thripidae > Frankliniella > Frankliniella occidentalis. Next base: position 592,424 of record NW_026267174.1, on the reverse strand, counting down.
TGCTCCTCGACGAGTGACATTTCTCTCTCGTTATTAGATCCTCTTGCTGAGAGAGAGAGAGAGAACCATACGGCGCGTTGACTCAGGCCCTCAGGCCCCGCTGTCCAGCCCCCCCCCCCCTCCGGCCCACTCACTCCCTCTCTCTCTCTCTCGCTCCTACACACAAACACACTCGCTCACGCACCCACCTCGCCGAGCCCTGCCGGGCCCTGCCGAGCGCGCAAACAGGCAAACATGGCCATTCACACATAAAACAAGATCTGCAAACAGACTCCACTCCACTCTACGCACAGGTTGCATTGCGCCCCGGTAAACTGGACCGCTGCTGTGTTGCACGGCGTGGGCGAAGCGAACGCAAGCAGCCGCAAGTTAGAGAGAGAGAGAGCGAGAGAGAGAGAGAGACAGAGAATGGGGTCCGGCAGGGAAATGTATAAACTCCGACCGACATCGCAAATTATCCGTCTTCCATCATCATAAGGGTGCGGAAGGCGTGGTAGAGGGTACGAAGAGAGAAGAAGGGGTCAGTCGGAGGATGGGAGCGAGAGAGAGCTGCTGGCAAATCGCCTGCCAATAGCCAGACGCATAAAACATTTCCCCTGCGCCCGCGCGCCCTTGGAGGTGGGCCAACACCTTTACCCACCAGCCCAACCCCCTCTCCTCTACTCACAACTTCTAGTCCGCAGTGTTCTCTCTCTCTCTCTCTACGCGCTCAGCCGCGCGGCCCAACCCTCATCAATCTAATGGTGTTCCATTTCGGGAAATCCGCGCTCATCACCACCACCTCTCGCACACATGTGTGTAGGAAGCCTAGGGGAATCGGACTGGCAAACTTTCTTATTTATGGAAATTTCCAACGTGAACGGCAGGAGAACATTCTTTTGCGGGAAGAGTTTCCAACCGACAGGAAATAAGGCACGTTGGCAGGCATGCAGGAAGGAATGCTGGCAGGCCCACGCTTACGGACAGACATAGACGCTGCAAAACAGACCACCAGTCACGTTGCAAAAATCAACGTGGAACGTATACTTTTTAATTATTATTGTTTGAAATTTTATATTCGTTTACTCGCCCTACAATTAGCTACGATAACATTTTTATAAAGTAGTATTTACTAATGACAGTTCCAAATTGTTTCTAAATTTGTAGATTTTCTAACAGTATAAATACAGGCAGACACAACAGACCGACAGGCGGTCGCAGACTTGAATAACTCTCACTAATGACGCCACACCATCCACGATCCTTTCCCACCCTGCCCGCTCCGCCCGCTCCGCCCCCGCAGTTGTAACAACGTTTCTTGTGCTGCAGCAGGTCGGTGGGCCGGGTGCGGCGGCGGGGCACGACGGGGCGTGGGCTTGTGTCTAGGAGGGTTTGGGGCCGGTTGCGGTGCGCTGTGTGTGCCACCCCGCCCCGACCACAGGACGAGCTTGAAGGCACAGGTTCGGCGCAACCCCAAAACTAAAGGAACTGCACGTGGACCTCAAAGGAGCTCTCAGCTAAGGCTAAGGCTGGGCGGTGCGAGACCGGCGATCAATCATAATGTTGATGAATGAAGTTCGAAAGTTTTCGTCAAGGCTATATGACGAGATGATTTTCCTAAAAGGAGATATACACCTCTTTTTTTAAAGGGGGGAGTAAGACTGACAAATGATTGAAGATCAGCCAAGAAGAGCAGGCGACCACGACGCAATCCGGTCCGAAGGAGCCAAACTGTCCGCTGCAAAGCCTATCCCCCTCCAGTCCCCGCCAAGCACAGAATGGCGGCGAACAGTTTGATCTGACCCCAAGACCCACACCGGCCAGGCCATGCCTAACTCGCTGTCACCCGAGATTTAGAAAACCCTGGGCCAAGCAGCGTCCTCGCCTCGCCCTCACGCGGTTAACTCCCTCTCCCCTCCCGCAGCTTCTCTCAGAGAGAAGCAGGGCACTTTGCGGCGCCCAAACAGCCTCCTCCCCCGCACTTCTCTTCCGCCTCTTTCCATTCACCCCCCCC
>NW_026267174.1:581245-586031 GCF_000697945.3 Frankliniella occidentalis | reverse complement strand
CCCCCCCCCTCTTTCTCTGGTTAGACGAGCGCCTAACTGCCAATACGACAGAGAAAAGGGCAACAACACGAGAAGAGTATGAATAAAGAGAGTGGGTGGGATAGGGAGGAGGGGTAGGGCGAGCATGCAGGATTACCAGGGATGCAAAACCTCATACCAGAGAGCCCAGCGCCCAGCGCAGCGCAGCAAGAGGGTCGCCTCCGCGGGCGGTGGTGGGTGCGGCTTGTTCGTGGTCGCTCTCGCACGCAGTCGTCCAGGCAGGGTAGAGGGGGGAAAGGAGTCGGCCCAAATCCTCAGACTGGGGCTCAATGAGCAAGGGTTCCGGCCGCAGAGCCGGGCGGCAGAGAGAGAGGATATCACAAAAGACGACAAGCTTACCCTCCCACCGCAGTTTTGGTCCGCGTCGCCGCTGCCGCATCAGGGCCCCGCCGCGGTGCTCGCGTCACAACGCTGACGAGAACATTCACTTCCCGCCTTTCCACTCTGCGGTTCAATTGCCAATTTCGGGTATGATCATATATGGTCAGAAGGAGATTTTCAAAAACTGACCTCGAAACCTCACGAGAATAGAGCGAGAATCCTAACTGATCTAGTGACCGCTTTTCCTTTCCCCAGTGGCTCCCAGTCTGGCGGTGCTGATCCCTCCCTCATTCCATTAGGAGCCCCGCAGTGCGGCTGACTGCTAATCACCATTCGATGCATTTTCTCCTTGTTCGCCACTCCTTACCCTCCGATACACCTTTTATTACTCCCCTCTCGCCCTGCCCCCCCTCCTCCACCTCTCGCTGCTGCTCTTCACCCTGCTCCATGCACACTAACTGGATTTGTATCTTTTATTTGTACAAATTTAAACAATCAAATTTTTGCACACATCTCTGCGTTGATTTGAACACTTTTTTTGTGCATTCATTTGAAGGAAATCGTACACTTTGGCGTACAAATTTGTGCGAAACGAAACGTAGGTTTAACTTGGTGCGAATATTTGCACAAAAAAATACAAATACATTTAGTGTGTGCGTTCGGCTCTGCTTGTCGACACGCACACGCTTTAATTCCATCCCTTGTCATTCAATCAGCTTCAAAGTCGGTCAAAGTCACATTCACTGTCCAGTTTGATTAATTCAGAGCGGCCTCGGTCTGGACGTCCCCCGGCGCAGTCCAACCGACGGCGGCCGTCGGCGCTAGTATACTCTGAAAACTAAACAGTGAGCACTGTACCTCGCATTAGTACAATGATTACTGTTTACGAGTAACATCGGTGTACGTTTTGGCTCACAGTGAAAAATAAGGTTTTCCCGGGTTTTCCAAAGGCATTTGGCGTTATACTAACAATGTTTGGTAATGTATTGCAGTGTTGTTTGTTCAACAAGCATAGTAAAATTCTTAACAACGATCTCTGAAAACTCAACAGTGTACATTGTATGCTGATATATCAGCAATCATTAATGATCGCTGATTTTTCAGCATACAATGTACACTGTTGAGTTTTCAGAGTGAATTGCTGTTAATTAACCTTTTTTACAGTGAATATTTCGATATTTCGATGGATTTGTTTCATCTGTCTTTCTGCCAATTTTGCCTGCTGTACACATGTATACATTATCTCACCAACAAAAAAGCAACGTTTTCGATAACATCTGTCTTTGGTCGGTAGCACTTTAAAACGTTGCTTTTTGTGGACAATTGTTTTTTTTCTCTTTTACATTTCGGGTGTACAAGATGCACTGGCGTGTGCGCAGCCGCCGCAAACTGTCGCTCTCGGTGTGCCTCGCCCCAGGTCCACTCCAGTCGTCGCTCTATCAGCCGTGCGCACGCGCGTGCGGTCCAGCGGGGCGGGCTGTTTAAACAGACCCGCTGAGTGGATTGTGTTTACAGGTGCCCGCCCGACTCGGCCGAGCTGGGCTGGACTCCCCTCCTCTCATGCTGGGCAGCACAGCTGCGCTTTCGCTGCTCCGGTGCTCACTTCACGAGTCAAGAGAGAAAAGACAACGACGGGGTAGTTAAAAAAAATAATCTAAGAAAGTATCTTACATTAGGAACGCAATCCATGCCATATGGCATGCTTTGGCTATGCAGCACTTCGCAGGATCTCATACAGCCAGAATGCGCAGAAAAATCGCTGGGGTACTGTTAAACGGTTTCTTATTTCTACAAAGAAGAAATATAGGCTTAAGTATAATTAACTGATGAGACTTGCAAGTCAGGTGGTCCATTCAATCTGAACACTTAGGTGCACTCATGTACCGGGTGATTCATAGAAGACGCAGGTGCGAGCGGGTTTGCCTACCCAAGGGGCTATGGCGCCTTACGGACAGATCGGGTAGGCAAACCCGCGCGCTCCTGCGTCTTCTCTGAATCATCCGGTACATGTGAACATGTACGTGTTATGTCCCGAATCTACATCATACACAAGCATCTGCAATTTTTTACAGATTCTGTCCCATTTTAGACACAAACTTTCGACATGCCTGCTCAGAAACCTTTTTTTTTTAAATTAAAAATGAAATGAAAGTAACGAGCTAATTTGTCTTTCCAACTTTGAGAGCATAGATGTTCTTCATAAAATGAAAGAGAGATTCATATCCCGAAGCATACGTTTCACGAGGATTTATTTTCGGTGGGGGGAGGAGGGGTTGCGGAAGACAGAGCGACATACTGGGAATTCACAGGGATGCCATGATAACTGAGCGTGCGTCGAGCGGCGTCCCGGAAAGCATTCGCTTGTGAAGATGTGATTGTATGAGGACTTGCCCCACCCCGCCCCCACCAGTCGTCTTCTTATTCTTCCGCCCGTTTGCCTCTCCGATGGAGTTGAAGTGTTTACATATAAAGAGAGCATTCTCCTTCTATTCTCTATCTTCCTTTGTGGATCCGAACTCCCCCCCCCCCTTCGCCGCGCATATCGAATGTTAAACGGTCTCACTCACCCTCAATCTTTCTCTCAGTCCGTCTCGCTCACTCCCTGTGTGGCGGGGCTGGGGCGCGTGCTTCAGGACGAGACTACCCATCACCCAACACGAGACACCGACACCAACAGCGCCACTCTCCACAGCATCCATCCCAGATCACGTGGGAAATAAAAATACCAGAGAGAGAATTCACCACCTTCGCTGCCAGTCTCCCCTCACAACCCAGCTCCTCCCCCAACACTTCCCCTATACTCACTCAGGGAGGGATGCTATCGAACAAATGTTTTAGAACGCCGAGATAACATTTCCAGAGTTGGTAGAGCACCCCTTCCACCTCTCCAGTCCACCCGGACCCACGCCAGCGCTGGCTGGGCCCGTGTTCTGCCAACTGACCGCGAAATTGAGTAGTCCAAATATTTGTTGAGCTCCGCGGTTACGTGTATGGGCGGGCGGGCCCCACTAACAAGTATACCCACCCCCTCCCCTAAATCCAAGGGACGTGCATTACTGAGGGGAACATTTATGCATGGTGGTAGGATGGGACGGGGGGCCGAGGATCGAAATGGATATCGGGGGAAAAAAATGCAGAAGGAAAGAAATTGGAATTATATACGCCGTGAAGCAGCGCAATAGAAATTGATTAGCGTGTCGTTGAAAAGGAATTAAAACTACGAGAAAAAGCAACTAACAACTAAATATGTAGCTGACAGGAACACACCGTGGAAATTCCCTTCAACTGACACTTAAATGGCTTAAAAGCTCTGCTTTTCCTTGTTGCTCTTGCATTGCTCGGCCTGGCCGACGAGGGGGGGGGGGGGGGAGACCGAGGTATGTTATCGGACACGCTGCATGGACCGCGCATGGAATGCTGCCGTCACGATCCCAGCCCCAGCACTGCTCTGTACGTTATAGGCACTCGGGAGGGCGCAGCTGGGCAATACCACAAGGCGCGCTAGGCAATCAAATAGCTGGTGGAGCTAACTAAAGGGTAATCACTCTTGAGTGTAAAACACACAACAATATGTTCACAACCGTGTGCAAAACTTGCAAAAGCGTTCCGCTTGAAGTTACACTGGTGTAAGCAGTGTCCCCACATACATTTACAACACTATTATTGTTCCACTTGCACCGTCAGCGTTTGAGTGTTTGGTGCTCAAGTGAAACGGGAGAGGAAAAGAAAACAAGTAGGAGTGGGTCCGAAAGAGGAACAGAATAGAGCTCGTGCCCTCAGCTTGCCGCCGATACCACACCACAAGCTCCTGACGTGAGGTCCGATGAGGGTTACTCGAAGCATGAACGGCTCCTAACGGCCCCCTCCTCGCCACGCTTCGCCCACCTCCTTCCACCCCAGCACCACCACCCCGCACCCTGAAATGTTTTATTTCGCCCTCCCAGAGCGAGCAGGCTCCAGGAAACCCCCAGGGGTTTCTACACACATCAAAATCGCGGGGGAGATTCCAGGGCGTCCAGAGCAGACACAGGGGGCCCGGCCGGGGCTGGGAGGCCGCGCCTCAGACCCGCAGCGCCCAGGGCGAGGGCACGCGGAAGTACAGAGCAAGGCAGCGAGAGGGAGAGGGAGAGGGAGAGGGAGAGGGAGAGAGAGAGAGAGAGAGAGAGAGAGAGAGAGAGAGAGAGAAGCAATCCAAGGCGGTAACCTTAGCCCAGTGCGTGGCACTAACATGGAGGGAAAGTGTTTTGCTCCGGAGCGGCGCGGGCTATCAAGCGGGACCGCGTCGGGTTGGATTATAGGCGATAACCGACGAATCATTTGCACGCGATGATGTGCCCAAATTAATGGCCAAACTACACAACGCGGCGGCAAATAATCTGGGCCACACAGATTAATTTGGACCAACGTCCGGCCGGTGGGGGGAGGG
>NW_026267174.1:579835-581195 GCF_000697945.3 Frankliniella occidentalis | reverse complement strand
GGGGGGGGGGTAGTATACAATATACCGATTTTATCCCGTACAAGGGTCCAAATGATGAGGATGCTTGTCGCTCGGACAAGCCGGGCCCGCAGCATCGGCAGCAGTCGTCGTCCGAACGGCAAACGGCAGGGGGAGGAAACCTCAGCCGAATTCGAAGTCGGACCGATAAGAACTATCATCCCCTCGGTCCGCAGCAATGCTGCCGGCCGGGGACAGTGCGAAGCGTAGCGAAGCTCCTTTCCATAGAGATTGCGTTTTTATACGACAGACTGCTGATCCAAGCAGCGCCGCACAGCTGCCGCCCGCACGGCTCGGGGATGTTCAATCCGGCGGGAGGCGAGCAGCAACAGCAGCGGGTGTGGTCGTCCACGAGGACAAGAAGCCGGAGGAGCAAGCGGAGGGGGCAGCGGGAGCCTGTCCGGTCGCCGCAGGCACCCGGCCCGGCTCGCTCCTGCGCCCCCTTAGAGTCGTCGTCGTAACATTTCTATTTTTCAGAGCGATATTCGCCGCTTTACGTGTACATGCGGACGTGCTGGGGCACTCCCTGCTGCTTCTCGAGTCGCACACATGTAACACACACACACAAAGAGTCGCACAATATGTGCGCCCCTCTTCTCCCTGCTCTCTCTTTCGCGGGGCCAACTTGTCGATGGATGTTCGGGACGTGGAGCCAGATGCGCGGGGACACGCGCGTGCTGCACGTCGGACGCGAGTATTACATTTTTTTTGACGGTGAAATGTTTCCTCTCGTTGCGAAAGAGTGTCGCCGCGCGCTGCGCCCAATATGTTGGCGATGGATGTCGCCGACAAAGCGGCCACAAATCAGCAAAAAGGGATGGGACACGTCCCGGCACTGGAGGACGCGTACACTCTAAATGTCAAGGGACAATTTTGTCCGTAGATTTGCAACGATTTCGTGCACATCCAGAAAGGATGCAATTTTGTTCCGTTAATTGGACAAAATTGTGTGAAGCCTCACACAATTTGTCTAGTTTTAGGAACAAAATTGCATCCTTTCTGGATGTGCACGAAATCGTTGCAAATCTACGGACAAAATTGTCCCTTGACATTTAGAGTGTACCCTTTCCCAGCCCACTTTTAAACCTGCCTGTTTTCACAAGTCGTTGTTGAAGCGGGATGATTTCTAGCTGGTACTCACCTGCAAACAGAGCAAGCAGAGGAAACACGTGTCAGACAAACAACTCAGCAGCTCAGCAGGAGGGCACTTCGGTGAATACAGAACGCGTTAGGCGAAAGGGGCCTGATTGCTGAGTCCAGGAAGTAGAACAGCGTAGAAGAGGGCAGCCAAGAGACCCAAAGGGACCGAAGGGTTAAGGAGTAGGTGGGGTGGGGTCGGGTG
>NW_026267174.1:578498-579585 GCF_000697945.3 Frankliniella occidentalis | reverse complement strand
GCAACACACACAGACTCACAGTTATAACCTTTGAAGAGCGATGCCAAAAGCTTCACAATTACGAATTTGCCCTCAAACAACAACTCGAACAATGTGGTTCATATTGTTATTATTTTTCATTGAAAATATTAGAGACTATTTATTTTGTTACATTTCCCCACTGTACCCTTCCGATCGCACCGACATTAAATGAAAACAAAAAGAAAGTGACACCGGCTAGTTGGCGGAGGGTTGGTTGGTGGAGGGTGCGGAGGCCAGGTGGCCAATGTGTGTACGACACACATATCGAAATGCCTTTGGCGGGACCGCCGCGCCCGCACCGCCGCCCGAGGGCGGGCGCACGGCAATGCGTTTGCTCGTGAAAAAAAACCCTACAAAAAACAGGGTTTGGATGCGGCAAGGCTACGATCAGAAAGGATATATAGATAGAAAGGGGGTGAGCAGCAGAGAGAAGGGGAGGGAGAGAGGGGGGGTTCCCTGCCTCCCGGCCCCTCACCTGAACAGTGCTGTCTTGCTGGAGGCTCGGCGTAGTCTGCTGCCTCATGTTTTATGCAGCACCTCCCCGTTGTCAAGGCATCTCCCCCTCCCCCCTCCTCGTCATGTGAAAGCCAAAGGGGCGGGACCGAACGGGGGAAGAAGGGGGAGGGGAGGGGAGAAATCGGAGGGGCGGGCGCGGCGCCGTCGAGCCGAGCAGAGGAAGTAAAATGTACAGCATACGCCGGTGTGTGTACGGTTAGAAATACGACGACATAACGACGCAGAAGAAGACGAACAGGTCCTGCGGTAGGCAGGGTGGCGGCGGCAGCCTGGCTCCCGGGGGCGGACACGACCTAGGGGAGGAGGAAGGACATGGTCTTGAAGGAGCTCAGGCTTACGACGGCAGGGCGCGCGCGGGGGACGCAGGCCCGGGACGGCCCGGCCGGGCCAGTCGGTCGGTGAGTCTCTCTGAAAGTAGTGCGAGATTAGGGAGAAGTGCCTCACTTCTACCAACTACTTTGCCAAACTCGCCCGCTGGAGCCCTTATTTCCGAGACGACTGTAGATGCTCTGCTAGGGGTGAGGGGGTACTAGAGGGGAAGGAGGGGAGA
>NW_026267174.1:562584-572258 GCF_000697945.3 Frankliniella occidentalis | reverse complement strand
CCCGCCAGGCCCCACCACACCGCCACCGCCGCCGCGCTCTCCTCCAGCTCCCTGAGCACGGCCGCACGGATACACCCGGCAAGCGGCGGTTTTGCGGTCTCTCTGATGATGATCAAGGCCCTCTTGCCTTGCTCCTAGGCCTCACCAGACCTCCACCGAGCTCCCCAAACCCTGCTGCGAAGGAAATCCACATTGCCCACTCCACTGCTCACCGCTCCTTGCCTCTCACCCTCTTTCCCACCTCACTTCAGTCCTATAGATGTGATGACTTTACTATTTATGCTGTTCACAATCACACTGTAAGTTTTCTACGAACAGCTGCTCTTCATAACGCACAAAGGATTTGGAGCATTTGCATCACAAACAAATTGTCTGTATTACGAAGTTCCTGGTTTATTACAAACGAGGCTTTTTGTATTACGATTGGGGGCTGTTCGTAATATGAAGGAAAATCGTTCGTAATATGGCTGCTTTAGATCTTTTGTACTCTACAAAACCAATTCTTCGTAATACAAACACTGGAATTGGCACGAAATTCACTTTTTGGTTTTATATTTTTGTGTGAGTTACTCAACCTTATATGGTTGGTACTCATGCGGCTGCAGAGAAACGTGCTCACTGAGAAACTGAGGGAGAAAAACCACTTAATATCTGAGAGTGCTCTCTCACTCCCTCTAATTCCCCCCTTCTCTCCCCCTCTGAAGGGCCGCAGAGGCTCCCCTCTCTGCCGTTTACATAATTCAGCCACACTATGCCGCCCGTAATGCGTCATTATTAGTCGCCGGTATGTGTCGCGGGGGGCCGCCGCCTCGGCTGGTTAAGTGGCGCGCCACACGCCGCGGAAAATCAGAGCATCGAGAGCCCTAAAGTAATATCTCTTGGGAGAGAGACGATAAGAAAAACAACGACCTTTAAGATATTCTCCATTGGTGCTGCTCGCGCGTTGCTCGCTCAAGGCCGGCCCGATCGACAAACGGCGCATCGTTTCACGTTTCACTCAAGAGTTTGGAAAAGAAAAAGTGAACCAACAGCAGTCTTTTGTGCGTCGACCAAGTTTGACGCCCAGCCAGCCGCCGACCACGCTGCTGTTGCTGCTCCAGTTTGGTAATTGTCCGCGCCGAGGGATGATCAGGCGGCCGGCTCCTGGAGCCCGACTCCTCATCCATAGTTTGTTTTTTCTCCAGCGGGCCGTCCCACCGCCAACGATTTCCTCCAAAATGATAAACGAAAGTGTGCACCACAACCGACCGCGACGCGACCATACCTTATTTTTTTTCCGCTCCTCTCCATTATTATTACCGCACTAAGGACCACGAGGGAGCTCGACGTTGCCCTTTCGGTGGCGCTGGAGTGCGATTTGTGCTGTGCTCTCACGCCCTCGGGGGCCCTGAGCTCCCCCCCTTCCACCCCGACGGCCGCACCACGACCACGGGTCAGGTGCGCCCCCGGGACGAACAACGCAACGCCGCCGTGTGCATGATACAGTGCCACCAACTGCAACACCAAGTTATTCCTCCCCAGGCCGCTGGTCAGCCCCGAGGCACCCTGCTGGCCGACACAAGCCCCCTACCCAGCCAAAAACAAATTTAAAAAAAGTAGAATATAGTTGTTTGGAAGAGAACAAAGAGCGGCGCCGGTGGCGAGGCAGACTAACAAAATAAACGTCCTTCTAGCCTGTTCTGAAATCAAAAAAGTAACAACGATGCAGCGCTGCACTGTGTTGCTGCACTTTTGGTTCTCTTTGCTTTACCTCTTTCATTCGCCCACGTTTATCTCTCTTCCTCGTTCGCTTTCTCTTTCTCTTTTCATGGATTCCTTTTCAGAGTGTATGATACACCATCACGCCAGCTTGTTAGGCCCGGACGGCGACGCCAACTTTGACGAGCGATCTATATTCATTAAAGCGCTACGCGTCGCCACGCTCACGGGGGCCCGCGAATAAATTTGCAAATTTAAACAACAACACATGGCGCGCGTCATCACGGGAGCGGCCACACACCTCCCGCGTGTGCGACGGCCAATCACAGCTCAGCAGTCACACACACCTCAACGGATAAATATGCAAATACATTTCAAGTATTTCAAGTGTAAAAACGGGACAACCCCAAATCAACTAATGCAGTTAAACTTTTGTAAATGTATGATGAGATAAAAACGATTTTTACACTTTTAAATGTTTTTATCCCCCACACCATTGTGAAAAATTTCTTTATCTTACACTGAAAAGTCGTCCCGGGTACAGGAAAATTCTTCATGGAAGATGTCGTGCAATTACAAGCCCTGACTTGAAATCGAATACCGATCAAGAGAGTCGGAGGTTGTACATGTACGACTTGTTTTGTTGAATAGCAAATTAAAAATTATCATACAAACTTATTTCTTCTACATTGTACAACAATTTCTTTCGAAAAACAATTCACGCCGAGAACACTGTTAAACAAGTGTTTAATGTTTCACGTCAATTAGTGTTTAGGTTCAAGTGTGCATTTTCTCCACACATTGTGTTGTGTAACTAGATTAAACGTCAATTTGTGTTTAAACTACCGACACTTCCGAAAAGTATAGCAGCTGCACGTCATATGGTTCCTAAAGATTTGTGTGTATCCAAGTGTGCAGAATTTAAACGATTACAAATTGTTTAAAATGTGCACACCACGAAAATGTGCAACTTGAGTTAAACGCCATGTAATGTTTAAAATCATAACTTGCAGACGTTGGTGTTTAAATTATGCACCACTTGTTTTACCAGTGAATCACGACCATGTGTGACAGAATGGTGACAGAAAGTAGAAGTTTGTATGGCACCAACTTTTCAAGCGGTATGCAACAGTATGAGGTCCTTAATGGGGATAGGGCCGAGGCAGTGAAACCGGAAGCCGAGAAACAGTGTCGGCCCGCAGGGTCTGGCTCAAGAAGGAGGCGGGGCCCAAAGTCTATTAGTACGGCAAGGGGTGATTCTGCTACTACGACAGATCCGACAACAGAGTACGGTCAGGGGGAGCAGCGGAGGCAGGAGGGAGTTGTGCTGATGCCCGTTGTTGCTACTGTTTCGGACTGCTGCGAGCGCGCTGGTACACTGCCCTGAACACTGTACACACAGATGTTGCTTTTTGAACATTTGAAAAGACAAGGAAGGTATACAGGGTAAGTGACCCGATGACCCACCTATTTTTCTGCTTATACTGTACAGACAGCATACCGTCGCTCGCCATGGAGCATTATATGGCCTCGTGCGCGTATGCAACCGTCCGCATGCATGAATCCGTTACAGAAGTATAAGCAGAAAAAAAAGACGACGCGAATCACCCATCCTGTAGGGGAACGTCTCTAATTTGGCAAAAATAAGAAAATCAATAAGGGCTAGTTTTCACTTTTACTAATAAAATTAAGTATAAACTGATCGGTGAATTTAATTATGTTTGTAATTATGTTTGTGTTGAGTAATGTTTTAGTTTTAGATGTTTCCGCCCCAGGCAAAAACAGTGAAGAAAAAAAAGGAAAGTATTTTTGCTAGTGGTTACGGCCTCTAGTTTGGCGAGAACCTCACGCTACATCCCGCCACAGCAGCCATGTTTAATCAACGTACAAATTCCATCGGCGTGGTCACTCCACTCCATGGGGCGTAGGCGTGGCGTAGCGTAGCGAGACTCTGTAGCCTGCGGCTGGACCAGACCGTGGAGCCGGAGGCTGTTCAGGTTGGGGAGGGAGTGAGGTGGGGCTGTACCGTGGAGGCCTGGCGACGCCACACCGACGCTACTGGCCGACCCGATTTCAACACCCAGGACTCGCCTTGCCCCGCCTCGCCCGCCATGTCCCACCCCACCCCAGGGATGAGCGCGCCGCGGAGCGTAAGAAACAGGTGATGGACATCGCCTTCCGCACCGAATCACAGCCCACAGCCGACCGACCGTCCGGCCCGGCCGGGAGAGGGGATGGAGTAAGCTTACCAAGTCAGGGAAAAAAAAAATGCGGGCAATTTCCGGAAATTTCTCGTTTCTAGATTGAGTCTCGACTGCGAAAGTCGTCAGCGCCGTTCGAGGATTTCGGAGAAACCTCACTCACCCCTCCGCGCTCCCACTCCCACCCTCTTTCTCGCCACTGCACGGACGCAGCAAACAAAACTTGGGTAAAAGATTTTATGAAACCCGCTGGGACATCGTGTCACGCACACCAGACAACCGCTGCACACACAAACACACACGCGGGGCACTACGCTCCCTGGAGGACACACATGGTGCATGGTCTCTGCGCTGTCGGCAAGATGAGACGTCGGCCAAACAGATGGACGCAAGAGCAGTGGCCGGAGAGGAGATTATGAAGAGAGGAGAGATGGCATGCTGCAGCAACACGAGAGAAAGAGAGAGACACCGGAGAGACGCAGCTGCCGCGCACGCGATGAAACGTTCAAGCATTCCACGCGTAAATCTTTTCGGCCAGGTGGAGAGAACAGATGAGAAGGGGAGGAGCGGATTATCGGGAGCAGCAGCGTTTCAGGAAAGCGATCGGCCGTCGGCGGAAAGCCGAGCCGAGCAAAGCCGCCAGCCGCACGGCGGTAGAAATGGATTGAAAAAATAATGTCACAGAGCGCGTCAAGGGCTCAAGCCGGCGTGGGCGAGGGGCGGCCTAGAGGTGGGGGAAGACGTGGTTGTTGTGGCCAAACCCTCACCCTCACAGATATGTGAGTCAGACGTTTTTTTTCCAACGTACCTCCATTGTAAAAATTTCTTTGACAATTTACAACATACTTTGTATTTTTGATAGTTACAAAAAATATTGTAAATTGACGACAGCCCATCCTTGCTCGTCAACTCCAAGTCGAAAAGAGTGCATGTAATTTTACAATGTCGAAGTTTCATTTTAGCTTACCTCATGGACAATTTTTCTGTAACCCTTCTCATAGTGTCTAAGGTGAACGTGGCGCCCAAAGAAATGTGGCACGAACGCACAATGGTGCGTAAAGTTAATATAAGACAAACTGAACCGAAAATGTGATATATGTACTTCCATGACAAGAATATACTTTCCGTCTTGCTTACGCAGAAAACATCTTGGGTAGAGCGAGTTCCTGTTATTGTAGCGATGTGGGTGGGAGCGCGCGGGTGGTTCTGCTCACCAACGCACCTTGTTAACGGGGCTGATCGGAGCGCGGCAGCACATCCGCTGGCTCACCACACGCGGAGGAGCAGGCTTCTCCTGCGCTCCTTGCTCTGCTCACCTCTCGCCCGCACACCCCCGGCTCTCCTACCCTCTCCCTCCCGGCGCGATATATTTCACAGGCAGCCGGGGGATAACGAGAAACCGGGGGAGAATAAGGGAGTTTCCTTTCTGCGCGTGAGGCGGGTGTTCTCTCCTCCAGTGTGGTGTGCATGGCGCCCTTCACTCGGCGCGCGCGAGGGTGAAACACGATCGCGATAAAAAATAAGTGTTGGTCTTTGTGTGTCCTGTGTGTGCCAGGTGTGTTGTTGCGCGCGGGGGCGCCGCGCCGGCGTGGGCCGGAGCGGACAACGCCCTCAGGAGGACCCGAGATAACGCCCGTCGGTACAAAGGGGTCCGCGTCACGCAGCCTCTGCGGCCCACCGGCCTACCAGCACTGCGCACAAGATTGCCACACACAGACACACACAGCACCACCCTCGACCAGCCTGGCCGCTTAAAATGCATGGCTGTAAATTTGTGTCCCGAGGGTGGTCGTGGCGGCGGCGGCTCGTACAGTCGGACAGAACGGGGAGTGTGGGAAGAGGGGTTTGGGGGCGTCCTAGCCAGCGTCCCAACCCAACTCCACAAGCACCAGCCGTCCGCTACCCGACCGCAAAAGGGAAACACACAAGCACAGTACCAGGGAGCGATTGGACGATAATGTAAGATGGCACAAACATTCTACATATTGATTCGTCCTTTTAAGAGATCCGTTTTGAAAGCGCAACACTCGTTGAGGCAAAATTAATACAATTATCAACAATTTCATGTTACCCCCAAAATGTTATTTTCTGAACAAGTAGTTTTACATTTTACATAAGGCCCAATGTAAATACAAAACTTTGAAGCGCTATATCTCAGAAGTGTCTTTCAAGCACTTGCGACGTTGTACGGGGACCCGCTGAACTTCGTATCTGTACAGAGCTGCCTGGAACTACGTGTCTGTTCGGAGCTGCCTAGAACTGCGGGTTTATACGGAGACACCACGAACTCCGTGTTTGTAGGTTTCAAGTGTCGGGAGAAAGGGATAAATAAATATGATTTACACTCTTTGAGACACTCGACATTTTGAACGGTGCCCTTTCCTTATCGCATTCATCTCGGGAGAAATGGTCAAAGACAGTTGGTGGGAGGAGACGGCAGTATAACAGCCGCGGCGGCGGCCGCTTGTTCGCGAGAAGATGGAGACTGCCGACCCGACCTCGTCCGCCCGCCCCACCCAGCCCCGCCGGCTCTGCCCGTCTGTAATATCGCAGAGGAGGACAATATCCCGAGCCGCCTACAAGTTACACCAGCGGCCCGTAATTCAGCCAGCGGCAGCCACTCGGGCCGGGCCTCGCCCTGCTGCGCGCGACACGACGCGTCCGCCCGGCCCAGCGGCCCCAGCACCGCCCAGAGTCAATAAGACTACATTGTCATCGCCTGGGCCCCTCCGGAGGGCGCGGGCGGCGTTGCTGGAGAGGGTCCGTGGAGGGTCTGGAGGGGCCTAGAGGACCCTGGAGGGTCCAGGACCCTGCTGGTCCTTAGCGACGTCTCCATTTAATCTCTCCCCTCCTTACCGCAGCAGCCCAGTGTTTCGGCTGGACCGCCCTGTTTGCATCTCATGTTTGCCCGGGCCGCTCGAATTTACCTCCAGTCTCCTCTTTTATATTTCAACTTTCCACCCCACTCCTTCTGCACAAGATCGACCACCACCACTGACTAATTTCGGAAAATCCACTCGTGAGAAACAACACGAGAATAAGTGCATGACAAACAGAGTTTCTTTTCCCGAGCAGCCGCGCTCGCTGGAGGCTCCAGACGGCAGTGTATCGGGAGGGGTGGAAATATAATAAAAGCGTGTTAACCTTCCCTTCACTCTCGTCCCCCGAACGTGACGTGAACACAATAAGTATGCGCCGCGACGCTGCTGTCACACCGCGACGCGCCGCCGAGCCACCGCCAGTCATACTGAGCGAGTAGCACCGCCTGCAGGGCATCTTGGTGCGATGCGTGAACGGGCCCCTCCTCCCCCCTTCTCTCTCTATGCGGCGTCAACTTGCCTGACTGATTTGTACTCCCCTGCGGGCCTCGTTTACACAGGTTGAAATTTCCCATCCGAAGCGCTTGCTTGGCTTATGCCTCCGCCAGAACTTGCCCCCCAGCTCCAGACCAAACCTCTCTGGCACAAAATACACATACGTCTTCCTGAATGAATACACTGTTTCTCCAAAGGCAATGAGAGTACTACAGGTTTAAGGCAATGACAAGCCAATGGCATTAAGACAAAAGTAATACCTTTCCAGCCGCGATAAGTTGGTCGTTGCCATTGTAAGGATCATGGCCAATAAATGGCAATTATCAATACCTTTTAAAAAACTGGGTATCCAAGGAGTAAAATATCTTTTTAAATACATTAACAACGGCGCACGCGATTGCGTGATCATCTTTATATGTAAATCGTCGACGTAAATACAGCAGCGCCGCACAGACAGTTTTACTGGCTGCAACCATGTTCAACATATATTGCGATGACGGCGACGTTAGAAGCGGCGTGCACCATCAGTAAAATACACAATGTTTTCCTCTCACTCTCCCCTTTTTCCCTGCTGGTGGTGGCGGAAACCAAAACGAGAGTAAAAGTGTTTCGCGTCGCTTGCGCCGGCTGTACTCTGCTAATCCAAGTGCAGAAGTGTTTGCCACTTGTAACTGTAAAACTCTTGAGTTCTGCACTAAGAAGTCAATATTGCTTCTGGTTACTACCTCTGCAGAGCAATCTTATTTTGAGTCATACCATCGTCTTCAGCGTGAAATTTCGAATCGAACGAGCCTACATGTGATGGGGGTCTGATCGAAAACTACTGACATTGTGCACATTCTTAGAGCCGTGAACCGTGGATCCGACCCCCATCACATGTAGGCTCGTTTGATTCGAAATTTCACGCTGAAGACGATGGTATGACTTAAAATAAGATTGCTCTGCAGAGGTAGCAACCAGAAGCAATATTGACTTCTTAGTGCAGAACTCAAGAGTTTTACAGTTACAAGTGGCAAACACTTCTGCACTTGGATTAGCAGAGTAGCGGCAGCGTTTCCGATGGTAGAGGAGCCCCTCGTACAAAACGAAAAGAAAACGGCAAATCACAAACAGGAACAGAGCGACAAACTTGAAAAAAAGGGGCATTAAAAATGGTACGATTAGCAGAAGAGCACCCTGTCTCGCACGCACTCTCATCGTCAATTCATGGCTTGCAAAAAAAAAAAATACAAAATAAAAATAAAACAAATCCGCGAAGCGAGGGAGAGGGGACCGGCGACCGTCATGGGACATGAGATATTGGAGACGATAAATATTATTTTAAATGTTTGACAAACACAAAGCGCGTTTATTTTCATAATTGTTAAAAATGTAGATCGCGAGACGTTTATGGGCCAGACGGAGGGGCGGGACAGCGGACACCGAGAGCAATGGAAAGAGACAGAGTGTGAGAGGGAGACTCCGGATGCGCGAGCAAAACGTGTTGCACACAGAACCGAATAAACGCCATTGACATGACTAGATTGGATCCCCCCCTCTCCTCCCGTAAAATAATTGACATTGTTTCTTTGACCATTTTGCTTCAATTTCCCGCCCTTTACGATCCTGTATTATTTAACAGTGTGAGCCAAGCTCCGCTGCTCGTTTCTCAGTGTCAGCCGCGTGTCCCTGCCAATAGTGCCGTCACGTCCGATAACACAACCACATGGGGAGGTAGGGGTGGAGGGGGGTCGGATGGACCAACGGGGTGACCCATGCCATGACGCGCCCTGGACAAGCGGAAGACATTCATTTATAATGGTTTGGTATAAAAAGGCGCGATGCCTACGCGCCAACGCACGCACCTACACTAACGCAAAGACACACACACACAGAGCGCGCCTACAATGCAGCAGGCAGGCAGGTGGCACCACAGGGGGATCGATATCCAAATTCATTCCCCTTCTCTCTCTTCTCTGCACCTCACAGGGACCCGGCGCGCGGGACGGCAATGGGACTCTAGAGAGATCCCACCCCCTCCTCCCTCTCTCTCTCTCTCTCTCTCTCTCTCTCGCGCGCGCGCGCCATTCCTCTCAGTCATCCGCATCCTTCTTGCCCCTCTCCCGGGCGAAGCTCTCTCCAGTTCAGTTGAGGATAACGGCATCCAATTAAGTTGTCAGGTCGGCGGGGTGGGGCGGCGGGCACGGCAGGCCTAGTCTCCTCGGGGGAGGCTGAATGCACAGGTCACCATACCGGGCCCGGCCAACATGGCGAAGCACAATGCGTTTTCCCCCACATCCATCAAGACGCCAGATCCGTCTGGCCCGGCGTGGTCTAGTGTATCAGACCTGCCCCGGTGCTGGCCCCGGGTGCGGCTCGCACAAGGTAGCTGTTCTGTACGAGGGGTCTGCTGCAGATTGTACAACCAAAATTACACGGCCCTATAGAAACTTCAAAATTATTATTTTTTGCTCTAACCCCC
>NW_026267174.1:561578-562534 GCF_000697945.3 Frankliniella occidentalis | reverse complement strand
GAGGGGGGGGGGGGCAGGCGAGGGCAGTGCAGGTCCCGTAGAATGAAACCGAAACATGAACCGCGCTGAACACATCTCCCGCCCGGCGCCCCCCCATCCTCTCGACGCTGTTCTGTTCCGCCTCCCTGGCTCAGCCCGAGTAGCAATCCATTCCAGCGAACCTGGCCGGCGGCGAATTCATACCCATCCGCGATTGCAATACAAAGAGGATAGGAACAGGAAAAAGCGAAACTGTATGGAGTGGATCACCGAGAATCAAATTGACGCAGAAACAATGGGGGCCTCTGTGACGAGTATGTGAACGTGTGTGTCTCTGTGTGAAAAGAGGTTTCTATTATTTCCCCTGAAGCCATAACAGCGTGTGGGACGCGGGCTCGACTTGGTTTTTCTGCCGCCGCCGGTCAGAGCGCCGCCGCGACAGCCGCTGCGCTGGCAGGCGCCTGCCGTGCACGGGGTAGGCCGGCCCGCCGCGCAACGCAGCGCCACGGGCAAGCCTACCCGCCGGGCGCCATACGACCCACCAGGCCCGGCCCAGCCCGCTATGGACCTGACACACGGTCTTACGCGGTGCAGGGTCCATAACGCTCAAAGGTCCCCCGCAAAGGGACACGTCAAATATTTAATTAATGCTTTCCACCCCATTCAACTTTACATAACACCTTACGAACTAAAAAAAAATATTAATGCATTAGGCATTTTTTAGATAGGGGATTGAGTTTGTTTCATTGTTATCAAGGATTGTTAACGACTTTTAACTAACGATGTACGAACGATGTTTAAAACGTCGATATGGACATCGCAAATTGACGACACTCTGAACGTCAAAGTCAGCACGTCTGAGCGTCAAATAAGAACTTTGCAAATAAAGGTTTAAAACTTTGCCTTTACAGAACATTTTTTTTCTAGAAAAAAATTCCTCTAACACACCCAAAAATTGCTTTCAAATTCTGTGCACC
>NW_026267174.1:558722-559500 GCF_000697945.3 Frankliniella occidentalis | reverse complement strand
GAGGCGGGGCGTAGGGCGTAGCGGGTGGGGTGCGCAGAGAGGTATCAGTGGAGGATCATGTTTTGCCCGCCCGATACGACCAATTACTTCCGCTCTGCTGTCCGAGGCTCCGGCAGGCTCCGCAGCGACGATCATCAACGCCGAGCACGCCGGGGCCCAGGGCCCGGGGCCCGCCAGCAGGAGGAAATGAGCCCAGCGTGGCCTCGGCCTGACGGTGGTACCAAACGGCCAAAGAGTGCACGCTCGATGAGGGTGCACGGGTGCACGGGCTTCATCCAGAGGTCACACGCCCTCCGCCACGAGTCTCTGCAGCCAACAGCAGCGGGAATCACGGCCTGCCTTGTGGATCCCCCTGCGGCGTGCGACGCGGCACGAGGCTATCCTCCTCCCTCGCGACCAGGTCCGCCAGGTCCGCTTGCCGCCCAACGGTAGTCCGGGAACATCCATCATGGCGCTGGAGCGTGGCGCGCGGGGGACCCCCGGCCTGCCGGAGGCGCGCCGGAGGGGACGGCCAGCTGCCAGCCAGCGTATCATATACTTTATCCAACACCAGCGCCCCTGCCCGGCCCTGCCCGTCGGCGCGGATTCAAATCCCGCGGGGAGCACAGCGTTCCTCCTATTAGCCTACCTACCTCACCAAACCCCCCGCTCTTTGCCCCGCCCGCACTCACACCCACGGGCCTCACATTTTTCTTCTTTCTTTTCTCTACTCCTGTCCCTCTCGAGGTTGACCTCGACCCCGCTGCGCAGGCCGTGCAGCCTCACACAACATGCCCCC
>NW_026267174.1:554491-555303 GCF_000697945.3 Frankliniella occidentalis | reverse complement strand
TCTTAAAGGCGTATGACATATTTCATTTTTAATGATTTGAACAGTACCTGCAGTACCTTTTGCTTTTACAGAGGTTTGCGTTATCAGTACGCCAACAGGTCAAGAAAACGATGATTCCTAGAGCTCTCCACTCCTCTACTGTGAAAAATATCCTAGTAAATTTACGACATTTGTTGTAATTTTGATTTACAAAATATCTCGTAAATTTACGACAGCCCATCTTGCTCGTCGGTCAATTCCAAGTCGAAAGAAAGTGCTTGTAAATTTACAATTTTTACGACTTTACGACTTTTATCATGGAAAATTTTCCCGTAACCCTTACGAGTATTTTTCACAGAGCAACGGTGTAGGTTTATATTTTTTCACCTCGGATGAACCGAAACTATAAACAGGGGGGGGGGGGTTCAAACTTGTGCTCCAAAGATAGTTTCAGCCCGCCCGGCGCGCGCAGACACCAGCTCGTGTCATTCACTCCGGGCCGGAGCCAGGCGCCACTGGCTTGTCACCCATAACTAACCAATTGGCAGACGGGGGGCATGCTATGGTGCCGGGGGCCATGGACCGGGGGCCACGGTCCCCCCGGGGCATTGCCAGTGCTGCCATGGGCAGGGCCGGCCCGGCGAGCTGCTCGGCCATGAGGACGCCCGTTACGGACTGCTGGTCCCAGTGCAATTAATATCAGCATACGCCCCGCACGGCCGGCCGGGTGCAGTCACTCTGCTCCCCCGCAACCCCTAGGGTACTGTGCAAAATTATTTGTACGTTCTACGCCAAAATTAAAATCGGAAATGTTGTAAAGTTAGAATCGGAAA
>NW_026267174.1:544570-546001 GCF_000697945.3 Frankliniella occidentalis | reverse complement strand
CGGGGCCGAGGTGGCCCCCTCAGCAGAGACCCTGCGGTCCAAGCCGGACGGACCATTGCCCCTGCCGCTGCCCGTGGCGCCCTTCCTGATGTCACAATAACGACCGACGAGACGGACGAGGCGAAAGAATGTGTTTTCTGTCGAGAGAGAGAGAGAGAGAGAGAGAGAGAGAGAGAGAGAGAGAGAGAGAGGTTGGGCGACTATAGCAGGATTCGCGGCGGCACTTCGACGCCATAGTGATAGCAATCGAATGTTTGTGAAGGCCGGGCAGCTGTGGATAGCGAAAACCGTAGCCCCCCCTAAAATCCCCCTCCTTTGATGTCTCCATGCCGGCCGCTTGCTGGGGGGGCTCTTGTTCTTTTGTTGTGTTGTTTTCGACAGCGCCCCCGACGGCTCGCCACGCCCGCCACTCCACCGGCCGATTGTAATAAAGGTGATAAAAGTGCGAGCGGCGGGCGCGGCCGGTCGGTGAGCCCTCCGGTAACTCTCTCCCCTCCGCCCCTCCTCCTCCAGGAATGCGACTACCAGCCCATGAGCAATACAACGCGTGCAGCAGCCTCTCTCTCACTCTGCCTCTTTCCCTCTCTCACTGTTTCTCTCTCCCACTCCCCAGCTCCCAATCTCGCTATTTATCTCCAGACCAGAGGAATGGTAGGCGATCCATCTTAACTCGGATCGCATGCCGACAGACGCGCGGCTCCGCCTCCTCCCCCTCCTTCCTTCCCCTGCCCGATGCTCCTCTGCTTCTCCCTCAACTGCGATAGCAACGTAACGAAACACCCTGGGCCTCTTAGGGAATCGCCATCTCAGAAACCGGCCGTCTGGGCGGTCAGTGAGGAGGAGGAGGCGGGCGGAGGAGGAGGGAGCAGGAGGGAGGAGGAGGAGGAGGAGGAGGAGGAGGAGGAGGAGGAGGCGCTGGAGAGGTGCGGGGAGGGATAGGAGCGGACACAGACGAATGGCAGACAAGTGATCAGGGTGCGGGGGAAAAAAAACAAAGGGAGACGGGGTGGAGTCAGGAAGAGCAAAGGAGGAGGGGTGAGGGAAGCGGTGAAGGGGACGGCGGCGGCACGGGGATGCATAAAAGTTTGGAGCGACAGTGAATGACGAACGGCGGCGGTGGACCCGAACACAAACACCCCCCTCCCCCTCCCCCATCCCACACCACTGCGGCCCTGGGAGTCATAGTGTGGAACATGTAGGCAAGTAGGAGGGGGAGGGGTTTGGGTGCAGGCGGGGGAGGAGGAGGCGGCGAATGGAATTAGAAGAATGGACTCTGGCTGCCCCCTTCTAACGACCCGGCCAGTACGACTGACATAAAGATAAGGCCTGGAAGCGCGACCCGCCCGGCGGGGCTGCGGCCCGGCCGTAAAGAGGTGGACGAGAGAGAGAGAGAGAGAGAGAGAGAGAGAGAGAGAGAGAGAGAGAGAGAGA
>NW_026267174.1:543909-544433 GCF_000697945.3 Frankliniella occidentalis | reverse complement strand
TCTCCAAAGGCACTAAACTTTAGTACCTTTGGAAAGGCACTAAACTTTATTAGTGCCTTTTAAAGGTAGGGATTCGCACCTTTGTTTTTCCAGTGAATGTATGCTCAATTCAAGAACATCCCGAAAATTTTACGACAGCTGTTTAACCCCCATTTTTTTTTTTTTTTGTTAAAAATGTAAATAGGGTTTCAGATAGGAAGTGTTGGGATGCACTTGAATTGAGAACGCAGTTTTGTAGGTGCACTGCACATTCGTGAAGTGCAAGGGATGCAGTGTTACGCACTTGCGTGTAAGGACGAATGCAACACAAGAGTTGCCATCTGCTACCACTTCATGCAACACAACACTGTACTTATGACTATATAAATGTACGTTTTGTCTATGAACGCTCTGGAGAAAAGCAAAAATGTTTGGGTGAAAATTTATCGAATTGTCAACGTGGAAGTTTGTGGCAAAGCAGCGCAGTGAAGTGCGCTTGCCTCAACAAACGGCAACGGGCACGGGCAGCCTTTGGGGGGGGGGGG
>NW_026267174.1:534981-537484 GCF_000697945.3 Frankliniella occidentalis | reverse complement strand
GGAGGGGGGGGGGGTAGTGCACGGTCTAGCAGGCAGGGCTGGGCTAGTCGCCAGAGCTGATACCTGTCATGTACCACTCAGGAGCAGAGAGATGTAGAAAGGTTTGGTGAGAGGGGGTAGCTGGGATGAGCCCAAATGGAGGGAGAGAGAGAGAGAGAGAACTGGATGTCGAGAGGGAAATGACGGAAAACTGGAACGGAGAGACACAGCAGGGTTCTGCGTGGACCGTGCGCGTGGAGCGGAGATATTGAACTGTCAGTCCTTATTTACGGAGCGCACCTGCACGCTCGTGAAGCGGGCCGCTGATGTGATGTGCCGATAAATGGAATAACAATGCGAGGGAGGGAGAGATAGTAGGGGGTCGATCAAGAGGCAAACCATCAACCATCAAACTGCAATCGCTAAGAGCGCAGAGTAACTGCTATACACATTCGACGTATTCATTGGATGAGCGATAGCGAAGTCCATCACTCGACTGACCGAAAAAGTTTCATTCCGTTTATCCGTTTATCTCTTTGCGTCTCTTTGTTTGTTCGTCCGCACGATAACTTCGGAACCATTTGAGCTAGCGATTTGAAAATTATAAGGTCGTTTTAAGATGAGCGTTCGAGCTTAAGACTTGACTTTCCAAAAAAATAACCAAAAATTGCTGGGAAAAAGTTTTGTGTCTTTGTAAGGGATTACTTTTTGAAATTCCAATGCACCGCATCGCTTTGAACACTGTTAAGGTGTGCAGGAGGTACCGCATTCAAGTGCACACTTGGGTTTCCAGAGTTTACTCTGCAGAAATTTAATAGTGTAGAATTTTTTCACTACGCTTTGAGTTTTAAAATGTGTGAAAACTTGAATGTATGAAACTTTTTTCTCTTTAGCTCTTGACAAAATGGTCAGAGCTTGTAAAAAATATTCTTGTAAATTTACCTGTCTAACCAAAGAGTTTGGATTTCAAATTTTCAGTCCATTGTTTGGAAACCTACAAAAAAACTGTTTTCAGCAAAGAAAATCTGCAATAATTTCTCAAGAACACGGTGCATTATTTGAGTAAATTTAATAATGCGTCAACTAATCCAAAGGTTTTTGTTTTTTTAGATACAAAAGAAGAAAGCACAGTTCCCCATTGGAATATAATATTAATAATTGACAGACGCGTTGTTTTCTCTCTAAACAGAGTGGAAACGCTCCCAACGGTCTCCTGTGCACTCTGCGCGTTCGACAGTACCGCCGGGGCCGGGCTATCTCAGAGAAGAACCACGAAAGAAAAGAAATCCCCTCCTCCTCGCCACCGTCACGAAAGGCGAGCGCCCCCCCCCCTTCCCTCTCTCTCTCTGCTCCACACGTTTCCATCTATATTTCTCTCTCCTTCTCCGCGTCAAAATCAGCCATCTCCGATTCGCATTAAGCGAAAGGCTCGCCGGCTGAGGAAAATAAAGCAAAGACCGCCCGTCGTCCGCCCGTCCCACTGTGTTGGTCTGGCCGGCGGCCGGTCGCAGCCAGGCTCCGCCGCTCCAGGGCCGGGCGGCCGGGCCCATCAGCATTAGGAGAGCCGCAATATATAAATCAAATCATGATGGAATGGAATCAGAACAAAAGGCGAGCCAATGATGCGATTCTGGGGGCCGATCGGACAGAGATAACTTGATGCCGCCGCCTGGCCCCGCTGGCCCTGCTGGCCCGCTTGGCGCTCGCTGGCCAGAGCGGAACAGTTCTGTGATATATGGTAGACATAAGAATTTCAAGGCCTCCGTTCGATCGAGCCAGCGTGAGACAGCCTTTTCTCTTCCGTTAAGCGGTGCGCAAAGTTGCGGCCCATCCGGGGGAGCGAAAGAGAAACGGCGATGAGGAAAAAGGGACTTTGCCAAGGTCTCGCAATCACTCCGTTCCGTTCCCCAAAAGCAAACCCCGGCGATAGCCTAACGCAGCCGCCGGTGCGGGGCGGGGCCCTCGCGGGGGACGGCGAGGCGAGGCGGGGCGGGGTGTTTGACCCTTGATGAGTCGGGGGCCCTCCAAGTTGAATGGGATGGTCCTTCTTCCTCCATCAAACTTTGGGAGGTTAAGGAGAGAGGCGGGGGCGAGAGCAAATCTGAGGGGACGGCCTGCATTTGCATTTGTTAGAAAAGACAGCGCGCCACCTCGTTCTCCAATCCGATAAAGCACAGGAGGAGGCCCCCTCATAAAACTTCGTCTGAATGTTTTTTTTTTCCGCGGTCCTTCCTTCCTCCTGCTAGGGCCTTGGCCCCACTCGGGAGTTTAAAATCCATCCCAAGCGTTCGCAGGGCGTCGGGAGCGGGCGACGCAGGTAGAGGGAATAAGCCATCGGCCTGTTTTGCAGGTGGAGGAGGGGCGGCTGCGAACGGGCACTGTTCCGGCACCCATATAGGAAATAGCCCCAGCAGTGTGCCGTGGTGGCGTAGCGGTAAAAACAAATACGGAGAAGACTACAAATTTTTGAGGAAGAGGTCGACCCTTTGTTGCGGCGGCGTACGTCAGGAGCCGCTTTGATGGG
>NW_026267174.1:531798-534931 GCF_000697945.3 Frankliniella occidentalis | reverse complement strand
CCACTTTTTTCACATGGTCCAGCCAAGCTGGCCCCGGGATAGTAGAAGGGAAGCGGTCACCCCACGATCAAACTAATGTCAAATATTTACTAAAAAGCAGAACATGCCTTCCGGGGCCAACCCACAGGCTAACATAGAACCCCAGAGAATCAAATACTATAATCCGAAATTGGTATCATTTGGGATGATTTTCACTCATATTGCCCCCCTTTAATCGTTCCTATTCAGCAATTAACTGCTTTAACATTCGCGCTCGCACTTTGATGATGGCCTCGAGGGTTTCGTCGCAGTGTAAGGCGCTTACACCTGTATGTAACACCCTGTAATTTGCATATTGTGTTTTACCATGCGTGCGTCTCACATGAACTGGAGCGGCGCACACAGTGCAAAACATTTATGTCACGGTTAAAGTGATTGCAACCCCTTCTGGACTAAAACTAGTACCAAAATCATACGCATATCTTTCGCGAGAAAATAGTGAGGAGTAAATTAATTGCCCTTTAGATTAAGCGATATGCAAGTTTTCCGTCGTAAGAAATAACATTTTGTTGCAGATATGGTTTGGAGCAGAAAGCAGAGGTTCACAGTTCACAGTTTGCATCATGGCTCATCGTGTTATGTCCCTCCCCAAGCCTTCGGCGAAGGCCGGGCGGCGCATCGTGGCCCAGGAGGGCGCCAGTTACCCGTCAGCTTGGCGCCAATTAGGAGGTCGCACACGGCCCTGCTGTTCTCACTGCCTGTTAAATGGAGCAGCCGAAGTCGCTTGATTTGAAGGAGGCGTGGTTCCATTATCGACAAGGGCGGAGCAGTGGTCTTTCTCTCTGTCTCTACCCCCCCCCCCTCCTTTCCGCAAAGGCACATCCGCACGTGTGCCAAAGCTGAAAGGAGCGATGGGAGTTGGGTTGGACGACTACCTGATGCAAATTGGCTCCACAAAAGTATGATACATACAGGGCGCGCTGAGGACTAAGAGAAGAGAACGGGTGTAGAAGAGAAGAGGAAGAGGGGACCAGGAAGAAGGGGATAGGGGGGGGGGCGGGAGAGAAACAGGCTTCAAACTTCCGTTGCGGGTGGTTGCGGGTATTCGAACCGAACCGAGCGAGTTGGGACGACGCCGCCGCCTCGCCCCTGCAGCGCCGATCCTGCGGAACTTTGGCTTTCACGTCAATCCGTCTTGGTCACAGTTTGAATTATTGGTCCACCACACTGCATGCAGCTGATTGGTTACGCCGAGCTCTGCCACGCTCCGCCAAGCTCGCCTAGCGATCCAGATGCGCAAAATCATAATGACACTAGCGCCGAAAAGGCTCATCATAGAACCTTGGTTGCAAGGGAAAACTGTTAAATATACGCGGCATACCCTCAGCCCATCCCTCAGTCCGCCTGTCTTCCTGTCTGAGTGTCCGTGCGCCATCCGTCCCCCAGCTCGTAATGTACGGTCAGAGCGGCCCCCTGATCATCAAAGATTAAAACATAAATCACAGCCCGATAGGTGTCACCCGCCCAGTGGGCGCGTATGCCCAATGTCAGTACACAGCAAACATGCCTCACCATGTAAATAACGATTATTGCCCCATTTCAACATTACCAAAAAAATCATGACGTATAAAAGTGCTTTCTTTGCAAAGAGGTGGCAGGGGTGTGGAGGGAGGTTATGTGCGATATGGCATACCGCGAGACAACGAGACAGAGCGGGCGGCCGCCATGACGTAGAAATTGCATTACCCGTCTACTGGAGAAATTACTTGAGAAACACGACGGGAGGCGAGACAGACTGCAGCGGGGAAAATTGGTCTCGCAGCGGAGGGGAGGGAGGATCGAAAGAAAGAGGTGGCTGGTAAGAGATATGGTGAGGTCATGGGATAGAAAGAGAGAAAGAGAAAAAAAAGGGAAAGGGGGAGATGGGTGGGGGGTAGACCAAAAGGGCTGGTGCGATACGCACAGAGCGGGAGGGCGGAGGGGCAGGTGAGAGGCCCCATGACAAATCGCGGTCATGTCCAATGGCGTGAGGGCTTGGCTGGCCCAGGTACCGCGCCCTGGACCACCCCTCACACAAAAAGCTGGGCGCACACCGAATTTTTCTCCCTTCCCCTCCCCCCTTCATCTCTCTCTCTCGCGCCCTGTCTCTCTCCCTCCCTCTTTCCCAGACATACACACGGAAACTAAACCACACACTACCGGTTCGTTTTTAATACAATCTGCTTTAAAACAGAGTGTTAAGTACAGGTCACATACTAGCCCTGCCGTGTCCATATGACAGGGACACACGCGGGACGGGGAGTACCGAAAAGCACCGCATGTACCTGCACGCCTGCCGCAGGCGCGGCCACTGCTCGGGGACAGCGGGGGTTTGAACTACGAACAAATTTTTAAACAAACCCGTTAGAGTCGTTTCTACCACACTGCCATACACGCGCGCCGCCCAGAGGGGAAATCGTCATGTCGCCCCCACTTGTTACATTTCCATAAAAAATTACTCAAACAATCAGCGCTAGACTGGAGGCCACGCCCGCAGCCCCTTTGTTAAGCGTACCTAAAACCGAACTTTCTGCGGTGCACACATTCATGAGACCATGCTGACAACGTAAAGTTTACATCCGGGTACCAGGTGGTCAGAACGAACACCTGTATGTTTAGTGTTCAGTGTTGTGGGTTTGCACTGTTGCAAGAAGTCAGCACGAAGAATTTATTGTGAAAAATGTTGCCAGAGCTCTTTGTGAAACCACAACTCTTCTTCGTTGTCCAAAATTGTTTAACTTCAGAAATTATTACGATTGGTTCACAACTATTTTAAATGAAGATAGCATAATGAGTTTCCACGACGTGTTAACGTTTTTAAGAATACGAAGGTTTTTAGAGTACGCCTTTATGTCTGAAAATGTCAGGGTGTCTTACGATTACTCCTTTAAAATCGAGCAGGGGTTTGACATTACCATACGCAGAACGATCAAGGAGCCACAAGCCATGCTCTTACCGAGGTCAACTATAGTAGCTTTACGGGTCAGAGGTCAAACGCCCGACCGAATGCTGGGCCCGCTTCCGGTCGGATCGAGTTGCCAAAGTGGAACGAAGCGGAGGCTTTTTATATCTGGACAACACTCATACATCACTAAAAGAAAACACACCTCTATTT
>NW_026267174.1:531245-531748 GCF_000697945.3 Frankliniella occidentalis | reverse complement strand
AGAGGAAAAGGGGTAGGGGCTAGACCTCAAGGGCAGGCAGACTGGTCGTGTCTCTCCCCCGAGCTGGGACCTCTGTAGTGTACCTTTCTGGGATGAGTGGGCCTGCTGGGGGTCCCAAAGGCGGCGCGGGGAGCGGAGGGGGAGGCCCGCTGGGATCGCCGGGGCGCCGCCGTCTTGCTTTGGTCCAGCTCAAGCGGAGCACCACCGCCGCCGCTCTGCGGGAGCGCTCTGCGGGAGCGCTCTGCGGGAGCGCGTCCGTACTGGAGATCTCGAGCGAGCCCCTGAGGAGGGGACACTCACCGCCAGACAGACAGTCTGACGGCTGGGGCGCCAGAGCACGGGCAGGAAAACTTAACACTAAGGAGGAAAACTTGCAAGGGGTGACAAGAAAAGTTTCATGATGTGCGTTTGTAGCACCCAGCGGAAGAGCCCCCGTTTACAGAGTATTCGCACTCGCTGTAAATTGTTATAACATTTATATTAAGAAAACGGTTCTAACAGCT
>NW_026267174.1:526838-531195 GCF_000697945.3 Frankliniella occidentalis | reverse complement strand
TCCAAAATTGTTTAACTTCAGAAATTATTACGATTGGTTCACAACTATTTTAAATGAAGATAGCATAATGAGTTTCCACGACGTGTTAACGTTTTTAAGAATACGAAGGTTTTTAGAGTACGCCTTTATGTCTGAAAATGTCAGGGTGTCTTACGATTACTCCTTTAAAATCGAGCAGGGGTTTGACATTACCATACGCAGAACGATCAAGGAGCCACAAGCCATGCTCTTACCGAGGTCAACTATAGTAGCTTTACGGGTCAGAGGTCAAACGCCCGACCGAATGCTGGGCCCGCTTCCGGTCGGATCGAGTTGCCAAAGTGGAACGAAGCGGAGGCTTTTTATATCTGGACAACACTCATACATCACTAAAAGAAAACACACCTCTATTTTCTGAAATGTAGAGTAAAGTGTGATAGCCCAACGGAGATGCGCACTCGCTGTAATATTGATATCTTTAGATTAAGAAGCTGGACTGTAGCGAGACGAGCCGACGCACTCTGCGGGCAGCACGCGCTGCCCCGCCGAGCCCCGCGGTCCCCTCTCGCTGCAGCCGTGACGTACTCGAGCCGCAGCCGAGCTGCAGTCGAGCGAGCCTCTCCCACTCCTTCCCATTTCAGGGACTGGGAAGGGCCTGCCTATTAATAGGGCCCGCCTGCGTGCGGCCCTCAGTTAGTTAGAGTCGAGACAGTCGTAGAGAGTCGCTCCTCGGATCTACATGTGAACACCTCGCCGCTCCCGGCTACGGCTACCTGTACATAGTGTAAATATACCATTGAAACTATACCAATGTGCTGATCTTAGAGAGAGAACCCCACGCCGGCCTGATCATAGAGAGAGAACCCCTCCTCCACCATACATATCTTAACCGGGCCAGCACATGGTGGCAGCGGTGCTCTCTTTGAAACAGTACGGTATAGTTTCTACTTAATTTAAGAAGTGTTACTTTAAGAAGTGAAAAATTTAGTTAAGAAGTGTTAATTTTAAGAAGTGTACTACTAAATTGAATTCTATTGTCGCTTTATCGCGTTGCTATTCCTTTTGCTCAGACGCCCAGATCGCGTCGCGTTTATTTTTGAGATTTTATTGTTCAATTTCGGTGCGAAATGGATCTGTGGAACGCCACGATGGAGGCTCTTGAACCATTTTTCGGTTCCGACCAAGTCGATGATTCCTCCGCTCTTGACGATTTTCTGATATCTATCAACAGTGCCGCAGGCTTACTGCAACTAACTGACGATCAGCTACGCTCCGTAATTATTCTCAAACTGCGCGGCCCGGCCCGTCAAATTCTACGCGGCCGCCCCTCACTTGCCTCTGGTACTAGTGCAGAACTGATAGCTGCCCTCACTGCTCATTTCCGCCCCCCGATAGACAGGTACTCCGCTTGCACAAAATTCCGCGAATGCACCCAGCTTCCAACAGAAACCGTTAGTGAATATCTGACTCGCCTTCGCGAGCTGGCGATACGCTATTTGAACAGCAGACCGCCCCCTCCGGAGGCCCACCAAGAAGCGATTCTAGCTCAAATGGAGGATGAAATTCTTCATATTTTCCTCCGCGGTTTGGATCCCCGTTTCCGTAAATTCGTACAGTTGCAAGGCCCCAAAACAGTTGACACAGCTCTCTCCCTGGCTCAACAGGAGGAGCTCGAAGTGCAGTCCACGGAGCCCGCCTCAAAGATCACTACCGCGGCCGTTCAAACCGTGACGGAAAAACTAACAGTTACGCCCACACCCACACCTTCACCAAAACAGGCTTACCCACCGTGGTTAGTAGGTCACTCGCAATCGTATTATTGTTTTGGCCCACCTCCTCACTACGCATGGCATGCGGCGAAAAATCAGCCGTTCCGTAGCCACAACGGAGCCGCTGGCCCGCCCCGCCCGCCCCCCTTCCCCTTTCGCGTTAGACGACGCCCGCCCGGCCCCCGTCCCGGCCGTGGCAACCGCATTAGGATTAAGAAGAGCGTCTAAAAATACTGCCACTAACATTACTGCAGCTTTTAAGACAGATTTAGTTATTTTCCTATTAAGAATTGGTAAGAAATAAGGTTTAATACATTTAAAATAGCAGGTAACCCTTTGTCCATTTTAGACACAATTATTCTGGAACTATGGAAAGGACACCACAAGCCATGAATTGTTTCTAAGTATGAGATAGAGCGTTGTCCATGCATACGGGCGCCATTCTGTACTTTTAATGACATAAGTAAAGTAAAAGATGATGTCACATTAGTTTGTAGAAAGTAAAGAACATTTAAAGAGAATTTTAAACTCGATAGTTTTAAAAAGATTATGAAAAATATTTCGAAGGATTGGAACCTCGCGGCTGCATAAAAGTAAAACGCCCCGGAAGGCTCGGCAGGATCGAAACCTCCTTAATAAGTAATTTCGCAGCAATTCCCAAGTAACCGTGACTCGTATCACGAAAAGTCTAAAGATTGATTCGGTTGGTTCAAAAGTCCATAAAGAACGTAAATTTTTAGAAGATGATTTTCTTCCAATTTTAGCAGGCTAAGGAACTGCTATATTTCAGTACAATGGCGCACGTTAGTTAAACGTTAATTATTTTTTTTTAAGGATTAAGGATTAAACATATATTATGAAAAGGATTTTTTCCCTACAGAAAAGCGCACGCAGTAGTGCAGCCCTTGGAAAAAAAAGGAAGATTTAATTTTACATGTTTTACTTGAATTTGTTCTAACTACGACTCCATATGCAGCACGTGCCACGAAAGGCGCGGCTACGCGGCCCACACCATCCAGGCCCTTTGCATAACAGCCGCTGCCCCGCCCCGCTGTGACCCCGCAGGATGCAGCGCACGTGGACATGCAGCCTGGAAGAGCCGACCCAAGGGCAACGACCCTGAACCCGGCCCGGAATAGCTAGGCCCGTTTTTCGGTCTCCGACCCCGTGGCCCTGCTGGCTGCTATGATGCAATCCAACAGGCCGACGCCCAATGCCACTCCCGCGATGCATTCCCATGCGCCCGCATGAACTGCGGCGCCTCTTCTCCAAGCGGACATTAATAAGACTCCCAAACTCAATTCCCTCTCTCCGCCCGCACATAACGTCGCGCATGTATTTTAAATTTTAATTGCCCCGAGTATAGCAAGTCTTTCTGTCATTGTCTTAAACTCTTGATAGCCCGCCCTGCCCAATTACAATCGTTTCACGTTTTCGCTTTTCCTGGGCCAGGCTGACAAGCGGTGCAGCCCGTGTCTCTCCCGGTCTCGAGCATAAGACGGAACGTCCTCAGTCGCGGCCCACCCAACTAACCCCCTCCCCCTCCTTTCACCTGCACCCACTATGGATGCACTCGGTATGTCGCAAGACGCCCGGTGAACCCGACCGAGGCCCGGTCCGGCAGCAGCGCGCGACATGCACCCGTGACATTGCTCGCTCCGCGCCACGCCGCGTCAAGGACAACGGCCCGGTCCGTCCAAGGACTGGTCCAGCCGAACTATGACATAAGGTCCGGCCCAGCTCGATTCGCCCAGCGGCCGGAGCCCTTGTTCCTTTCAACCCAAATAATTTCTCTGTTCACAGGTCACTTTTGCCTGATCGCCTTGCCAACACTCCACTAATTACAAATGTCTCTCTCTTTCCAACTCGTTCTCCCGTCTCTCAATTTTCCCGCTGAACGTCCTAGGCCCGCACACCTAGTGACGAACCGCGACCCGTCCCTTTGCAAATTCTAATATTTTCACAATTTTTCTCAAGTCTAATTTTTTAGCTTCCTTTGTCAAACTGACCCTTGCGTCACCTTAATTTTCAAGAATAAATTTGTTTTCTTTGACAACCTGGAGTCATACAGCCCAAACCACTCAAAAAGAACAAAAATTTTATTATTTTTCTCAATTTATTCATTTTGCCAAATACCCTTTTATTTATTATTATCATGTGGACGTAAAGCCCTTCAAGTTGTTCAGTACCCGTTCAACCAACCAAGTGCATGAATCTTCTATCTCGAAACTTGTGAGTGTACGACTCAATTGTTCAACTCCAGAAGTTGTTATGCACAACAAAATTGCATACAAAACTAACGAAATTTCTTATTACAGCTGAAGTTAAGTTGGCACTATTAAAATAAAGTCGGCGCCTCGACCACCAGGCGTCGTGCAATTCTTGTCACACTGTTGTGATGCGCAAATCTCTCGTAAACTTTTCATGTGGTAGTCTCTGTGCTATTAAAGACAAGTAAAGAACTAATCAAATTCGAATCTCGATCTACTGAATGTTTTTTTTTTGTACTTTTAGCCACACCCACACCTTCACCAAAACAGGCTTACCCACCGTGGTTAGTAGGTCACTCACAATCGTATTATTGTTTTGGCCCACCTCCTCACTACGCA
>NW_026267174.1:519031-526788 GCF_000697945.3 Frankliniella occidentalis | reverse complement strand
TCTCGTAAACTTTTCATGTGGTAGTCTCTGTGCTATTAAAGACAAGTAAAGAACTAATCAAATTCGAATCTCGATCTACTGAATGTTTTTTTTTTTTGTACTTTTAGAAAAAATACAACTGTGTTTACCAGGTTCGTAAAACAGTTTGTGTTTAGTTTAATTGATTCTCTTTGCGTAATGTATTCTAAAACTTAAGATTAGTAAGAAAAGTTTAAATGTCTGAAGATGATTTCTCTTGAAATTGTTACCAATAAGGGTAACTCGAGTTGTGTTTACCAAAATCTTAATCGGTAAATTTTCATTGTTAGTTTTCTCCTTGAGACAGTTAAGATTAATTTTTTTAAGAGCTATGTCTTAAAAACAAAACAACAAATGTTGTGTTTCCTTTTCCACTGAACCTCTTTTTCAAATTCCGTTGGAAAATGTTAGCTAATTAGAGTTATTATTATTAGCAATAAACTTATGAAACTGATGTCATTCGATTTTTGTTGCCCATTTGCAGGCCAGTCTTTTAAAAGTAAAGTATGCAATTACTGCCCTCCTCTTGGTTTATCACTTTGTGACAAAAATAGTCACACACTTTCAAATTATTTCTTTCAAATGCGTCTCGACGATCAGTCGCGTTTATTGTCATTTTTCGATTACGTTAAGTCCAAAGACATTTCCTTTACTGAACTCGCTGTGCATAAAAACATCATCTCATCATTTCTGCTGGTTCTGTGAGAACTCTTACAAGGCGACATGGACTTCGTCGCTGTAAGACAGCCGCCACCCTGCCACGACTTCGCAGACTACATGGCTGACCTGCACCCAAGTGTCACCATGCTGTCGAGGCCCCGTCACAACGATCTTCATGTGCCCACGGGCGCATCACCTCCAACGTCGGTGCAGTGCAGCTGCAAGCGTTGCCCCCTATACAGGCTACACTTGCGCTCACTACCTCGCACTCCGTCACGGGCGTGACTAGTCATCCGCAAATCACGCCTCGCCCATCACCCCTGGACACGGCCCAAAGCAACCGCCGGTCCTTGCCCAACTCACCGCCACTCTACAGGACATCAACCGCCAACTTCCGGCACGAGCTACAGTTACCGAGGATACGATAGACGTATCTTATTCCCGGTTTGCCAGTGGTTTGGGGTAGACGTACCCTTAACCACAAGTGCCTGTACTCTACGCGCCGCCAGCCGACTTCCGAACATCGTTCTTAATCCGGACGACCAGCAACTAGCAGCGAGTCTCCGAAACTCCAAGGACACCAAACTTAACAGGTGTGTCGCTCTCGGAGCCCTACTTGGCAACAGCCACAGAAACTTTATTCGTTCAGTATCGGACTATTGGTATTCAATTTTTCTCTTTTAGTTCAAAATTTTCCCGGCTCTGTCCGTACAGCACCGAACCGTTGCGTAAAATACGCCCGCGAGATTTCTCCATTGTCACGTTACACCCTAGAGGAAGGCTTAAAAATTATTGTTTTCTAGTATCAATTATTAAAGTTATTTACTTTATGTTGCACATTTGTTTGCGTTGTTCTGTCTCTTTCTTTTGTTGCAGGTGCTCCTTCTCGGTCGAGACCCAGCCCGCAACTTGCACGTCCATGCCTTCCGGCCGCACTCTCTTCAAAACGAGCCTAAAGGACGACCTCTGCAAAACGGCGCAATTTCTCTTCCGATTTGGACATCTCGCACCCTTTCTTTCCAATCCCCGGGCAGAGTCAACAAGCAAATGACCCCCATTCTTTTCCTATTTCACGCAACGCATCGTCCTTACAAATGAACTAGCAACGTTTCCAAATTATTTTTGATTTATTTTTCCAGTTTCCCGAGTTTTTACGTAGTTAAGAAAATCTACATTTAAGTTGTATGTTTTCATTCATTGGTCTACAATTGTTTTATTTGAAATTTAATTCGTTGTACTTGTTCTAGTATTCTTGTAAACGACTTTTCAACGTAGTGCTATGTCGATTGCACTTTTCGAATGTGAACGTCTATGTTGATTGTGCTTTTGTTTTTGTTTAATTAGAGATTTTGTAATGTCTTGTTTTCACTATGTGTTTTCAGTTTTATTGTCTATTGTATCCTTTTAAAATTTCTTTTACCATTTTGTAGTTCTGACAAGCCGTGTAAAAATCGATTCTAGATTATTATTTGCATCGCAAACCTACATTTAACTATCTCAAACGTAATTTCATGGATCTTGCAAATTTGTATGTTCTCAGATTTGAGGTAAAATCACGTCAAAACATTCTGTTACCTTTTACATTTTAATATGCGATTACTGTCTTAAGCATTGAATTACTCAATTACATCATGGTTATTATTTAGGGCAGAACTTTTACCAATGCAACATAATGCACTTTTGTTACTTAATTTTAACTGTGTAAACGTCAAATCTTATTTTCTCTCCAACTGTATTATTTTAGCTTGTGTTGCAAATTTGTATGTTGTCGGAAAGACCGTAAGGATCTATTACACATTGTTGCTCGTATTTCCAGCTAAGCTCTGATATCATTCATCCAAATTTTACATTAGTTCTTTCAAACAATTTTTGATGAAAGAATTTTTCTCCGCAGCATTTTTAATCATTTAGTAACCCCTCAGGTCTATTCAAAAACGATGTGTGTTCTTTATAATGTTTTCTTCATTTTATGACATTCATTTTGCTACTTTCCCACTTTTTCATTGTCATTATTTTTGTTCGATCTTAACATTAGATCAGCGAGTGCTTAGTTTATTTTCAGAAGAGGAGGAGGGGTGGTGTGGTAGCCCAACAGAGATGCGCACTCGCTGTAATATTGATATCTTTAGATTAAGAAGCTGGACTGTAGCGAGACGAGCCGACGCACTCTGCGGGCAGCACGCGCTGCCCCGCTGAGCCCCGCGGTCCCCTCTCGCTGCAGCCGAGACGTACTCGAGCCGCAGCCTAGCTGCAGTCGAGCGAGCCTCTCCCACTCCTTCCCATTTCAGGGACTGGGAAGGGCCTGCCTATTAATAGGGCCCGCCTGCGTGCGGCCCTCAGTTAGTTAGAGTCGAGACAGTCGTAGAGAGTCGCTCCTCGGATCTACATGTGAACACCTCGCCGCTCCCGGCTACGGCTACCTGTACATAGTGTAAATATACCATTGAAACTATACCAATGTGCTGATCTTAGAGAGAGAACCCCACGCCGGCCTGATCATAGAGAGAGAACCCCTCCTCCACCATACATATCTTAACCGGGCCAGCACAAAGTACACTGCCCCTCCCTCCCCCTCGCATGTGCTCCTCCGACTGCACCAAAGCGCAGTGCTGAAGTCCGCCGAGCCACGCCGAGCCGCGCCGCCGGACCAGTCCCCCGTAACTCATGTTTCATCAGTCTGATTTACGGCTCGCCGAGTGGCGACGTGCGCCGAATACAACCCCCACACCCGTCCCCTCGCCACACGCTCGCTGAAATAAAAAAAATAATATCAATGTCGAGCAATCGAAGCGAAGTGAAACGGTTGCCCGATCAAGTCTGGAAAGCGATAGCGCGGTGGCAGGGCAGACAAAAAGGGAACAGGCCGAAAGGGGCTTGAACTGGGGGAGGGTCAACGGTCAGATACTGTACTGCATACCTGCTCAGCTCAAACTGGAACAATTGTCCTGTGCGTTATTAAACTCCGCCGCACGCGCGCACATATTGCGTCTCCTTCAATATGAACCTGCGCGGTTCAACGTCCCCTGCCGAGCACGTCGGGCGACACGGAGCGAGCGCTCCGCACCCGCATGATACCCCACGGGCAGCCGACGCACCCGCCACACGGCTTTATTCGACTGCACAGGAGTTCTATGCATTTTAATATCAAACTTTAACGTCGATCAGGCGGATAGCAGTGGAGCTGGCTGATCCAACCACACTGAAAATAGAGGAAATAGAACCCCGCTTCGTAAGCTGTGAAAAATAAAAGTAGGTCCCCACACATTCACTGTTTAAAATATTTTGTGGCTTCCCAACACTTTTACGGTACGAGCAGATGTGAAATCACAACACTTCGGTGTAGTCAAAAACAGTGCATTTTGCTATACCTTCCTTGGAAATGGTTGAGGATCAATCGTAATAATTTCTGAAGTTATCATTTTTTGACACTAAAGAAGAGCTATGTCTTTACAAAGAGTTCTAGGAACTTTCTTCAGAACGAATTCTTCGAGAAGTTCTGACCTTTTTTAAACTGTGTCTAACAATAGCTAAGTTTTCGATGAAAGAATTCAAATAAAGTTGACCGTCAACCTACACTTACGCTAATAAGGCGCAGGTGCGTGATTAGGAAAGATGCAGACAACTGAGCTGCAGGCTGCTCAGCAGGTGCCTGCTGCGGAAGCTGCAGACAGGTGGCGAGCAGCTGCAGGTGCGTGCTGCGAAAGCTGAAATCTGCAGACAGGTGAGCGGCCAGCGCCGCCGTCGCGACGTCGTTAACTTAGCACGACACCGTGCTTCGACCCTGATGCGTTTCGTGACTCCAAGAAGCCAAGAAGGAAGGAGGAATGGGGCCTTGTGAGCAGACAACGAAGATCCCCCTCCCAAACTGTCGCCTTGGGAAAAAAAAACCAAACTGGTCCAAAAAAAGAGGAAAAGAACACAGCAGTCCGTTTGAGCTGCAGTGTACGTGAAGACAGTTAGGCTTCAGCCAAGGGGACGGGGAGCATGGCCGAGAGGGGGAGGCAACGGGGGAAAGGGGACAAAGGGGGGCACAGTACGACTATCACACACACACACACACACGCACTTTCTAGAGCGTGCGCACAATGCTTCTCAAAGCCCCGGCAAAATGTTCAAAACCCCTTCCGGCAAAGACCCGATCCCGGGCCCTCGATAGCGTCCGACCTAACGGCTGGGGCCATCAGACCCCTTCGCTACAATGTAGGGCCCCCCTCTCTCTACACGTACTCGCGGGCTCACTACCAGCCCATTTCTAAACCCCCTTCTCTCTAACGCGCGAACATTTTAACGCCCAACTGGCATCGGCAGCACACAGCCAACGGCAGTCGTTGCGAAGAGCAGCAACGCCGTTAGAATTGGATGGG
The DNA here is from genome assembly GCF_000697945.3 of Frankliniella occidentalis. NCBI lineage: Eukaryota > Metazoa > Arthropoda > Insecta > Thysanoptera > Thripidae > Frankliniella > Frankliniella occidentalis. Next base: position 521,746 of record NW_026267174.1, on the reverse strand, counting down.
AACAACTCCAATAGGCGGACGTTTCCTCGAGTCCTTCCGTGGCTCCCCATTCTTCCTCTTCTTCTTTTTCTCACCCGGCAACACGTGCGGCCAAGTCGAACAAAAAGCAGACCGGAGCGGAAGAGCGGCAGGTCGTGAGCTGCCGCTCCCCTACCTCACCAGGCCCATACTAAGCCCCACCCCTTCCTCTCCCTCCCTCCCTCCCTCTCTTACTCTCCAACTTACCCGATTCATACTCTCAGCGCGAGATTTCTCATCATCGGCTTGACGAGCGTCAGTGCGGCGGACGACTCGAACGAGTGTCGTGTGGACTGTTCCACCAACGGCGTGGCAGCGTACGTGCCGCCTCGCAGGTAAAGTTATGGACCAACAAGTTAAACACACATTCACTCCTCCCTCTTCCTCCCCCACCTAACACGCACACTGTCCATTTTTCATTCACGCGACCGGCAGGCTGAGCAAACTCGCGGCGCAGCAGAGCGCCGGCATGCGTTGAAGATGGAACATTGTTTACTCGCCTTTAGCGTGGCGTGGAGTAGCGTTAGCGTGGCGCCGCCTTGCCGTTAAGCTTGGAGTGACGCCTCGGTGACGCACGGGGCATAACATCAATAATACATAACGCCTTGTAAGCCGCGAGCGCCAACGAAGAAGGAAAAAAAAGAAAGGATCGAACTTCCGTGTGTGAGTGGTGATAAGGTGAAGAGGAATGGGCTGCTGTGCGGGGCGAGGGGAGTAAGCGCGGCTGAGTTCATTCATATGCTACAGTGGCTGCGGGGCGGAAGGCGCAGCGCTGCTGCGGGTCGCGCTCGAGTTACCGCTCACACAACCTAACACTCCTCCACGCCACGAGCACCTCGTGGCGACTGCATTGGCGCACTAGCCTACTGTACAACTGCACTAGTGTACAGGCAGTGAGAGCGAATGTGTCTCGCACCAGTAGGTGTGGGACTTTCTTAGACTCACAGCAGAGGAGTAGAATACAAGTGACTCAACGCAAAATGAAGGTAGAGTGTATGATGCAAATACTTCACAGCAAAAGCACAGAATACAAAACAAGTCTACAGCAAGTAGTGTAGGAAACTTGAGTGCTGCATCCAAAGAATGCAATTGATGTGCGGACTGCCGCGGAACTGCCACTCAAGCCGCTGATTCAAGTTCTAAGGTAGACATAGACATGAACGCCAGACCACATCTGGCGTTACCACGAATTGATCTCTCGCGTAAACGCATACCGTTCACGCCACGACCGGCCAGAATATCTAATTTAGTCAAAATAAAGTTTTGTTTGATCATTAAGTGATAAGGCTTTCGCTATGGCATTGGCCCCGCCAGTTAATGTTACTCTCCTATGCACCGTGTAAAAGGGAGGGAGACAGATAATTCCGGAGAGGCGTTCGCCCACACTGATTGGAAACACCAGATCAACATCGCCAAGAAGAGCAAGAGGCCACTCCTCACTATCCCCACGGGAGCGCCTGCAGACCTCGGGTTAGGCAGGCCCGCACAGCACGGCTGCATTGGGTTGCCTACCACTCAGGCGCCCGCCAGTCTGCCGCCTAACAACTCCTCACTAGTCAGCTTTGCCACCTCAGGAGTTCTCCAACGCACAACCGTCTGTCAGGATGTTGCCACACATTCGAAGATTCGTTGCGGGTTAACGCAGACCGTTGCCTAACACTGTGTGACCCATGACGTGACCCTACATTCATCCCTTGGAAAGGTGTTGTAGTAGGCCTGCGCGTGTCTGCAAAACTACACTGCTAAAAATAGTTGTAAAAAACAACAATTTTTGAAACGATACAGCTGTTAATAAACAATAAATGTTAAGTGTTTTCATTTGACCCCTTGCGAAACTTGTGCTTTTCGGCTTAAATTGGCCCACAACAGAATCTACTTGGTGTTACTTTGCTGTAAATGTACAAGGAAAGTGTAGTTGATTTTGGTAGCAAAACATTCGTTCAAAAACAATACAGTCGTAATTTTACAACCTTTATTTTTCCAGGAGCGGAACAAAAGTGACTGTTTTCGGCCAGAAACTTTGTTTCCGAGATTTTTATCAATGCTGTTTTTCAAAATGTGTTTCTTAAAAAACAACATATGCTGCTAACAAACCTAACTGAACTTTCGTTGTTAATTTACAACCATTTTATTGAACACAGAATACTGCGGACAAAAACGGGCCAAATATGTTTGCGAATATAGCATGCTGTTTTTTTCGTACATGCTCAATCACTAATCGCAATTAACTCTTTTTTTCTTGACAAAACCTGTGCCGCAGAAGACGCCGCCGCACCCTCGCCCTTCCCCTCTCCGGCATTAGCCCACGCGGGCTGCTGGCGAGCCCCTCTGGCGCGGCCAGGTTCACATTCATTACCGTTATGGGCTTCAAGGAGGATCCCTGCCCTCCGCACCTCGCCCTCCCCTCCCGACATTGTGGTTAAGCGCCCGGCACAATGCCCTCGTCGAGTGCCTCCTGCTCTTCCTCAGGTGAAAAGAGGAAGAAAGGCAAGGAATGTGAAAAGGAGAGAGGGGATTGGAGGGGGAGGGGGTAAAAAAAAATTGGAAAACTGACGTGCGCGGTAATTTTGCGGATTTGAACCTCCGGTATGGCCGTGGTCATGAGGAGGCTGCCGTCCAGCGCGTGCGATGAGTGATGGTGCGGGTGAGGCAATAAGCCTGCCCTGATGAAAAGGAGTTGAGGAGGGAGAAGGGGGG
>NW_026267174.1:513687-517131 GCF_000697945.3 Frankliniella occidentalis | reverse complement strand
CCCCCCTCCCCCCCACATCTTTTCCCCGCTTATTCCAACGGGAAAATTTCCCCCAGGCGTTTAATTCAAGTCGACATTTGCGAAAAGAGGTGCGGCGCCTGTCTCTCCGCGACGGTGTCTGCTCCCCGCGGCCAGCCAAAGTTCCCCCCTGCGTCATTACGTCAAATAACAAGCGCGTAATAATTTGTTTATCTGAGTTTTTTTTCCTTTGTTCCCTTTGCTTCCCTTGACGTCTGGAAACTAAGCTACGAATATACTTGTAGGATTTTGAAAGATAAATAAGAAGTGCATTTTTTGCCGCGAGACAAAAAAAAATTATTTCATGCTTCGAGGGAAGTGGCCATTTGTGAAACCAAGTATTTGGTCAGCAGCTTACCACAAAAATAAAACCACAAAATTGCATTTACTAAAAACAAAATTGTCACTATGGCAGCAGAAAATAGTTTTCAGCCTTCTGAAATAAAACATGCGTCTAAAGCAGATGCACAAGTTTTTAAAGTTAATTCTTAAGTTCTTACTAATGCTTTACATCAACACAAAAGGTTGAAAAGCGTGTGACAATTACCTCACGAACCTTTTTTTGAGTTAGACATGTCTCACATATCTGTTAAAAATACCCAACGTAATAGGCCACACTCATAAGTGTGCGGCTAGAGTAAAAAAAACCCTACTGCATAACTTGACAAGAACTTACTGAGTGTTTTGTTAAACGGAATACCTGTTGAATGAAAAGTATTCTGGTGTACTTCTACAAAGTCTATTTGTAAATTCTTCACTATACTATTTACATCATTTACAAATAATATCCTTTGTAAATTTACTAACTTAATTGTTGTATTTCAACTTTTCTCATAACTTTACAACACAGTTTCATCAATCGACAAGAAACTCGGTTGAGGAAAACTGGTTTCACGTCAAGTAAGAATTGAAGCAGACTGAAGGACCTCTTTGCTACTAGGGCGCCACCAAGCCGGTTCGCAGCACCCAAATCCGCTAACTCGCTTGCCTCCGGTGCACGGTGCGCTCGACTTGGAATCCCACTGCCGCTCAAACTCGAGGCCAAAGATTTCCCAGCTACGTCAGCTCAGACGGCTACTCGGCCAATGGGGTTAATTAGGTACACTCGAGAGCCCTGGGGTCATCCTGGATTCTAGAATTAATTCAGCTAAACAGCAAGGAGTAGGAGCGAGTAGAAGAGGGTCAGGGAGCTCTGGAGCAAGTCCACCTCCGGCGAAAATTAGCTCATGATCTGCTGAACGGGACAGCGATGGAGCTCCCTCCAGGGGAAAGGGAGTGGAGGGGGAGGGAGTTAAGTGAGAAGAGTTGCATCAGCGCCAGAGAAAGCCACTCGAACGGACACGAAATGAAGGACAAACGATGGTATGGGGGAGAAGAGCGGGGAAAACTTGCGATAGGGCTACCGCCACGAGAGCAGAACTAAACACACACACGTGCGCACACACACACAGAAAAAATGGGGGAGGATAGAAACTAGAGGGGCGGGTCGTCGCACCGCCGTCCCAACTAATTCAGTCGCGATGTGCCCGACAGAAGGCCGGAAAGGGGGGCACAGCCCGACCGTTTTGGAGCGTTTCAATGTGTTGGGGAAAGGCGAGGGTCGTCGGTTGCTTGGGAGCGTGCGGGAGCGTGGAAATGACAGAACAGACGCGGCAGCAGGCTGGTCCAGCACTCACCTCCCCCTCCACCACAGTCTTGGCCATGCACCACCACCACCACCACCACCACCACCACCACCACCACCACCACCACCACCCGCTACCCCGTTGGTAGACCATTAATGGGCGCTCGCACCATCCCCTTTAAGACGCAACAAACGGAGAGCGCCCCACGCGATGGGAAAACGATAGATGGACGCTCATATCGAAAGACGAGACCGTATGGTGAAACGTGAGAGATCCCTCCCGAGATCTTCGATTTTTTATTCTTTGCATCTGACAAGTCTTCAAAAGTGACAATAATTCCATGGTGGGGGGAGGGGCCGTATTCCAAAATTTGTCGACATGCTTCTCTTTAAAACTTCTGAACGGAGACGTTTCATCCAAAACAAAACGAAAGAAAACTGAGGGAGATGCAGGAAGCCCCGAAACGGGTCGGTTAGAAATTAGGAGAGGAACGATTTAGACATAGTGCGGCTCCGATCGCCCTGCCTGAACCTCGCTTATTTTCTTTCGTTCTTTGCACCGGCATCGCCTTTTCTCTCTCACTTTGGAATGAAGTGTCGAGGCGACACTCGCTGATCACTCGCGAACAAACAGCAGCTGTGAGAGGAATGTTAAAGCGTGACGGCAGCGGGATTACCAGACCAGGCCACCTGCAAGTGTAGCGCCGGCAGGAGCGCCTCAAGCGGCACCTCGGTTGGCCTGGATTCGTTCTATAAGCAAGCGCCGAGGACTTACGCCGATTAGTCTCGGCAAAATATTTGCAAAAGCTCCAACCGCAAGTTGGTTTAGAAAAACAAAACAGACAACCCGCGCCGAAATCCGAAGGGCCTGCAAGTAGCAGGCGTCGGCAAGGACCGATCGAAAAGGAATGGCAGAGCGCCACCAACAATTATTTCGAAAGTATCAGATTCTAATAAAGTAATTTGATGACGACGCGCAGCATTCTAGCTAGGGCGGCATTAGGCTTTTTGCTCGACAGTGTGGTACCGCTTAACACTGCCACATTCCTTTTTAAAAAAATTGCTAGGGTATTTAAAAAGTGGTCGTCCAAAAAGTACGCCCGTTTTTTTCAGATTCATTTTGTATGTTTAAGGAGCTCGGCGCCTGTGAGACTCGGGATAGGCCACTCTACAGTACACGCATGCATTTAAGGCAAGATCTCGCCTACCTAACGGCGCTAAGAGCTTGTAGCAGCTGAACTCGTTAGGTTCCTGACTACAAACGTACATTCTGGATGATCCCAAATGCGAAAAGCGGCGCATGTCCATAGAAATACGCAGGGCTTTAGTGTGGGCTCAAGTTATTCTCAGTGTGCCTTTGTAGAGGAACTAGAAAGGACATAACGGGGTGCCGAAATAGTGCCTCGGGGAATCCAATACCCACAAAGAGCAAGTACGAATACTTTGTAGTGAGAAGAAAGCTCGCCTGCCGACCTCCAGTTGCAGCAGAGGAGAGCGGCATGGTCTCGCGGGGTCCGCGCGCCAAGAGCGCAGCAGCGCGCCAAGCCGTTTAAAAATTAGAGCCAAACTTAATTGCTTGGGCCGCGTCCTCTCCAGCAGGCCGGCCCCGGCGGGCCCAGCGGAACCGCGCTGTTATATTGACGGCGGGAAAGGGGGCGAGGGGGCTTTAATGCCGGGCAATTTTTGTGTGCGGGATGCTGCTCCACCCCGCCCCGCCCCGCGGCTCAGCCCCCTCGGCTCACCGCCTGTTGGTTCTGCGGCGTAACGGCCCGATGGGGACTCGTGAGGAGGAGAGGTGGGGG
>NW_026267174.1:508810-513637 GCF_000697945.3 Frankliniella occidentalis | reverse complement strand
GGGGGAGAAAGCGGGAACGGGGAAGGTCTGCCTGGTGGTGTCGACTTGTATATTCTCAGGCCGACAACAAATGTTATCGCTGGGGGGCTTACGGCGCGGCCTCTGAGCAAAGCGCACGCGCACACACACGCGCTCGAGCTTAGGCCACAGACGGTGGTCTGGTGAAAGGGAGGGCAGGGGGTCCAGTTTGTGGCGGTCCAGAGCAGTGCTGCTAGAACCACTTAAGGCCTATAAAAGCTTGACCGAAGTCTCCCCCCCTGCGCCGCGCTCATCGTTTGGCGGCCAAGACGGAGGAGGGAGGAAGAGAGAGGGGATGGGAGGCGGGGGTGCTCAAGCAGGTTCCCGGATTTCCTCTTCCCTAGATTTTAGTGAGCCTTGTGCGTAAAGGGGGTTGTAAGGGAAGGATGTCAGTGTGCATTGTGTTCGAGTGTATGCGTGCGTGTGTGCGAGAGAGAGCAAGAGGGAGAGAGAGGGAGAGAGAAAGACAGAGAGGGAGGGGGGACGGGGGAGAGGGAGAGAGAGAGAGAGAGAGAGCTTGGTGGAGTACGGCTGCCAGGAGGGTGGTTGTGTTATTGTGCGTAAAGGAGTGCGATGGGAGGGTGGGAGAAGTGGCATTCCTGGTGAGGGAACTGTATGGGTGACTGTATGGGTACGGGCACCCCTTCGCTCTGAACGAAATACCCACCATAATCGCGGTAAAAATTTCAGCAAAAATTTGGTAAAATTACAAATTTCTAACATAAACTTGATCGTTCAAAATTACTAACCCACATATGTATAGTAATATGTAGATTTCTGAAAAAATATAACATTTCAACTTCAACAAACCCACAAAGTTTTCTATGACGAGCAGATCTTCCATTTGCGATTGCGTGCGTATATTAACGATCACATTCGTGAAAGTAAAACCTCTACATTTAAGTCAAAAAAAATTAAAAAATGTTTTAACGCAATTTTTTTTCCCCGATTGGTTCCCCGATTGGTTTGGGAAAGCAATTCCCAGGGCGCATTTCCCGCCTATTTAGGTTATTTAGGAACTTTTGAGGAAAGAACGCGTATTTGAGGGAATTTTGAGGGCAAAGTGGTTATAAAACAAATCTTAGGACGGGCGAACTTCATTTCTATCTGCAAGACTCGCAAACCATCGAAAATACAAAATTAGTTGAACACGAAAATTCGTCACATTTTGCTCTGCGCATGAGCAAACCGAGAATTTTTCCAGAAACAACCAGGGGGACTTGGCGGGAAAATGTTTGCTGTGTAAATATACGAAAGACATTTTTCGCATTGCTGAGCTGGCCTGCTGCTCCGACCCCCAACCTCTCCCTCCCGGTAACCGACCCCGCGCGCTACGCTGCGCTGCGGTGGGAGGATCGCCGTCCAGAGACAAAGAGACCGCGGGAGTGGTATTGACGGGTCCCCGATCCCGCTAGTTGCTGCTGGCCACCGCGCGCCGCCACGACGCGCCGAATGTCGTCGGCCGATGAGAAAAATGTTTCCACTAAGCCCCAAGAACCCCCCTCCTAAACTTGCCTCTAAATCCCTCCCCCGTTGCCCGTTGGGGCCCATATACTGACGACTGCGCTCAACGGCTACACATGAAACGGAAATGAAAAGGAGAAAAAGAAACCCCCCTTAATGGTAAGGATAAGGGAAAACAAACGTGGATGTTATCGTTTCTTATTATGACTAACATCACGACGCACGACGGAACAAACCGTATCAACTTGGCTGCAGGAAAGCCCGGTCGAGAAAACTGGTGGGACGGGACGCATATGAGCGGGTGAGAGACAAGCAATGCAGCACACAAGGCTGCTGCCGTGGGACTGCAGAATGGGAAAAGGGAGGGAGATGGGAGATGGGAGAGAGAGAGAGAGAGAGAGAGAGAGAGTCATTTTTCACATCGCTAATATCAACATACGTGAGGCGTCGCAGCGCCGCTCTAATATGCGCGGCACAGCGCAAACACACACACGCGCGCATACTCTCTCTCTCTCTCTCTCACTCTCACACACACGGGGGAGCGCGCGGGCCCACACGGCCGCACGCCTCACAAGCAACATTTCTCATGAATCTAATAACACACACGGTGTGGCAACGGTTTCATACGTGCCGCCGGCGTGGCGAGGCGGCGTGGCGGGGCGTGGAGCGAGAGGAGGCGCAGTGCCGCGTGACCGGGACCGGGCCCACCGGCTACCTCCGGCTCTGGGGCAGCTCCGAGTGGAACCCTTCTCCTCCACCATAACGCTGAGTTAGTGGAGGTCTGCGGCTGGCCGTGCGAGCGGCGTTGTGCCCCCAATTACCTGCCGGTATAGTCAGGGGTAGGGGTAGCGCCCGCCGCCGATATAGTTATTGAGAGCTATGCCGGCGATCCTAGGCGAGCGTGAAGCAACTGCCCTCCGCCCCCCACCCTCCTGGCTAGCCGTTCGGTGCTATTCGAATGCCGGCAGCGAAGGGAAATGAAAACTTTGCCACGGATCGAATAATTGTTCGGGCGCAACCAGCTGAGGAGGGCGGCAGGTAGGTACACCAGGCCTTGTATCCATTCTGACAAGTACCGCTGTCAGTGCGCAGTAGGCGGGTATGATGTGATTTTTCACTGCGATCTGTACGCCACGTGGAAAAGGCTTTTTAAACTGTAAACACAAAAGTTAAGTATCGGTAAAATAATTTCAAAATTGAAATCCTCTTTGGCCCTACCTTGGTTTTCCAGTGTTTCAATAATTCGCCCACAGCCGCCAAAAGCTCTAAAAATTCAATCGCAATTCTAGAATTTCAAATAAAGCCATTCACACAGAAGAAATACACCGAAATTTACACCCCAAAAACGGTGTTCTTCATTTCAGTACACGTCGAAGACAGTTGAGAACATGTACTCAAAATGTGCTCCTTGGAACTTAAAGCAAGTATATATGTATATATACTTGGTTATAGTATACACGGTAAAAACAACATCTCATGTTTTGAGGGAAAAGGGAAAACTTTGAGGGCCTTCCATGTTTGAGGTAAACTCCTCAGATTTCACCTCAAATTATAAGGAACCCCCTCAAAAAAGGAAAAAACCCTTATTTTTTGAGGAGACCTTCTCAAAATCTGAGGAGCCTTCCTTAAACCAAGGGAGTTCCTCAATGTTTTCCCTTTTCCCTCAAAAAATTAGACATTGTTTTAACCGTGTACATTCTTGATTCAATTTCCAAGGGGCACATTTTGAGTACATGTTCTCAACTTTAACTTATTCGACTGGATGGAACTGATATCAAGAACGCCGTTTTCTGGGTGTAAGACTGCTTTTCCCGAGGTTTTTCCTTCTTGTCTGTACGCAAGCCGGGCACCCGTGCATAAACCGAATCACGGAAAGGCGCGGAAAGGAGATGCGCAGGGGGCGGTCCCGATTGAGTGTACCTCGACTCCTCACCCCCCAACCCCTGCCGGCATGTGACTGCGCCGGGATGACCCCGTCGTCTCTGTCGGACGCGCGACCAGACTCTTGTCGACCTCGTCCTCCGCTTTCTTGTCCTCCTGGCCCGCTCCTCCCCCTCCCCCCTCTCTTCCTGCTAACCTTCTTCCCGTGGCACGGCTACGTTCCGTTCCTTCGATAACCAGCTCGAAGCGCAACAACCACAGCAGCCACCGCCTTTGGTTTTATTTTTACGTACGGGGACGGGGAAATATCGAAGAACCCAGCCAAACGAACCATCGGCCAGACAGGCACAAGGGGGGGGGGGGTCTAGTGCACAGCAGCGCACAGCGCCGGTGCGGAGAGCCCGCGACCACCGTTCATTTTGTACATAGTAAGTATTCTTGTTATTTAATAAATTGTCAGCAAAATGGCATATTTTACATAGTAAGTATTTTTGTTACTTAATAAATTAGCAGCAAAATGGCGGCTAATGTTTTTACTGATTCGTGTTATAGTACAACGAATTATCTTGTAATGCAACAATGTAATGTAAGAAAGGCCATCTTTTATCTGGGTGTGTTGATAAGGTAAATTTGATGGTATGTGAAAAGTCGCCCGTTACTGAGTTCGCAGTGTAGCCGCCGATTCAGGAAAAGGTTACGCCGGCAGAATCCTGTGGCCAAAGCACGCACATGAGGTGGGCGCGGCAAGCCCTCCGCCCGCCTCCACGAAACGATTGGTCCATTTCCCTACATTTCGTTAGATCTCCTAGACTTCGCAAGCGCATCTTGGAACACTCCTGTTTCGGGAACACCTTTTCTGCAGGTATCTATGATAAAAGATTTATTTCGTTCTACTGCCGTGGTTTTGCGGCTCACACAGCACCTGTGAAGGTATTTGTGTTTTTGATTTAATTTTGCTCAGCTCTTTTATTAGTTTCCAGTTCTGAATTGGGAACCGTATTTAGAGAGTTCGTGAAATCACACCACGAGGGTTATCAGAACGGCGCCAGGTCACCATATTCATTAAAGCGAATGTTCCGCTGACCCCTCTCCCCCCTCCCCCTGGTAGCTGTGTGGCTCGGCTGCCGAGGCGGCTGCTACAACCATTCCCGGAACTGCCCACCCACCTTTTTGTGGCTGTATGGCGACCGAGTCGCGAGCAAGCTACAGCAAACCTGCTTCCGGAACAATATTGTACACCCGTAGAATGATTGTTCGTAGACATTTGGGATGGATAATTAAAAAAAGAAAAATATCCTTCCCCTTATACGAGCCGATGTCAGGCGACCAAGTAAACTCGGCGATGGAGAAGGACACATCACAAAACTATGACCTGAGTCGGCTGGGATGTCGCCTTGTCCGAAGATCATACCTCATCCATAAAAACATATCCGCAACATGCACCCCAAGTCGAGGAGGAGAGAG
>NW_026267174.1:505292-508123 GCF_000697945.3 Frankliniella occidentalis | reverse complement strand
GGGGGGGGGGAGAGAATTCGTCTTGGGCCGCCCGCCAGGCCGCGCGCCCGGGCACCAGCCCCATGACGGACTGCGCTAATCAAGATTCAGCCTCAAATAACTTGACGCCACAATGGCGGAGGGCGGCATTAATCTTGTCACATGTGTATGACGCCCGCCCGTCCGCCCTACTTGCGCGCCACTATTTTTCCGGGGGCGCTTTTGTGTGGTGCGTAAGAGCTGCACCGCAAGCACCACCCCACCACGCCCCGCCACGCCCCGCCCCGCCGCCGCTACAACCACCACGCCTTGCGCGACAATAAACAAGTCTGTGGGGCGGGGTGTGTTGGTGTGGTTGGTGTGGTGGCGAACTCTGAGGCTTTTGTTGTCCGCATCAGGCCTGGTTAACAATGTTCTCGCCGACAAGAGGGCGGGTCCATTGTCGAGACGCGCGGATACGTCCGGAGCCGGCGGGAGACTCAACTTCTAAATCCGGAAGTAGCAAAACCACCACGCGGAGGTGGGTGAAAATCCGGGAAGGAACTCACGAAGAAGGCCTTTGGAAACTTAGAACTAGTGTCCCAATCAGTGATAAAACTATGACATACATATCGGGGTCCAAGAAACAAAGTAAAAGTAAAGTCACATTTTTTAAAAAGAGTATTTTGAGTGCTAATATAGATGAAGATGGACATTCCCTTCACCCTTTAATTCCTCCCTTATCCAACAAAAAGCAAAAAAATGTTAATTACGTTGTTGTAAAATGCACACTGTTGTGTTGACATTCACATCAACGCTAAATGATTCCTAGATGTAAATGCCCACGGAGATGACAAGGTGGGTGGACCCAACCAAACCCCCCTCTGTTGAGCACAGTTTAAATGAAGATTTTGGGGTAAGTTTTCACTGGTCACAGCTCACTAGATAATAACATCAAGTTCATACCTCTTAGACCACTTCGTACTAAAATTTGATAGATTGGAACATCTGCTCACTGTAACGACACTGTCCTGAGCTTTAATTTATTTTTTATTACATTTGTTTTGCGTCTATAAGACGGGCGGGGCGCACGAACGGTTCAGTAGTGTGTAAATGTATTTGACAGGGCTGTACAGTACCGGGTGTAGCTTGAATGCGCAGCATTGTTGCGGGATTGCCTACTCAATATGGCCGCAGGGGCTATGGCCCCTTACGGATGTAGAGAGTAGGTAAACACGCAATACTGCTGCGTATTCACAGTTACACCCGGTACATTAACTGCAAAAAAAGAATTGTGGACTGCAAATTTAAACACCCAGTAGCAGCTTCAATGAAATGGCCATGGAGTTTCCCTTCCCCAAGGAAATAATTTGAAATAATTTTTGTGATTGGCATCAAACTGGAGCAAAACCTTGTGTGTTTGCTTGCTCAGCGATTGATAATATCTGTATAAAAATACATACATAACATCAAAAAACAGTACTACATGTCCCTTTCCCGGATTTTCACTCAGCTAATGGAGGCATTTATTCATATACTTCTTTTACATGCTTGCTCGAAATGCATCCCATGTGCATAACCTCTCTTCAGTTAAGCGTTTGTCTGTCGACAGGATTCGCGGCGATCGCCTATCCCGATAGACGATAACGAGAACAAGAAAGAGGGCAGAGAAAGCCCCAAGGTCAATAATACGCACAGTAAGTATACCCACAAGAGATACCACGATTCTCAATGCGGTGTTCCACCACTGTGACCCTTCTTAACCCATCCAACCTCTCCACCAGCTCCTCCTCTCACCCCATGCTCGCGCTTCTTTCTCCTCCAGATCTCCTTCCCTCCACGCCAAACTGCACACACCGCACAGCCATTGCACCAAGCGCGTGCGCGCCCCACCATGGCGCTCCACAAAAATTAACTCTCCCCGGGGCTAATTCTGCGAGTTTATGGCCGCGAGACTATTTTATTAAGATCTTCTCTGGGTGGGGCGCGTCAGCAGTCGTTACCCTGCCGAGGCTGCATCTCCCCTCTCTCTCCCTCAACCTCTTTTGCCGACCATAACGGGAGAGCAAACACAGACCGTTCAGATTGGCCAATCATCATCCCGGGGCCCAGCGCGATGCGGCAGCCGGCCCTGCAGATACTCGCACATTTTTTTTTTTAAAAAATCGTTTTTAGGGCACCGCGGCTTGTGCCACCAACACAACGTCGAGCGAGGCAAATAAGGGGGCGGGGGAGGGGGGCAGCTAATGGAAAATAACGTAAAAGTATTGCAGTTCATTCGGCTGAGCAGGACAATCTCAAACAGAAGAGGGGAGTGGGGTGAATGGCGATGGCAAATATATTGTTAAAGCAATAGTCAGGTATCGCCATGCTCCCCTCGCTGCACAGTAAAAGTAATGTTTTGAGTAAATGGGAAAATTTTTAGGAAGTCCTATATTTATTACAGAAAACTCCGATCTCGCCACAGATTTTGAGGAACCTTTTCTAAAAACCAAGGAAGTTCCTTTAAGTTTTCCTTTTTGCCTCAAAAAATGAGGCAACGTTTTTACTGTGTATGACAGGCCGCTCAGTTTTTCGCTCCGAACACTTTTACTAAAGGGTCATTAACGTTCATATTTTGTCCCGAGTCGTAAGGAGAAAAAAAACACGTTTCCACAGCGCGAAGCTGGTGTACATCCTCTTAAGTTAAGGTTCCTTGCCAGGCAAGGCCGGGCACCGGGCTGCCCGCAGGCCGCGGGGCCTCTCGCCAACTTCCCACTTCGCGCATGAAAAATGGATCCTCACCCCGGGCTGGGAGGGTGTAGCTGGCGCGGCTCGAGCGCGGTGCACCTTGAACCCATTTATAACCCATTACACCTGGGAGCTGACCGCGC
>NW_026267174.1:503203-504328 GCF_000697945.3 Frankliniella occidentalis | reverse complement strand
ATCACTATAAAACCATTAATTCTGGTCCCACAAAAAAAATTAATAAGTTTTCTAGCACGACATCTTCAAGAAAATCAAAAATTCTAACTCAATGTTATTTTAAAATTGACTTTAAAATCTACAGAAATCAATAGAAACATAGTTTATAAACTGCATTTATTCTCAAAAACTTCATGCAGGGGCAATCCCTACAACACACACATACACACCAGAAAAAGGCAATAGCAGGAGAGAGGAAACTTCCCGACAAATAATTGTGCAATGTGGAACAAGGAATGAAGGCGAGAAATGGAAAAGGGAAATAAGAGAGGCGACAATGAGAGGCGCAGCCGAGTAGAGATGGATAGAACGAGGGAGCGAAAGTGAAAAAAAGAAAGCGTGGGAGGGGTTGTTTGTTGAGGGGCTCATTTCCGCACATGCCACACAATGCAACGTAATGGGCGACGTGAAGGATATGATAAATATGCCGAGGGATGAGTTTCAGCGTGTGGTACTCGTGACCCCAAGCATTATAAACTAATACAATTACCGTCGACACCAGAGAGAGTTCTGTTGAGTTCTGTTCTGCTTGCTGCCGAGGAGAGCGCCGCCAAGGCTGACTCCCGGGTCAGTCCCAGGGCACCGTATGCGGGCCTGCCTATACCCGCCAGGTCAACCACACTGACAAAATGGGGTTTGGAACAATTTCTCTCCCTGCCTTCGTTGTGCCCAAAAGAATAAGCACATCGTCATGGACTAATATGTGTACAAACCTAGTCACAGGGCAAGGCGTTGCACCTCAGTCTGATGGACATTGTACCTTTTATAGAGAGATATAACTTTGCATCCAATACGATCGGACGATCGGAATGCGCGTGAGCTAGCAAACTAAGGGATGGTCCGGAAAGTATGTGTGCTTTTCCTTAGATTCATTCGACAAATTATGGAAGGTCGGCGCCTGCGAGGCTCAGGGTGGGCCAGCCCGCAGTACACGCATGCGTCGCGTACACGACATTGCCTACCTATCAGGCGCTCTGAGAGCTTTGGAGAGGCTGAACTGGACAATTTCGTAATGGCGCATGAGGGACGAACTTCTTGAACAACCCCTAAGCTCAAAACAAAGAAACCAGACATTATCAATGATAA
>NW_026267174.1:493948-502108 GCF_000697945.3 Frankliniella occidentalis | reverse complement strand
GGGGGGGGGGCTGCCAGAACGGTGAGTGGAAGTGAGCTTGTGTGTGTGCGTGTGGGAGAGAGGAGGGGGGGGGGCGAACGTGAGCCGCCGAAAAGATGAAACATGCGGTGCTCTGGTGTTATTTCCGCCAAGATGCTACTCCAAACTCGTATTCTTACATGCCAGCTCTTTCACTTCAGAAGCAAAGCAGTGCGTAAATATAATTTTATGTAACTGATAAAAAAATATTGGGCACTTCGCATCCAAATCACCACAAGTGAAATAAGTAAAGTTGTTTACAGAGAGAGTGGTCAGTTTGTGCACCTGCTGCTTGGGGTGACGACCCCCTGGTGCCCCTGCGGCCCTGGCCCGCCACATCCTGTTGCACACAGTCGGCCTTCGGCGTGCGGTTAATACAGCACCTCAAACCGCACCGCATTCAATCCACTAAACGTTCCATTGTAGTGCGGAGAGGGACGTGCGGGCGCGGGGGTGCCGGGGCAGAGGTAAAGGGAGGAGGGTGAATTGCTCGCCTGTATACAACCGACAGCCAAATTTATGTGTTGGCGGCCACATCAGAATCCCCCCGCACCTCCCTACTCCCTACCTCTCTCTCTCTCTCGTGGGTGCAGTTTCTCAGTTAAGCAGCACCCCTCTCCCCCTTCCCCACCCCGGTCGGCCCACCGCTGGACCATGTACACATATGCGGAGGTACACGGTGTTGCTTGTCATTTAATGTTAAAAATAATACACTTTTAATCGCTTGGGTGAAAGATGGATTGTACTGTACCAATGTTTTGGTTCCAGAACGCAATTTAGCTGCACTCTCATCCCGTTACTGATTTTTTTTGTAGCCCTTTATCAGTACTCATGTTAGGTTTTTAAGCAGCGGGAATACTGACTAGTTGTTTTTTATCAGTTTAATACGCAATAATTCTTTTTTACATTACTGAGAGTTTGATTTTTAACAGGTGTATATTTAAAGAAACTATAAGGAATAATTGGGATATTGATCAGTAATTCTTCTGTATGGATTTCAAACGGTTTAACTGACCATAAAATCAGTGCAGGTCTGAGTGTGCAAATCTTTCAATCCGTATTTAGTGTACAGCTACCAGCTACCGAGTTGAACTCTTGCAAGTATTCAACTTGCAGCTTGCAGTCGCATACATGGTCTATCAGTGCGGGTATGTCCATCCATTCCCCCTTTCCACTCCCCCGATTAAAGTCCCACCAACTACTGATCCCCAATTCGAGCTGCCTCTCTGACACAAACACGAGCGATGCATCCCACGTCCCAAATGAACATGCCGATGTGAAAAGATCAATTGCCCTTCCGCCTTGATGCTGGTCAGGTCATGCACACGAGCGAGCTCTCACGCACACCTAATCAGCTCAACATCCCGCGAGTTGATGCCATGGCGCTGCAATTATTAATAAAGTGATAAATATCTGTAAACTAATTGGTTGGCGTTAGCGCGGCCGGCTGCCGCAGCTATCGCATCAAACACATCCGGTAATCATTGATTCGATTATAGCCTGCCCCGCCCGCTGCGCGCCGCCCTCCTCCCCTCGACCGCCTCCGGCTACCTAGGCAGCCGGCACTCTCGGACATCTTGATAATCAGAGCTGCGGGCTGCAGGGGTGGCGGTGACAGCGGGGCGCTGCTCGGTCCCCGCCCCCTATACGCAACTGCCGCGCCACGCCACGCCTCGGCTCGATTTAATCAGCACCTGCCGACCCTGCCGCCGCCGCATCGCCTGTTTCAGTACCGCATACTGTGGCAAATGCGCTCAAATATTTGAGCGCACCATGCGATGCGAGCGCACAAGCACCCGGATTAATTTCGGGTAAAGTGCAGGGTGTGGGCCGCGGACCCGTGTCTCGTTTCCAGGTATTCAGTATCGAACGCGTATAGGCGAGTCCCTTTCGCGTGATTTGCAAACTTTGAAACTAGTCATGCTTTAGTGCAGAGTTCTGCGCCGGGCGGGCGCGCTCCGCCCGGCAGCCGCCGGGCGCTCGTCGCCGCAGAGCGCCCGGCCCGCCCCGTCTCTTCTTCAACGGGCCGGGTGGCCGCCCGGACCGAGCCCGCAGACGGGTGGACGCTCCGGTTTTGCACAGGTTTCACAACCACAATTTAATTCCATTGAACAGCATATCTTTCTCTGCGTTAGTAATTATTCCACTACGCGTAATACCTCCCAGTCTACGTGTACAGTGTGTGACGCATGTGAAAACGCTCTCGGCGGTGGTGACGTATAAGGATGTCATGTAAAACATCAGTTCAGCGATGTCGTTCAAACTGCTCGAACCCTTCCCGCTCGTTTCGACACCACCCCGCCGACACCGCCGCCCCGCGTGTTGTGCCGGCCGATGATCCATCTTCCTCTCCGGCAGCGCGGCGGCGGCGGCGCCCCACATGGGGTGAGACAAAAGATGGTGCCGCAAGCCGCTCGCTGCATTGACAGGCAGCTGCCGCAGCTGCGCCTCTCCCAGGCGTCCCGGAGGGCGCGCTCTCATTGGCGGGAAGCAGCGGCACCGCAACCACCAGCGCGGGGCAGGGAGTGGCGCCAGCCGGGGCCATCCGAGCGATTGGACGCGGAGAGGAAAGGACTGTGACTCGGTCTCACCAGACTACTTTAGCCTGTTCACGCGAAACCACGTTTACAGCCAGTGGCAAAAAAACAACGAATCAGTGTATAACGTACTACACAAACTAAGAGGGAAAATGTGGAATAAGATGTGTATGCACACCATTTGTAGGAAAGAAAACGGTAATTCCCCGGTTAGAAAGAGATTTTCTTTGCAAAAGAGGAAACTCTGGTGTGCAACACGGCAGCACGGCACAGAGAGAAGAAAAAGGGCGGGAAATGAGCCGGAACGTGTCTCCTTCCCGCGGGAAGGCGAGCGCGCGCTGATTTAAAATGTCCTGCTTTATGAAACAAATGTTTCCAACACGGTCCTGCGACTGTTCTCGTTGCACCAGACTAAATAGAATGAATATCCCTGCTTGTAGCCGTTGAAGTGGAGGGGCGAGGGGCTAGCCGAGGTTGCACGACAAAGTGCAACGTTAAGAGTGTGCGAAGCATTGGTTCGCCAGCCCGTAAAGAAAACGAAAACTTCGTAGCCTACAAAACGAAGCATTCTTCTCGAAGGCTACGAAACACGCGTTCAGTGAGTGAAACAAGTTATTTTCAATATCGAATTATTGGAACAGATCACTGTCGTAAATTGACGAAATTCGTTAACAGCACCGTACAGAGTGATGGCCAAAAGCCGCAGCCGAGCGAGCGAGAAGCAGCCCAGTCACGCAAGTGTCTATGGAGCTAATTAAGAACACGACACTGGTCTCAAACTTGTGGCATCTCTGCTTTCACGATTTGTTCTTCAGACGGAAACTTTTTTTTCTTGTCGTTGAGTCGTGGTGCGTACACACACCAAACCCGCGCAAAAACAACACAAACACGCACACGAACACACACACACACACACATACACACGAACACTCACACCGCGACGCGGAAAAGCAAACCATCTGGCAGCATGACGAGGGCAAATAAGCGATCACCTCTCTTCTTGTCATCACTCGCCCCTCCGGGGAACCTCCGGCCCAAAGGGGTGGAAAAGATGCCACCGCCCCGCCGGCCCCACACCCCCTGTGTTGATACAGTCCAGATTAATGTCCCCGTTTCGACGCCTCCCCCCCCCCCCCAACACCACGAGCCCGCAAGCGTTAACACGCCCGCACTCCTCGAGGCGTGACGCGGGTTGGCGCGCCCCGCGGGGGCTGGGCCAGGGGAGGGGAGGGGGGAGGGGGAGGGGGGCTGCGACACACGGCCAAAACTTGGACCCGTTACGAGGCGGAAGTTGCCGCCACCACCACCACCGTCACTGCTGTGCCCTCCAGGCCTCCCCTCTCTGCGTCTCCCTCGCACCTATCCCCCCCCCCACCTCATGCCGCACAGCCGCCTACTCACGCCCCGCATCCGTCGCCGCCTACGGCCTATTTAGTAATTTTCTTCATGTTATCCCTCCCGGCGCCGCGGGGCCTGTCCCCGCTGCCCGCTGCTGCCTGCGGGTTAGTTTGGCGGTATTACGTCGCGTATTACGTGTACTTTCAGCCTCATTTAGGCTGCTACAATTTTTTTCCCTCTCCTGTTTCCATTCTAGAAACTTGATCTAACCTATATCGTTATAATTTTTTTCTGTTCGTTTTTTTGTGTGCTGTATTACGGATGTAGAAAATCGACAGCATTACGAACAACTTTATACATCAAATACGTGAAATCATTATGAACAAAACAGGGAGGTCATTAATATGCAAAACGCCATGCATATTTCCCAGTTAAAACCAGGTGTTGCATACAAATAGGCATCAAAAAAAAGTGCTGACGAAAGAACATCAACAGTTTGTACATCAATAACATGCTGTATCCGGGCCGCTCTCACTAATTGCAATAAAAGCGCGCGCTATGGTATGGGGGGCTCGCAGGCTGTCTGTCACCGCGGGGGAATTGCGATGTCGAAAGTCTTTGACATGAATCCGTTTTGGCAGCCGCAGCCTGACCGGCCCCGGCTGCGCCCGGAACACCATCCTCAGACTCGCCAGACTCTTCCCCAATTATTTTCATTCCTACGGCGGTAGGCTGGGAACGAGTGTCGGCGGCCCTTTTTTTTCCTCGTACTTCCGACCCTCTTCCCGGCATCCAGCATTCCTTACACCCCTATGAAATCTCAGAGACAAAAAAGAAAACATCGCTCAATTAGACTCATCTCAGCCAAAGCTCACTCTTACGGAGTCATACCAACGCCCAGTGAATGACTATAAAGGAGCAACGTCATACTCAAGATCGCTCTCCCATTCCCATGAGTGATCGAATTGGATTCACGAAATCGCTGTCCCGGAGGGAGCAACGGCCACTCCTTTGCTAGCAGTGAATAACATGCAAGTTATCGCTATTTTTCCGTGTTGTTATGTGCGTCATCATCTTGTGACAGACATGCATCATTGCGCAGTTTTCAGTAATGCACCGCGTACACCTTAATACACAAGTGTACTTAAACAAAGCGTCACACTTGCGGAACGTTGGTCCGCTTTTCCTCGTCTTTTCCTTTCACGTATTCCCGGCAGCAGCCGGTGCGGTGCGCGGGGGTCACATAAAGGCCGCGGCGGAGCGGAAGCGGAGTGACGCCACCACTCATTGTCACATGCAGATGAGCAGCACGGCACCACGGCGGTGGGGGGTGAGGCCACTGAGCCATACGCCGAGAGCTAGCTGCCACTCGCGCCTCTCTCTCTCTCTCACCTTCCAGTCGCGTCAAAAGTCGCGCGCACCCCGCGCCGCACACCACAAATGGCAATAAAACATTCCAATTGGGCGACGATATTTCCCTTGTATAAGGCCCGGCCCTCGGCCCTCCTCCCCGCCCGCCCTACCGCTCGCAAACATTAGCAGCCTCGGCACAATTACCACTACAAGCGCGACTTTGACGACGTCGTAAAAGCAAAAGCGCCCTCCGGCCGCCGCCGCCGCCGCCGCCTCCCGCGATTTGTCGCGCGCGCCGCGGGAAATTGACACGCGGGGCAAGGGAGAGAGGGGATTTATCACACCTAGGGATCGGACCGAATAAGAATGTTGAGGGCGTGTAGCAGCTATTACTGGGCGAGGAAGAGAGAGGGTGCGGGCGAGGGGGCGCCAGACTACACCGCCTCACTCACTTCCCCCGCAGCGCCGCTGACGGCGGAGGGAGAGAGGTCTGTATTCTCAATGCACCCTTAGCGAGGTATAAATTCTTTGAACGGCGTGTCCTGGCGCTCTCCCTCTAAGGGGCCCCCGAGCTGGCTGCGCCGTGAAAGGCCTGTGCGGAATTCACTTTCACGCACAGTCCGCGAGGGGCGAGGGGCGCAGCGGAGGGGGGGGGGGCGTTTGGAAAAAGCCGGGAAAGCGAAAGGGGGCAACGTGCCCGCCGCGCGCAACAAATAATGGGGGGCACTCAAATGAAGCCCTCCCCCCACCCCCCTAGCACCCGCCGCGCCGCCCCTCCTCTCCCCTCCCACAGCTCCCAGCACGGCCCTAGCGAACTCTTCCGTGTATATCACTCAGGACGGGCTGATCGCGGTACTACGGAGCTACCGCCCCCGACACCGCCTTCTATAAAAAAAAAAACTGTAATGCAAACTAAACGGCAAAGAACAGTTTCGACCCAAGAGAGGCGTAATTTCGTGCACATGATATTGGGACGAATTGTATAATTTTTAATGGAACAATATGTGTCCGAGCAGATTCAAGCTGCTCTTGTGCAAATCAGCCCAAATATATTGCAAATTCTTGAAATTAAAATTATGTTATTTCCTGAGGCAAAATTGTCCTTTTCCAATATAATGTTTTCAGACAGAGGTACCCATCCCATACTTCCCCGTTTCAGCCAAAACTTCACACGAAGCTCTAGAAAATCTTCCAGATAAGCTCAGTATATGTTCCTGCTGATACCGATGGCCATTTCCAGGTCAACGGTTACCACCTAGAATAACCGACAGCGTGCCAGGTGCTAAGTTTCAGACAAACGACTGATCGGTGTCCCGGCCCCAACCTTTCCGCAGACCGGCCTAGCCCACTCCGGCAGGTCTCCAGGGACCGAAAGAACGCGGCATCAGAGCTCCCACCCGACAAACTAAATTTTAATAACATCACTAAGCCTAATTAGTTTAATCACACTGCTAAATTTTAGGGCGGCCTAATCATAATTCTCCTGCCAGACTCTGGCGCTGGACAGATAGGCCTGAGGTCGCCTGGGTGCCCCGCACCGCCAACGCTGGCCAGCTACTGGCCCCCTTCCCCTATGCGCCGCCCTTTGAGACGTATAAAACGTGCACGGAAAACTTGGTGCCATTTTCCGAGAAATATAACCCAGCTTTGTGCCGCTCGGCACAGCCACGCCCCGCCACGCCCCGCCACGCCCCGCCGCACCCCTGGCCAGCAGTAACGCGCGGTTAAGAGGCCCTGGTCGCTGTTTTTAAGGCTCGGACGATGTAATATGACGCTGTAAAGGGCCGCTGCGAATGGATTACTTCCACCACCCATGCAAAACTGTTGGCGGGGCGGCGGCGGGCGGTAACGGTCCGCTTTGAAAGCAGAAGAGAGGGAGAAAGAGAATAAGAATGACTCCAAGTGTGTGTGGAGTGGGCGCGGGTCGGCAGTGCAAGTACTCACAGGCGGGCAGGCAGCGCCCAGCCGGGCGAGTTCCTTCTCAGTGGCGGCTTACGGCTTACAGTGATGGTCGCGCTGGCGGATACCGCCCTGAACCCGATGTCAACACGTACCTGCAAACACACGAATCGAGAAAAGCACAGTTAGAGATTGGAGTGCTTGTGGTCTTCGGCTGAAAGGGCAGCAACGGACAAAAAGGGAAGTGTACCAAATACCAAAACGCAGTGAGAAGACAAAAGCGAAAGGGAGGGGGTGCTGGGAAGAAAAGAGAGGGGGCAGAGATGAGAGAAGGGAGAAGGGAGGCGGTAGAGAGATGCGTTACGACCGCCAGAGAGAGAGAGCGCCGGAGTCGCGTCCAGGCAGACACGGTGAGTGAGTGGAGAAAGACTCCCCGTTCCTCCTCCGTCTCTCTCTCTTTCTTACCGACGCTGTCCCGCTCATCGCTCCGTCTCACTCCTCCACAGCAGTGCCTATGGGGAAATCAGGACCTGAGTCAGGCCAAAGTGCACATACAGTATACACGCACGCACACACGCACGCACCGACCTACACACACACAGACACCAGACACACACACACACTCACTCACGAGGTCTCGATTTAATCTTCCCGCACCCGGGCTGACCAATGGTTCCATCTCAACAACAAAAAAAAGTCAAGAAAAGGAGTGAGAAGGGGAGGAAAAAAACAGCGACAGAGGCAGGTATTAGGGCTTCTTTTTCCTCCCCTCTGCCCACCGAGCAAAAGGGAATCTACCTACAATTAACATTAAAATAAAAGAGGAAAGAGAATGAAATGTGGTGTTGCGGTACAAAGGGCATTTGAGAGAGGTTATGCAGCAGTACCCACCGTACACGATTAGGGTGCCCCCTGCCCCTCCCCCCCCCCCATTAGCAGCCTCGGCACAATTACCACTACAAGCGCGACTTTGACGACGTCGTAAAAGCAAAAGCGCCCTCCGGCCGCCGCCACC
>NW_026267174.1:486996-493898 GCF_000697945.3 Frankliniella occidentalis | reverse complement strand
CCCCTCCCTCCCCTCTTTCTCTCTCCCCACACTTGACGTCAGCGGATCAACGTCGGTGGCAATGGTGGCGTGCCTGTCTGCCTGTCTCCCGCACGCGCCGCCCCGCAGCCTGGCACGAGTGGAGGTCGGGCGAGGTGTGGCGTGGCGGGGCGTGGTGGGGCGTGGCGGGGCGTGGTGGGGCGTGGCGGGTGCCCAGCCCCGGCTATTATCCACATCAGCGCGAGATACTCGTCATAACTGATCATCATCCACAGAGAGAGAGGGACGAGCGCGGCGGGAAGGGGCTTTAAAAAAAATGCATGCGTGTTGCGTTACGTTTTAACGGAGTTGAGCCATAACGAAGTTGGAAAACGCACTTCCGGAGTTACACTGAATCTTCTCTGAAATGTTACTACAATGTCCCTACAGCAGCACCGATTTGTAAAATTAATATCAGTAAAATGTTGTAAAATATTTACTAATGTTGTATACAACAGTAACGCATATACACAGAATGAATACGTATTCGCTTGTGTATTACACGGTAAAAAGAACATCTTTTAAATTAAGTAGATTCCTTGAAAACTGTCTTGAAATCCAAGTAGATCGTTTGAAATCCAAGATGTTATTTTTACCGTATACGGACTAAAACACGGCATTATTGTTTCCTTACTTAACAAGAAATCGTTGTGCGAGTGCTAAACAGACCTTGATGATCTTGGTACAAGAAACAACACCAAACTAAGTTTAGATAGGATACACGTTGGGGCAAATAATGGTTTCTTCTCGCATTGTTTCAAGAGAAAATTGAACTTGAGCGAACCTGAGTAAATATACTGGACCCAAGGAATGATTTTTGTGGAGTGGGGAACTTCCAACTGGTGGTTATTGGACCTTTTTGTGAGCGTAGGCATGGCATGCGCCGCTACGCTCGTCGCGTAACGCCCGTAACGGCAGAGGACAAATATTTATTTTTATTTGTCTTTATTAACTTACGCCCAGGGGAATTGTATGGGGGCCCGGCCCGGTGCCATCCCTCGGAAAGAAAATAAGGGGAGGAGGAGGAAAAGGTGACCTCCTGTTTCCTTTGCTTCAGCTGGGCTAGTCTGAGCTAGGCTCTGCCCGGCCATTTTCATCGCCAATCTTGCTGATTGCTTTCTTCTCGTAGCAGCGGGCGGCGCATACCAATCACAGACGAGTATATAAACGGAAGTACAACAAGCCCCACTAAGCTCGCACTTTTCTGATTTCGATTTTATTATCGCATTAATGCGACAACATTTTGTTTTAAATAAATATTTGTTTTGTGATCAATAATATACCTTTACCCCCACGACCGCAGCGCTCGTTTTGGCAGTGCAGGGCAAACACTTGCCATATCAAGGGCGCCCCGTTGTGACAGTCTCAGGCCACGTGGGGCGCGCACCCCGCGCCACGGCGCGCCGCAGCAGCATGATCCACTTCCACTTTACTTCCCAGGCGGACAAGCCTTCCTCATTAGGACCCCCACCCCACCGGCAGCACCCCAAGGGTGCTTCCAGCGCACACACGCGCTCTCTCTCTCTCTCTCTCCCTCCCTCTGTCTCCCTCGCTCTCTGTCTCTTTTGTTTATAAAACGCGGACGTTGCTTCATTTTGAATGTCTCTCTCTACAATGTGTTTTAAAAGTAGCGATGGTTGTGGAACAAGCCAAAAACGTAGACGTACGATTGGAAATATTTTAAAGATCGTGTGTACTGCTTGTGACTGTTTCGTATTGTCGTCGAATTATATTGTGCTATTGTCGGCTGTGTTTGATATGTTTGGGGATTTCCTCGTTTTGTTTGAGATTGTTTAGGATTGTCAACAATTGCCTTCTCCGAATATGTCAACAGGTGAAAATAGAGATTTTAGGTGATGGTGGTCTCTGATTGTCAATGATTGACTATTATTGTTTGCGATTTTTTATCCCGGAGTTTACAGGCAAAAAAGCCTGTTTGCCAAACTAACAAAACTCGGGTGTTTGCGATTTATTGTTGTAGCCAACATTGGCAAAAGTTTTTGCTGTTAGCAGAGATCAAAAGCTTTTGCTCCTTTTGCTGGTTGCGCCAGTAAAACAATAGAACGTTTTGAGGCACGTTTGCACAGATTTCTATACCAGAAACACTTACCATTACTTCCTAAGGCAATTTAAAGTATACTGTTAAAAAAATTGCTGTAAATTTACAGCGAAAATGTGATTAATTTTGTTAGCAGCATATACTGTATTTTTACAGGCCTTACTGTAAAAAAGCAGCGTTAATGAAAATGTCGGAAACAAAGTTCCCGACCAAAAGAAGTTACTTTGTTTTGCTCCTGTAAAAAAAAAAATTGTAATAATACGAGTGTCCTGTTTTGGAACGAAATGTGCTGCTAACAAAATTAACTTCTCTTTTCTTGTAAATGTACCGGGTGTAACGGAGAATGCGCAACAGTGTTGCGGGTTTGCCTACCCAGTTAGCCCGTAAGGCGCCATGGCCCCTGCAGCCCTGGCGGGTATGCAATCCCGCAACACTGTTGCGCATTCTCAGTTACACCCGGTACAGCAAAGTAATACGTAGTAGTTTTTGTTGTGGGCCACTTTGGGCCGAATATCACAAGTTTCGAGAGTGTTCAAATGAAAACAACATTTCTGTTACATAACAGGAGTGTCAATCAGTCAGTAAGTCATTAGGTGACAGTTATTTTTAACAGTGTAATTTTGAAGCACCACGACGATAAAAGTTTTCCCCTTTAAATATACATTACAAAGACAAACCTTCCTATGCCTCATATTGTCGTAAATGACGCAAACCCGTGACGCCTGTGCCGGCTGAGCTGAGCCCCAGCAAAAGGGAGGGAACAGGACGGAGCAAGAGGGAGGGGATGGTGGGCGCTGTTGCTTAAATTTTCGCACAAGGCCGTTTCCTAGGCCGTACAGCTAGTCGTATAGGCCAGGCTAGTCCGTAGGCCCGGCCCGCTCAGCACCACGCCCCGCCACGCCCCGCCTAGCTACGCCCGCTGCATGTGAATTTAGCCAGGCTGCCACCCGCCAGGCAGGCACCTTCCCACCGCAAATCGGCCCAGGGGGATAGCTGGGGGAGGAGGGTGGGGGCTGCGACTAACCCAATTCCTGGAGCAATAATTTCATTCCCAAGAAGAGAATACGGGTAAAATAGGGAAGCGGCCGCGGTAGCAGGGGAGGGGAGGGGGGCGTGTAGCACAAGCACGAGAGAAAGTGCTAGCCACCTTCTGCGTAAGAGGGAGGGAGAGAGATTAGGGAAAAGAGAGACAGCCAGACAGCCAGACAGAGAAGTTCTGTGTGGCTACATGAGAGATGGCGGAAGGGTAGAGAATGAGAAGAGACATTTAAAAAGAAAACAGTGTGATAAAAAAATAATGGTGCATTTAAACACGTATTAAAAGCATTCACGCGTGTTGCTTTAAAAAGAAAAGAAAAACTTGTGCCTGATTATCCGAGAAAAATTATGGCTGGTGACTCGCCACCATGCGTGAGGATGTGTGTGTGTGTGTGTGTGTGTGTGTGTGTGTGTGTGTGTGTGTGTGTGTGTGTGTGCGCGCGCGCGCGCAGTGCGCATGAGCGCATCGTGGGATAGACAAGCAGACAGGTCTCTGCCGCTGGCACTCAGGGTCGTCATGCACCTTGCAGACTTTTATGGGATCGAATGACGCTGCGAATCCATGCTCTCTCACGAAAGGGAAGAGGGGGAGAGGGAATGAGAAGGGTGAGGGAGGGAGAGGAATAGAGGAGAAGGGAGAGGTAGAGGAGGGAGGGAGAAATAGAGGGAGGATGGGAGAGAGGGAGGCAGAGACAGAGAGTACGAAAACAAAAGGCTGCGAATCCGAGTACGTTGGCTGCACTGTCCAAACATAGTGACCTTAACGTAACATGAAAACGACCTTGACTCGTGTTACATTAGACAGGTGCGGACAGGTGTTAAATTCAATGCCTGTGGACATTACCGTTTGTTTACAATGGCATTACAATTTTGCATCCTTTAAACGCATCATTGTACCCTTACCCGGCCCTAACGCAGTTTGTTTCCTGTGCATTCTTCAGAACGCAACAATCCCCAATCGTCCCTTACGAGCTCGTTGTAGACGGGTCGTATAAAGGTTCAGCGGCATAGGCAGTGCCAGGGTTTAGGCTGCTTCGTTTACACTGTGAGGTGAGACTGTTTTGTCGTGTTGGCGGAAATAACGAGCGCATTGTAATAATTGCATCGCTATGATGTGGCTCCGCCGGCTCCGCAGCCTCGGCGGGTAGCTGCCGCGTGCTGGCCGCCGGGCTGGCCGCCGGGCTGGCGCGGGTACTTTACGGAGGATAGTTAACGGCGTGGCGAAGCGCGGCGTCGTTCCAAAGCACTTGTGTGCCCGGGGCGCCAAGTGGAAACTGTCGTTACAGTTCATAATAAAATTTATGGTCCGGCCTCATCTACAGCAGCGGCAGCGGTCGCGGCAGCGGTCGCGGCAGCGGTCGCGGCAGCGGCGGCAGCGGCTCCATGCCAGCAGCGTCCCCAAGTTACTCGGCCAGGGGAATAAGTGATGCCATCACCTGAGACTCATTAAAAAGGGTTCAACTCCCAACCGGCCAACTCTAGAGGTCCACGGAAGAAAAATTATTTATCTGAGACCTACGATATCGCGTGATGAAAAATTATTCAATCAGAAAGAAAATGTAACGAAATCTCGCGGGCTGCTCCCAGGCGCTGCCCTGCTTTCCGCTTCCCGATCCCCACTGATCCCGGATCACTGCTTTGGATTCCAGGCGAGAAGGCTGGCAGTCCCCATAGTAGCAGTCGGTCCGGGCGGGCTGGTTAGCATTCGCCTCGGGAAAATAAAATTCAGGTGACGAACAAGTCGAACCTAATTCGTTTTCCTGCCTCTCACCCCGGCAGAACGGTCTCCTAACCCCTAATTCCTATCGCCGGCCGGCGTCGGTGAGGCTGGCTCTTTCCGCTCTCCACCTCTATTCGCGCCCTTGTTCCACCGCGAAAAACATTAAATAAAGGTCGAAAGGGAAATAGGATATTTAATTTAAAATGTCCTAAAATTCCAAAATTTGCAATATACACAGTGGATATAGCTTCTGGTACTCTAGGACTTGGTCTTGGATGACATTGGCGCTCTCCATTGGAACGGGTCTTGAAATACTCTGTTTTTATCGTCGTGTAAACTTCGGTGAATTTGTTGACACAGTGGGGATCGACCTAGTTTGACAAAACACACTTTAGTGAAGAACGAGGTTAATTCTCAAATATAATTTTGGCAGCGACGCCCACTCTAGCGCCCATGAGCAGGCGCAGGCCAGAAGAGGGATCGGCAGAATGGCGGCCTATGACCAGATTTAGAATCAGATACGTCCCCTCCATACCGATGTCACATGCGAGCCCCTCCCCTCCCCCTCTCCCCCCTTTACACCCCACGCGGCCACCCTCTGTTCGGCGAGGACGCGAGGATCCTATTAATATACAAACTTTGCACACGAATATGGACGTCACATCGTGTGTCATGAACCATCAGCCTCCCGCCCGCCCGTCTGCTTGACATGTTTGTCCGACTGTCAACCAACAGCCGCAAAGCCGTGACTCCATTCTCTCTCTCTCTCGCCTTCGTCTCCAGCTTTGTGCATACCTCTCTGTCTGTCTGACTCTCTCTCTCTCTCTCTCTCTTGCTCTCGCTCTCTCACTCCCTCTCGGCGATTTGCGGCGGCGCCGTTTGGCAAGTGAGGTCCATTGGAATCGAAAAATGATGCAGTCTCGCTGACCCACTTCATGATGTGCCATAAATATTACGGCGAATAAGAATATGAAAAGGCGGTCAGTTTGAGGAGGGAGAGGGGGGGGGCAGGGGGGAGGTGGAGGTGGAGGAGGGGGGGAGGCTGCACGGGGCTGCGGAATGAATCGGCAACTTTTGCGTTTAACTCATCTCTCTGGAACTGTCCGGTCCAGTGTTGGATGGCCGACTTGGGATTCCGGATTGCGGACGGAAGGCAGAGAGGAGAGAGGGTGCGCGCCTCTCCTCCTGGCCTTCCCTGATTCGATTCGTTTCGCCTCTCACGCCACCCGCTCTAAGCGGATTCATTTTATTTTTTTATTTTTTTTAGGGAGACGGAAAAAAAGGAGTTTGTTATATCCCCGTTTACCCTCATTAGAAAGAGGGCCACAAGTATAAATTTATTTTCGTGGCGTGAGGGCTGTAAGTTCAAATACCAACGCGACGACACGCACTTTTTGTTTTTTTTTAACTTTTTTTCCCATGAACGTGGGTTCGGCGAAGAGGAGCGTTTGTCAGTGATACACAACCGTCCCCACGCGGCGCCATAAGAGGAAATCCGGCCCCAATTCCAATCTGGCAACACTGTGTCATGCATGCTGGTCGCACCCTACGGTGGACCAATACACCGCACAAAAAAAGACTTAACGCCCCAATTTCGGATATTACAATGGAAATGGGATTGTTACATTCAAAATTACTGAGTCATAAATGAGAGGCAACGACCACGACGTGCAAAGTCACCACGCGATATCTTTCGAAGCCCCATAGAGATGTAAAAAGCAAAGGGAAATCAAAGCTTCAGCCAAATTTTGCCCCTTCAGAACCTGGGTCGTAAAAAAAAGAGGCAAGGGGTGACTCCCGACATTATATGTCGGCGCTACAATGTCGCACGACGTGAAGGCAGAAATCAAAACAAACGCCTCGTAGGGCAGCAGAGAGGAGAGGCAGAGAAGAGGGAAAAGGGGTGGAGGAGGCGGTCAATCGACTAGAACGCCGTGCCGTGCCATGTGTTTTGGTCCAGCCGGCAGCCGTCTCCGGCGATACCATCAGCCGCTGCCGTACGGACCGGGCATGTCGCCACGCCTCGCCCCGCCCCGCCGAGCCCCGCCGAGCCCCGCCACGCCCCGC
>NW_026267174.1:481951-482431 GCF_000697945.3 Frankliniella occidentalis | reverse complement strand
CCCCGGTCCCCTCCCCTCCGCAGAACAACACACATTTCGAGGACGTCGTGCGCTGCGCACCGCCCCACGGCGGCACCAGGCCCAGCAGGAGGCAGTATATGACGGCAGTCGAATAATTCTGGCAGGGCCGGCGTGGTGGCGGAGCGGAGGAGGAGACGCAAAGGTGCGGCACTCGTAACTCACGGCGAGACAATATGCGCGAGCGTACGGACAACCTGAGCCAGCCGGGGGAGGCACGCGGCGCGAGAGACGGGCGACCCGAATCGACATTTGTCTCAGTGGCGCACTGCACTTCCCTTGTTATTCCCCACCGCTCCCGTCCCCCCCTTCCACCCCTTTCCACCCTACACTCGCAATCCCTCCTCTCTTTTCCTATTATTACCATTTTTTGGGGCTGCTGCTTGCGGTCGATACAAAAGAGAAGCGCAAAGGACTCCGCGGCGGCAGAAGGGGGAGGGGAGAGAGCGGGTCAGAGAGAGA
>NW_026267174.1:476266-476921 GCF_000697945.3 Frankliniella occidentalis | reverse complement strand
CGTAGCGTGATTTCATTCGTGAATCTGGGGATTTGGGGTTGTCGCAAAAGCGTGGCAACATGATCCTCGCAGATCGGGACGGCCCGACCGTCGGTCTGGGCGTGGCTGCGGCTGCCGCCGGGCTGCCGGGGGGGGCCGAGCCCTGGCCGCTTGTGCAAATCTTATTTCCTATGGTCAGCTCCGGACGATTCCTCTTCCTCAGTCACGCCGCACTCTCGCCGGGCCGGGTGGGTGGTGGGGTTGCTGCCCGACAAGCTTCACCCTCTCTGCGGCGCGGGGCGCACGGGGCGCACAGAGACAACAAAAACACGGCGCGGCAAACGCGCCGCCCGGAACGCTGTTATGACATGGCGGGACTCCCGCCGACGCCCAATCACGGAAAATCTATAAATTAGGAATAAAAATATCGTAATTGCCTTCGGAACCAAGGGGGGAGGGGGGGGGGCGAGAGGTAAAAAAAGGAGAGAGATACGACTAGAGAGGTCGGATTACATTTTCCTCCACAAAGTATGAGGCAAAGTTTAAATGACGCTTCTTCCGAAGGGGGCCGTCCTACCGTCCTACCCCGACCCGGCCACGCCACGCCGTGCCACGCTACGCGCCCCCACCCTCCACCAGGCCCCGCCGAGAAAGGAGAGGAAAGCCACCTCGGTTC
>NW_026267174.1:469983-471146 GCF_000697945.3 Frankliniella occidentalis | reverse complement strand
CCACCCAACATCACCCCCTTCGAATTGCCTCAGATAGATAATGAATGCTCCCAGCGAGAAAAAGAACACACAGTCCTGAGAGGGGGAGGCAGGATACCCCACCAACACTCTGCCTCCACCAACCCAACCCCATACAGTCCTGAGAGGGGGAAGGCAGGATACTTGCCTCCTACACTGCCTCCACCACGCCTACCATACCATCACATCGCAGAGAGCAGGGCGGGGGGATCCTTTGTGGTCGACTACTGCTAGGTGGGGAGCAGTGCGCGGCTCTCGCTTTGCTCTTTTCCGAGGAAAAGAGGGTCCTTATGCAAGCCACACGCACACGCACACGCACACACACACACACACACACACACACACACACACACACACACACACACACACACGAAGGTCATACTCTACCAACAGTAGAGCGTGCTCAAAGTGCAAATCTCGGTGCAAAGGCTCCTAATCGATTGAGCCACTACTCTGTTTCTCACTCGCACCGCACGTGAACCTCTCGAGCAGCCCGCGAGGGTGCACACAATAACACACTCACACCGCCCCTCTCTCTCCCACACACACACTCGCCATACGAATGCGTGCCCTTCACCCCCCCCCCCAAACAACCACCGCGACCCACGAGCCATGTTTAAAAGATTGCACCCGCTTCGCGGAAGAGAGCACACGCGGCGGGATGTCGAGGGCGGGGAGGGGGGAGGGGGCGCACGGAGATGGCGAGAGAGCGGAGCGCGCTGACGGTGCTGCGCTGTATTCACCTGTTAAGTGCTCATCGCTCCCCTCCGGAGCTGTCCCGCACTCAAGCCAAGCCGGGGACGCGCACAGTGAGCCACATAAGCGGCGGCCGACATAAGCGGCGAGCGACATAAGCGGCCAGAGGCGGGTGACATACGCGGCTAACTTTTTGCGTCGGGCCACTCACGGTAAAAACAATGTCTCATTTTTGGAGGTAAAAGGGAAAACTTTAAGGAACTTCCATGTTTGAGGAAGAGTCCTCCAATCTCGCCTCAGATTTTGAGGAATCTTCTCAAAAAATAAGGAAATATCCCACATTTTTTGATGAGACTTCTTCGAAATCTGATTAGTTTTTGTCAAATCAGGGGACTTCCTCAAAGTTTTCCCTATTTCCTCAAAAAATGAGACGTTGTTTTTACCGTGCT
>NW_026267174.1:467385-468642 GCF_000697945.3 Frankliniella occidentalis | reverse complement strand
GGGTGGGGGGAGAGTCGCAGCAGCAGATTCGGCCGCCCGAGCCGCTATCTGCTCGCCGGCGGCCGTCGGGAAGTCCTGGAATATATGTCAATGGCGGGCGTGGCCGACCGTGGCGAGGACGGCTGGAGCGGGCGGGGTGGTGGCGGTGGTGAGGCCGGGGGAGGGAGTGGAAAAGTTGCGGCTGTGGCGATGGAAGTCCTGAGGGAGCGGCAGGCAGGACCCCCCCGAGGGGCGCGGCAGCAGCAGGGCGGGGCGGGGGAGCGCAGTCCTCCGCAGGGGCGGGCTGAGTGATTCCCCGAGAGGCAGACTAAACTGACGGTGACGGGTAGATGGAGGGGAAACAGATAGATAGCGGGGGGGTAGAGGGGAGGGGGGGCATCAAAATACATCCGTCAAACAGGCAGAGCTGTGCTGAGCCGCGGCGGCGGCAAAGGCTTGAGGAGAGACCGACATCATCGTTGGAGGAATATTAGAGGAGCGGAGAGTAGCGCTACACTGCCATAAACCTCCGCCCTCCTCGACAATCTCACGCCATGATAGGCTGCCGGTCCTACCGCCTGTATATAACTGTATAACACGTTTAGGGGTACAGACCAACGACAGCGAAATGTACTGTGTGAACTGAACTGCATGGGGACGCGACGTCAAGGACCCCAATGCGTGTTTGTTTATCCAGAACTCTTTGACCATACCACCCATCAAGTTCTCGTCACGGCCGCTAATTTAATAGTATTCAAGAGCGCGGCTCAGGTCTTTTCAGGCCTTCGACGGAGGCTTTAACTACTTTATCCTTCAAGAAGGGTTAATCGAAGGACGAGGAAACTGCGATAGTTTCATATGTCCTCCGGCCAAAATACTCCCGGACTGAAAACGTAAACTGTAGACTTTAGTACGACGACCCCTATGTTTCAGTGTCGAGCGACGAAGCGAGGCGAGTCTGGGCGGATTGCGGGGGCAAGGCAGGCGGGGCGGGTCGGGGCGGGGCAGCATGCCGGGGGCGAGCGGTAAGAACGCGACCCGGGGAAATAATTAGCCTTGTCCAAGGCTTGGGCCGTCCCTCCCGGCTGAGCCGGCCGCCGCCACTCCTCGTATCCCTAAGCCGGAAATATGCCTGGAAAACAGTCCAGGGGATCCCCTGCAAGGGGGTCACATTTTTGGAGGGAAAAGGGAAAACTTTAAGGAACTTCCATGTTTGAGGAAGAGTCCTCCAATCTCGCCTCAGATTTTGAGGAATCTTCTCAAAAAATAAGGAAATAT
>NW_026267174.1:460346-462225 GCF_000697945.3 Frankliniella occidentalis | reverse complement strand
AAGGAGTAACCTGGCGGAGCGATAGCTGTACGCAAAAATTCTTATTAAAGTATCTAAACGTAACTGTCTTTTAACAGGAATCATCCAGTGCTAAACGATAAAGTTTGGTCCATTATTTAGTATTTAGTTTTCAACCGTGCGATAGTTAGACTAGAAGTTATCACGTTGGTAGGGACTATTTTCTTAACGCGCAATGTTCAAGTTACTTCTTATAGTGAGGCGACTGTAGGCGCCTGTGAAGCGCTCCCGTTATTTTTGCTGTGACTTTACCCTCAGAGGTAACTGACACGTCTTCAGCCTAACGAGCCGTTCCCTAGACCGTCTGTGGTTCACCTATTCCACGTTCATGTCAAATTATTTTAATCTTATAAACCTTGATGTTTGGAAAATTCACATTCACGTTTTTAATTTTCAGATCGCAGATTGTGAAATTTCAATACACGTTTGCAATTTTTTTTACAAGTGTTTTAGTTTGTAATTTTACAAACATTGAATTGCGTAAAAAGTTGCCAACAAAATTTGTAAAATTACAATCGATTTTTTTAACAGTGCTCTTACAACAATACAGTGCGCTTCCGCCCGGGGGATACAATCATCACACTATGATTGTATCCCCGTGCGATGATTGTACCCTCCCACTTCAGTGAGCATCCAGGTGGGGGATAACATCATCACACTATGATTGTATCCCCGTGCGATAGTTGTACCCTGATGGAACTGCGGGATAGGATCCGGACACGACATTCATCCTGTTTGCATCCTGGCGCGTCCTCGCTCTCCTATGACGTCCACGACCTATCTCAAACACGTCCGCGATCCTGCGTGTCTGAATCTCATCCAGACTTATCATATCCAGGACGTATCCATGTCCGTCCCAGATCTGTCATCTATCCTCAGCCCATCCAAAGCACGTCCACGATCCTGCGTGTCTGAATCTCATCCAGACCTATCATATCCAGGACGTATCCCTGTCTGTCCCAGATCTGTCAGCTATCCTCAGCCCATCCAAAACACGCCCACGATCCTGCGTGTCTGAATCTCATCCAGATCAGCTGCGTCCACGCAGCATCCACACCCATCCGAAGGCCATCCACGCGCATATAGGGCCACCCGCAGTGGATCTTATTCGGTCGTATCCACGACGCGTCCGAATGTATGCGAGAGCACCCATTGGATGCATGCGTCGGGATGTATGACAGCGTATCCAAGACGCGTCCGGATGAATCCGATCGCATCTAGATCGCGTCCGGGGGCATCCGATCGCATCCTGGACGCCGGACGGATGTATGTGGTCCCATCCAGGACCCGTCTAGATCTACCCTAGCATATCCAAGACGCGTCCAAATGTATCGGATCATATCCAGGACGAGCACAGATGCATCCGGTCATATCCAGTACTCATCCGGATGCATCCAATCATATCCAGGAAGCGTCTGGAGGCATCCGATCATATCCAGGACGCGTCCTGAGGTATCCGATCATATCCAGGACACGTCCGGATGCATCCAGATCATATCCAGGAAGCATACGGATGCATCCGATCATATCCAGAATGCGTCCGGATGTATCCAGAAATATCCAGGATGCCTCCAGATGTATCCAGACGTATCCAGGACGCGTCCGGACGCATCCTAGATATGTCTCATTGGGAATGCGTCCGTATATATCCAGATATATCCAGGATGCGTCCGGATGCATCCAGACATATCCAGGATGCATACGGATGCATCCAGACATAACCAGGACGCGTACGGACGCATCCTGGACATGTTTCATCCAGAATGCGTCCGTATATATCCAGATGTATCCAGGATGCGTCCGGATGCATCCAGACGTATCCAGGATGCATCTGGATGTATCTAGACATATCCAGGATACG
>NW_026267174.1:458735-460296 GCF_000697945.3 Frankliniella occidentalis | reverse complement strand
GGGAGAGGGGGAGAGGGGGAGAGAGAGAGAGAGAGAGAGAGAGAGAGAGAGAGAGAGAGAGAGAGAGAGAGAGAGAGTGTAGGAGACAGTTAACAATCGAGCACTGCCTATGTGCCTTGGGCCGCCGCTCGCCGAGCCTCCCCCGCGCTAAAAGGAGCCTCGGCCCCCTGCACATGTCCGCCCCTCCTCCCCGCCGGAGCAGCCAGAGTTCATCCCCCCTTCCCCAACCTCCTCCGCTTGCTCGCTCGCTCGCTCTTCTCTCTCTCTCTCTATCTCGAATCACCATGGCCCACCCCGGCCCGCCCCAAGAACAAAACGGAAACGTCGCCACTTCCTCCGCGCCGCCGTTGGCCCGCCGTCTCCTCGCTGTACTGCGGCGGCGGGCCGAGGGGCGGGCGGCACGAGAGCAAAGGACAACGGCGGAGAGGAAAAAGTTGGGGACGCGCGCGGCCCAGGCCCCACCGCATTAATTATTACTCCGGAAAATCCCGCTTTCTGGAAAGGGAGGGGGGGAGGATGAGGGATTAAGAAAGATGTAATACAACCACCCACCGACCCCATAAGAAAAATAACGAAATATACCTGTACATTTTGGGCAGGTGCACGAGTCGTTAAATCATACTCTTAGTCTGCAGGAACGTGCTTAACGAAACTAACTGAAATTTCAGTTTTGAAGAATTTGTGTGCGTCGACAGGCAGATGTCAGGCATGAAAAGGTGCTTAAAAGTATTGGAGTATATAAACTTGACTTAAGAGAACCAAGTCAAATACGACCCAGTCCCTTCAAGGGGCAGTTTCCGCAGGGCCAGAATGAAACCGACATGTAACGATCGTGTTGTCATGCAATTTTTACGCTGTTTGCTGTCGGGTCGCTCACCTGTGCGAGTGGTGCAGAGAATAAGACAGACAGGCAGATAAAGGGAAGAAAATGAGACGTAAAAAAGAGAGGGAGAGGGACAGCCAGTGAGAGCTCAGCAGGTTAAGGATGGTGGGAGCAAATAAGGAAGTTTCTTTTCGACAGGCGAGCGGCTCCACCGGGGGAGGCCCATTTATCATCCGACTGCAGTGCGGCGGGGCCGGCGGGCCGCGCGGCGCACACCGTCAATGAGCCGCCCCGCCACGCCCCACCACGCCCCGCCCCGGAGCTACACGGCAAAAATAAGCTCCGCGCCCCGCGTCGGATTATGAAATGATTTAATGGCTGCAGCTCGCGCAGGGAAAAGCGGCGGCGCACTGCTCGGCAGGCATCAGGACACTGTAAAATTATATTGTGGAAATTCCTTAGCAATTAACTGGAAAATTTTCACCCCGAACAGTTTGGAAAGTTTGAAATCCAAATGTCGTTTGGAAACATAATTTTCTGAACTCGTTAAAAAGTGCCGTACCTTTAGGAAATTTCTCATGAACTTCTGACTAACGTTTCTGAAATTATTCGCAAATTGTCATTTTTATTGTTACACAAATTTCAGCAATCACTTTTTTGGCCCATTTTTTGCGTTTCCACTTGAACAAAATACAAATAAATTTAGCGTCGGGCAGTGGACGGAGACGCAGCGAGAAG
>NW_026267174.1:450525-453175 GCF_000697945.3 Frankliniella occidentalis | reverse complement strand
TTTCTGGATGCATCCGGACGCATCCTGGATATGGCTGGATACATACGGACGCACCCCGGATGAGACATATCCACGATGCGTCCGGACGCGTCCTGGATGTGTCTGGAAACATCCGGATACATCCTGGATATGTCTGGATGCTTCCGGACACATCCTGGATACATATTGAAACATAAGGACGCATCCCGGATGAGACATATCCCGGATGCATCCTGGATATGTCTGGATGCATCCGGACGCATCCTGGATGTGTCTGGATACATCCGGACGTATCTAGGATGAGACAGGACATATTCGGATGCATCCTGGATATGTTATGTCTGGATGCCGGACGCATCCTGGACGAGACAGAATACATCTGGACCCATCTAGAATGTGATCGGATGCATCCGGACGCTTCCTGAATATGATCGTATGCATCTGGACGCGTCCTGGATAAGATCGGTTACCTCCGGACGCCTCCTGGATGTGATCTGATGCATCCGGACGCGTCCTGGATATGATTGGATTAATCTGTACGCGTCTTGGATATGAACGGATACATCCGGACGCGTGCTGGACACATCAGGATGCCTGAGGACGGGTCTTAGATACGTATGAATGCGTCGGAACGCATGATGGATTCGTCTGGATAAGTCCGGGCGCGTCCTAGATACCTCATGATACATCAGGGCGTATATCTGCACGGTTTCTGGATGCGGTTCTTACTCGGATACCTAATGACACGTCAGGACGCGTCTTGGATGCACGTTGGTAATATTCTGTGCGGCCAGCTGCTGGACAATTCGTGGATGTCTGCGCGGTTTATGTAAAGTTGCTGACGCACCAACCTTGTCAGCACCTTCGTGGCGTAGGGGTTAGCGTACTGAACTGCTAATCTGAAAGTCGCGGGTTCGATCCCAGCCAAGGACATGAAGTTAACCACCAGAAAAAAACGCCCAATCTGCATCATCGATACTTCAGACGGAATTCCAGGTAGTCATCACTCTTCAACATCGGAAGGCGAGTAATTGAGAAACTGTAAGATAACTGTAGGACAGAGAGATGTAGGGATGCACTGTGGAAAGCAGGCATCCGGTGGATGATTTTTGGACGCTGGTGGGATTCGTCGTGGATGAGCCTGGATGCATCCGGACGTATCGTGGATGATCCTGGACGCGTCCGGACGTGTCGTGGATAAGCCTGGATGGGTCCGGACGTATCGTGGATACGTCAGGATAGATCCGGACGCATCATGGATACGTCAGGATAGATCCGGACGCGATCTGGAAGCGTGTGGACGAGTCCTGGATACATGCAGACGTCCCCTGGACACCCCTGGATGCACCTTTTATATTGGATCGGATACATACGGATACATCCTGGATCAACCCTGACATGCCCGAACCTATCCCGGACTCATTTTGGACCCACCCAGACTATTCCCGGATACGTCACGACGCTCCCTGGACACGGGCAGACGCGTCTTGGATACGTTCGGACGCACCCTGGACATGCCCGGATAATCCTGTAGACGCCCCGGACACGCACGGACGTGTCTCGGATTGCCTTGAGGACAGATAAGATGCCTACTGGACGCCATTCGGACAGAATTAGTCTATCCAGGATCTGTCCAAAATGAGACAAATTGGATAGATCCTGGATAGCGGTCTATCCTGATCTTATCCAGAGAGTTCCATCAGGGTACCCTCCCACCGCAACGAGCCTCCGCCCGGGGGATACAATCATCACACTATGATTCTATCCCCGTGCGATGGTTGTACCCTCCCACTGCAGCGAGCTTCCAGGTGGGGGATACAATCATCACACTATGATTCTATCCCCGTGCGATGGTTGTACCCTCCCACTGCAGCGAGCTTCCAGGTGGGGGATAAGATCATCGCACTATGATTCTACCCCCATCTTCCTTATTCGCAGGCAAATGTAGCGGACTATACTTTAATGGCAGAGCGACCGGGGGGTTTAACCATCGCACTATGATTTTACTCCCCATACATAGAGGATCCTATGGGGGTAAGATCATTGTGCGATGATTTTACCCCCCCCCACTCCTATTAAAAAAAATAAGATCATCGTGCAATGATCTTACCGGGGGGTAAAATCATTGCACGATGATCTTACCCGGGGGGTAGAGGGTACATCTATCGTCTGACACCGGCGGCAACAGACCAGCGCAGCAGCATAGCAGCGCAGCAGCGCAGCGAGCCGTTTACTTCTGCCGGGGCGTGGAGTCGCCAGCCCAACCCTCGGCAGCCCTCCCCTCCTCCCGGGCCTGGCCACCCGCGCGAGGCAATCCCAGTAGCGTTGTAGAGCTCATGTGACTGAGACTGCCGAGACTCTACAATGAGCTTTGAAAGGAGGGGGCGGGGCGGGGCCGGGCCGGGCCGGGAGGAAGGCAACAACTCCCTTGCCAAGTTTTCCGCGGCGGAGTCATCAACATTTCACCGCGAGGCCACAAACCCTTTTACACTGTGTCTGTGTGCGTGCGGGGAGATGTATGTGTGAATGCGCGAGTGTGTGCTTAAGTCTCACTGCTGCGCTTAACAAGACTTTACACCCGGAAGGTCGTTATCGTAAAAAGAATTGGCTTGAGCGCGCGGGTTCAAACACCCGTGACCCGCAGCAGTTGTTGCCTGCCTTTTTTGGGGGG
>NW_026267174.1:449492-450204 GCF_000697945.3 Frankliniella occidentalis | reverse complement strand
GGGCGGGGCGCTCCTCGTCTGGGGACTAAACGGAACGGCGGCGTCAGGCAGTCGAGCGGAGTGAGTACCAACCGGCGGAATGTGTCATCATGATGGGAATATGGGTCGGTAGGGTCGGTATCTACAGCCAACGTACCGGTTTTTCCTCATTCATCATTATC
Source organism: Frankliniella occidentalis (assembly GCF_000697945.3). NCBI lineage: Eukaryota > Metazoa > Arthropoda > Insecta > Thysanoptera > Thripidae > Frankliniella > Frankliniella occidentalis. Next base: position 450,043 of record NW_026267174.1, on the reverse strand, counting down.
ATCGTAACATCATCTCCACTCTGCTCCGCACTGGAATTAACGTGCACTCTACCCGCAGTCTTCAAAGAGGCACACACGTCCGTTTCAGTACAAAATGAGATGTAAAACATGTAAAACATGATGATAAATTAAATCTCAAGAAACTTATTGTAAAGTTTTCCCTGGCCCTTAAGGTTGAATATTGAATAACAACACGCCAACGACGAAGCACATCCCAACTCAAAAGCGATATCATTGTACAAAATGAAATCATCTCTATCAATTCAAATGTGCCCCTTTTCTACTGTAAATAAACGTATGCATGGCATGTATGCTGTAATTAAAATAGAGATGCCTATGTATGCTTTTATAAATGATCATGTACGCTTTTATAAATGTAAACATACCCATACGTACCCATTATTGTGACATAATAACAACTAATTCTTTTTTTCAACAGGGGGGGGGGGGGAACTTTGTTGTTTTTCTATTCATCAGTATGCATTAAATTGTTTATTTAATTTCCAACATAATACTTTACTGTGCACATTCGGGCACGGTCGTGACCCCTG
>NW_026267174.1:446185-449442 GCF_000697945.3 Frankliniella occidentalis | reverse complement strand
TGTTGTTTTTCTATTCATCAGTATGCATTAAATTGTTTATTTAATTTCCAACATAATACTTTACTGTGCACATTCGGGCACGGTCGTGACCCCTGGCCTGGACCGCTAGGTCGACCCTAAACATCACTAGCCTCGTAAGCCGACTGGGAGATGCGCCCAGATTTCTCCCTTGTATCGTGGGTGGGAGAGGAGAGGGTTATGTGTGTGAGAGCGTGTATGTGTGTGTGTGTAGTGTAGAAGAGAAAGTGTGTGTGAGAGAGAGAGTGTGTGTAAGAGAGATGGGGCAAGGGACAGAGATGCGTGTATGTCGGACGGGCCCGGGCGATGGGGTGTCAGACAGTACATAAATCTTGACTCTCGGCACAGAGAGGTTCGGCGAGAGGTTACTGGTGGCGGTGTAGGGCCGCCCGGGCCCCCTCCGAGCTCCTCGGGGGGCTCCAGGGGTTCCAAGGGCGGGGCGGGGCGGGGCGGGGTGGCCTCGATAGCGGGTCAGTCGGTGCGCGCTGCCAATGCCCGGCGCCATTAAGCGCGAGCGGTAATGCCCGGCATCCATCGAAGGGGCCCGGCGAGGCGAACGAACCAACGAACGGCCGGCAGGAGCGGCACGCGGCAGGGCAAATCCGGCACACCCGCCAGGGGGGCCGACTCAAAGCTAACCGTATTGTCACTCCTGCTGTGGAAAATACCCACGCAAATTTACGATATATTTAGTAATTAATAAATTTAGATTCTTAAAAAATATGTGGTGAATTTATTATACTCGATGGCACCCTCGAACCTTGACGTAGATGGATTACAAGTCGATACATAGTGCTGGTAGTTTTAAAATTTTAAATTGTAAAATACTTAAGAAAAATGCTTGCAAAGTTTAGAGAAGTTTGCAATGCAAACGATTTTGTTTGCAGTTTGCAAAGAATTTTGAAGCATTGTAATTTACGAACTGATTGATTCGAAAGCTTGCATACTATGTCTTTGCATTGCCGACGCATAGTTTGCAAGTATTCTGACAGCTTACAATGAATTTCTTCGCAATATGATCCAATGCTTAGCAACAGAAAACCGGTTGAAAACGAGCAACGTACTTTTACCATCAAAAGTCCGTCCCTGAATTCCGTATAAACTGTGCAAATAGCACGCCTCCGCCGGGGGGTTGTATGCGGTGCGGATGGATCTCCGGCTCCGTACGAGACTAATTTCTTACAGAGTCAGCGCTAAACCCGCCGCCAGAGAGACGCGGAGTTAAATAAATAAATGGCAGAGCGGAGAGTTATTCGGCCCGGCCGGCGAGACGCGCAGGTTTTACATGCGATCGCCGCGCGGAGCAGAGCGGAGCAATACGACTTCATTTATGGCCACCGGCCGGCACCAGCCCGGCAGGAAAGCGTGCTAAACCAGGTTACTGTCAATTTTCTCTTCGCTTCGATAATCTCCCCCACCCCACCACTTCTCATCTCACTCTGTCCCTCTGTCTGTCTGTCTCCATCTCCCTCCCTCTTTCTCCCTTTCCCGGGCATCAGGCAGGTTTTTTCTCCCCCCGCCCCCTCCGGATTCCGCGTCTCCTGCGGTGCCCCCTCCCGTCGCGTCCCCGGGTAGCCCGCGGCTAGCCGGCGGTATGCCGGGTGATTCTACGCTGGAGAGAGATGGGGGGAGAGGCGGGGGCAAGAGAGAGAGAGAGAGAGAGAGCAGACATGAGAGGGAGAGGGGTTGGGGTGGGCCACCAGGATGCGGTCGCTACCCCTCTTTTTACTGCCAGCAGCCTGCCAGCCTCGTCCGTCCAGCCCTCCAGCTCGCCCTCTCCACCGCTCCGCCCCCCGCCTCTCCGGGCAACCCCGTTGCAGAGTTGGGGCGCGATGGGTACGAAACGATATCAAGGCGCGTCGCTTAGTTCGGCAGAGAGAGACGATTTTGAGGCGGGAGGGTGGGAGAGGGTGTGTACAGAACTCAGGCGATATGGATACGGGATGGGGGTGCTGGTTTCATGGGCTGCACTCTAAAAAAAAATCAGTGCAGAATTCTGTAAATTGTTACGCAATAATTTGCATATAACTTTTGATACAAATTTCTGTAGAATAACGATACAGACTTTTATAACAGATACAAAAATCTGCTATCTTTTACAGATTTTTTTATGTCATAGGAGTCTGTATCGTTTTTGATACAAAAATCATTATCAAAAGTGATATGCAAATACAGAGTGGTCCACAGACCCCTTCCTTTATTTTGCTTATACTGTACCGCATCCATGCGTGCGGGCAGGATAGGACCGCTAATGGCTAATTGACATCCGTCAATAGAAAAACAAAAACAGTATTGCCGTACTTTTACCAAGGTCCGCCTCTGTTTCAGAAAACACACCCATTTTGAGTGCGTGTAAAACTCGGGCTTTCCGGTGCTACACCGCCACTGTACTCCGCTCTCGGTACCCTAGGTGCAGTGACTACTAGCGGCATCTAAAGGAACGCCCACGGTGAGGGCCACGTCGCAATGTGGGGCATAATGCGGTGACCCACCGTGTGGACCCCAACGCACTCAACGTGTTAACTCTTGACACACTGTTAAAGTCTTACGAAGAAAAATGCCAAATCCTTTGTAATACGAAGGATTTGGACGCTTCGTAGGCAGCAAATCCTTCGTAGGTACGAAGCATTTGGCATTTTGCTTCGTAAGACTTTAACTGTGCACATACATCAGATATCAGGAGTCACTCAGAAAGTACGCATATTATCCTCAGGTCCAGATCCGTTCGGCAAAATATTACGTCACGGGAGCTCAGCGCCTGCGAGACTCCGGGTAGGCCACGCCGCAGTACACGTATGAGCTGCAGGCAACATGTGACCTACCTATCAGGCGCTATGAGAGCTTCTGTGGGATGAACTAAGGGAATTCCGTACCGGGTGATTCAGAGAAGACGCAGGTGCGGGCGTGTTTGCCCACTCGCCGTTTTGTCTGAATCATCCGGTAATATCAGCGTGATCCTTTCTTTGCTATATTAACGAAAAATATCACACCAATTTTACAATGTTACTTGAATATTTCTTATATTAACAGTCTTCCTTGGTACAAGGCCAAGTGGAGTTGACGACCGGCAAAATGGAGGTGGACGTGCCAAAGCATGGTGGAGGGGCTGGTGGGTCTATTCCGGTCGAGGCGTATATACAAGCGGCAGCGCGCCTGGCTCTGGGCGGGGGCCCTCTGCTCGCTGGACCCTGACGGGGACCAAGATCATGGGCCGCGGGCGTGGGCGAGGGCGGAGGGGG
>NW_026267174.1:443490-446060 GCF_000697945.3 Frankliniella occidentalis | reverse complement strand
CCGAGAGCTGCCAAGCCCCCCCGGCCAATAAGTTGTGACGGTCGGTGGTGACAGGTCCGCCCCTAAACACGGCACCACAAGGAGCGCCCCCTTCCCCCCGCTGCCCGCGCCCCTCCCGGACACGGCTGCGATCAATTCTCCCGCCAGGACCTTTCTTACTCTCCCGATTCCCTCCGTTTGCGCTGCCCGGCCTTATCCAAGCGGAGTGCTTGCCGATGTGATTCCCCCCTCGGAGCCCCAACGACACCGCCGCGCGGGGCCGAACCAAACCGACCGCGACGGCGTCCCGAGCGCGAATGTGAGCGCACCGGAAGCTACACAAACTATCACACATCGGCCGGGCTCCGGTGATCCGGAAAAATCAGCATAATCTGCGTGTATAATGAGGGTCATGGTCCGTGAGCGGGCTCAGAGGGCCGCGCAGGCTATTTAGAATAATCCCAGCGCCCCCCTGCCGCTCCCAGCCCGCCGCCGGGCACTCGCAGGCACGTGTTGGGGTCGCACGCGCGCTTCGCTGCTGTTGCTGCCGGCGACTGAGAAAAAGTAAACAGAAGTCGCTCCACCATAACAGTTCACCCCATCCCTGCTCCTGGCCGAAAAAAACGGGTTATCCTTTATGAATGAGAAAGCACTTTTTGCACTGCGTGCGTGTGCCTGCCTGCGTGCGTGTGTGTGTGTGTGTGCGTGCGTGAAGTTTTAAAAAGCGGACGAGGGCAACATATATGGGGAGAGAGCAAATACTTTTACTTTCACACAGCCACCACCATGACAATGAATAATTTAGAGAAGTTATAAAAATGCCGTATGTAGCTGAGTAGCAAATTATGGATAATTCATCAAGATGGGGTTCTAGTTTTCCTCCTCCGCCTCACTCCTTCGCGCCGGCCGGTGAGCGTCCAGCCAGCCAGCCACAATGGGGCGGCTCGGAGGGAGATGATGGGGGCTGATGAGGAGGGTGGCCCGGTGAGGAGGGAGAGGGGTGTTGTGGGTGCGAGGTGTGGGCGGGGCGGCGCCGACCCGCCGCACCCTTAGCCGTCCTCCTGACGACGCGTCCCGCCGCCCCGCCTCCGCCCACCTCGCCCTTACCTCACACCCCCTCCCGTCTTTTCAAGCCGTAACAAAGATAACGCTTCCGGCACCGGTGCGGAGCTGGGCGTGGCGGGGCGTGGTGGGGCGGGGCGCGGGCGAGCAGCGCTATTCGAGCAATGCAGATCCAGCGGGGATGATACCCCGCCACGCCCCGCCACGCCTCGCTCACCGTGGCGTAACAAAGGGTCGCGTCATTCGGTCCATCGCCATTCAATTTGTCCCCGCCGAGCCAAGCCGAACCGAGCCGAGCCGAGCCGAGATGACGTGTCGGGGCCACTCCCGCCCAGAGCGCCACACGGCCCCTCCAGCCCTAAACCACTAAAACAACTTATGTACAGTGCTACGAACAAAGGATTTTTCGCTACTTTTTATGTCAATTTTAACTTGTGATTCGACCCCCGCCGCTTCCACCCAATCACTCCCCATCCCCTTTCCCCCCGGGCCCTGTGGACGCCCCTTCAGCCCTCTCCAACTGCTTCCCCTCGCGCTCCCCGGGGCAACTTTTAATCAGCGAAACAAAAAAAAAGTAAAAAGGCGGAAAACTGGGAGCGCAGCTGGCTTTTGAACCCACGGGTGTTGTGCGCAGCGACCGGCAGCGGCGGCGGCAGGGGCTAAGCAATGAGAGCAGCGTCAAAGGGGCTTGAGCGGTCTGGTCAAGGACTGCGTGAAATTAAAGGGGTACGACACGCAGCGGGAAAGGAAGAGTTTAGGTTAGTTACCTTTACAGGTTCGGATGGCTCAAAGCTGCTTTGAGGGCGAACCTGCTGCGCGAGCGCGCAACGACCAAGCGGCACCATGGGTAAATATATGTATACCGTTTTTCATTAGACGGCGACAGTTCGTAGCAAAGAAGACACTTTAGAGGGCACTTTTAACTGTAACACTCCAGCCCGCTCCAGCCCCAATGACTCTACGCGCGTGTGTGAGCGTGCGGGTGACCGAGCGTGGGTGCGAGCGTGTGTTCAAGGGGGTGACGAACGAGGGTGTGTTCAAGCCGCCCGCCTCCCGTGAGCGGCGCTGCAGCCGAGCTCCGCCGTCCGTCACTGACCAGGCGCAACGACCAAGTTGAGCAGCGGTCGCGCGGGAGTCGGGGCGGTGCCCGCCGCTCTTTAAATATTCCCCAACCACTTCTCTCTGCCGGCGGCCCGCGCACACTGAGCCGAGCCCCTCGCATTACCTGCTGCTCCTTCTTGTAGCTTCATTACAAACGCACGTCCCGTTAAGTGAGCGGAGGCGGCAAGAAAGAAAAAAGGAACAGAGGCACCACGCCGCACCGCGTCCGAGAAAGGGGGCATTTGTTTGCGTCATGGGTACGAAACGATATCAAGGCGCGTCGCTTAGTTCGGCAGAGAGAGACGATTTTGAGGCGGGAGGGTGGGAGAGGGTGTGTACAGAACTCAGGCGATATGGATACGGGATGGGGGTGCTGGTTTCATGGGCTGCACTCTAAAAAAAAATCAGTGCAGAATTCTGTAAATTGT
>NW_026267174.1:431136-443440 GCF_000697945.3 Frankliniella occidentalis | reverse complement strand
GAGAGAGAGAGAGAGAGAGAGAGAGAGAAGCGGCAGGTGTGTAAGGCTACGTGCTACGAGGGAAGAACGAAGAAGAGGGGGGGGGGAGGGGTTGCGGAGAAACGAGGAACAACAGCGGCAGCGGCGAAGTGCGTGAGAGGACATACAAGCAGCATATGGAGGCCCGCCTCATCCGTCTGCGCTCACCAGGCGAGGCGAGAGCAGCCACACCGCGGTGCAGCCACCCAGGGAGGGGTGAAGGGAGGAGGGGAGGGGGGTGTAAGCTCAGAGTCTCACTATGCTGCTGCTGCTGCCGCCGCCGTTGTGTTGCGGGCTGAAAATGACAGCGCATCGCCCTTATTTCTTTTCTTTACTTGAAACAGCAGCAGCGGCAGCGAGGAACAAAACAAAATGAAAAAAAAATACTACACAGAGAAAGAGAGAGAGCAAGCTAGGCGGGGGATCTTTCTCACGTAGGTACAAGTTTCAGCGGCGCGGACGCACTGTGAGAAAGGTTACTTTATGTACGTACTTGTTCAACTTTTAGTATGCCGGTTTCTCAGTTGTCACATTTTTTTCACTGCGCAGCGCGCTCATTTCACAGTTCATTAACTCCTAGAGTATAACTACAACAAACACATCTGGGTTCATCGAACTTGTTAGGTCATAGGACAACTCTAATTTTTTTTAAAAAAACGATATTCAGGTGCACAGAGCTTTGCCCTTTGGCACGATTTTTGTAAAGAACTCAAGCCATCAATTGCTCGCGCTGGAGCTCTCGCTGGACACAGAGCTTTGCCCTTTGGCACGATTTTTGTAAAGAACTCAAGCCATCAATTGGCATTCTTCATAATATGTTAATTACAGGTAAGATGGTTTCTACAATTAAGGTTGTAAGAACGAAGGCCATGTTTTACAGGGCGGGTCAGGTCGCTGAACCCGTCTCTGCGCATGGGTCTTCCTCACAGCAATCCAGCAGGCGAGCAGGCGGGGCGGCAAGCAGGCTGCGCCATGGGCTGCGCGCCGTGCACGCCGTCAGCGCACGCGCCCTTTTAACTCGGAGCCAACATTCCCCGGGAGACGCCAGCCCCGCCAGCCCCGCTCCGGTGGCACCCCAAGCAGGGCGAGGCGTGGCTCCGGGGTACCGGTCCTTGCGTCGCGTACGCTCAGACAATTATCATGAAAGAGAAAAAGACGAAAGAGAGGGAGAGGAAGTGGGAGGAGGGAGTGCGAGGAGGGAGTGCGAGGAGGGAGTGCGAGGAGGGAGAGGGAGGAGGGAGAGGGGTAGGGAGAGGGAGGAGGGAAAGAAAGGAGAGCAGAGAAGGGACGAAGGGTAGGGAGGGAGTGATGAAGGGAGAGGAGGGACGGAGGGGAGAGAAGAGAGTAGAGAGAAGGAAACAGGGGCGGAGGGAGTGGCGCATGCATGCAACGTACGTACGAAAAGGCTACCCAGCTCAGCCACGAAAAACACACTTCTCCTCAAACATTTGCTTTGACGTCGTCGCGGTGGCCAGCCCGCCGAGATCCTCTCGGCTACTCACCCCACTTCGTATGTCTCTCTTCCTCTTCCTCTTTGCACCACTTTCCTCCGCTTTAGACTCTCTCACACACTGACGTCCCCTAGCGTGAAACTCGGCACGACGACGACTGTCCTTAGACAAATTCTCCCGAAACGAAAATCCCCCCCAAGTCCCTCGTGATCCACGCACTCGAGTCCCTGGTGGCCCGGCCCCGGCGGCGGCACCCCACGTACGAGTAGAGGGCGGCGGGAGCGAGCGGGGAGTATGGTTTGCTCGACGAAAACAAACATTTGTCTAACCTGTGCAGGATGTGAGGAGGGCAGCCGTGTCACGTGTCAGGAGCAATCTCAGTTCTCCAGCAAGAGCTTAAGGCGAGGAGAAGAAATAACAAAAAAAAATCTGGGTCGGCAAGAAACTTAACTGAACCAAACACGACGTCTCTGACGAAAGCGTTCTCCTTTCCCCTGCATTCCCTTGCTACACGGAGTGTCCCATAGGAACCGCACTACTTTTTGGGTTTCGCTGGAGTGCATTGAGGCGTGTCATGAGCTCGTTGCCTGGTCGCGCTGCTCGCTCGGCGCCCCAACGAGGTACATTCAGCCCGCAGTACAGCATAACCAAAAAGTAGTGCGGGGCCTGTTGGGTTGGGACACTCTTCGGTCGCGCTATCGCCATGCGGTGCGGCGGCCTGGGTTGCTTTTGGTGGGAGAAGAGGAACAAGTCACAGCAGCGCCATCAGGTTTTTGCACCGCGTAAAACACTATATTCCCCTCAGGCAACCGAAAACAATTCCCCTAAGGCAGGGGAGGGGAGGGGGGCGCAAACAGGAAGCCGGCAAGAACATGCGTAACGGGAAGCAAGGGTGACGTACGGGGCGGAGGGGGCGGAGGGGGCAGGGCAGAAGTGGCGATGCGGGGCGTAGCGGGGCTGGTTCCAGCTGCTGTAATGTCTGGACTGGACCTCAGGCACTAGCGGTCAAAGGAACACAGTGCGTGGGTTGAGGTTGATGCAAGAGCCAGCGTGAACCAACGAGCGAGAGAAAGGGAGCAAGAGCGAGAACGAGGGAGGGAGGGAGAGGGGGAGAGAGAGGGAGAAAGAGGGGGGGGGAGAGAGAGAGAGAGAGAGAGAGAGAGAGAGAGAGAGAGAGAGAGCCTAGCTGGCCTAGCTGCAAGCCATTGATTGTGTTGTTGCGGCACGTGGCGAGGCGCTGCGGCCCCAGCCTCTGTGGGCCCAACGCTCCCATGATTACGCATCGCGCTCAAACGGACGTGCTCCCCCCAGCGCCAGCCCCGCCAGCCCCGCCCCGACAGCCCCGCCAGCCGCGGAGCGAGGCCTGCCTGGCCCGCCTACCCGCCCGCCAGCCTCCAGCCGGCTGGAGAGGGGCCAGCTCCAGCTACGCTCCGCCACCGCCCCCCATCCCCCCTACGCCACGCCCAGCCGCGGCCTCGATCGCCGCCTCAGGCAGAAGCTGGTCGGAAAAACACGCCCGCCACGCCACTCGCGCCCCCTTTCCTCCCCCAGTGAAAAATATTCGAAGGCTTTACGGCAATTAATTTTATATGAGAAGTGTCGTTACAGTTTCAAAATGGAAATTAAAAATTTCTTATGACGGTATGTACCTGAACGGTTTCTTAGATACGTAACGAAGATCGGTCATAGTAAACTTACGGTACTGTACCAATAATCTCAAATTGGCGAGACTTATTACTTTTTAAAGGTGCTTTACGAAGGCAAGAAAGTCTCCAAAGGCAAATGCACTAAAATTTAGCACCTTCGGGGCATTTTCGTGCCTTTCCAAGGGGTGCGAATCTTTTCGTGCCTCTGTGAAAGCACAAAAGTCATCAACACCCCAAAGGGGGTGTTGATTCCTACCTTTGTTCTTGCAGAGTATATGTTTTAAAAAAGGTATTGTTTCCTTTCGAAGATAGTTTTCACCACAGCGCCCCACATTCCCCATCGCTGTCGTCCTCTCTCGGCCCGCGCCTGCGTTGGCTATGGCTCTCCACACTGCAAGAGGGTCAGTGTCGGTACTTACGGCCGCGGTCCGGCGGAAAAACCTAAACACCCCCGCCCCCGCCCACCGCCCCGTGCTGCCCAACTGTCCTGCTGCTCTTAATTTAGATTCTGAGAAAAATACGGATAAGGGCGGGCGGAGCCGGGGGCTGTACTCGTGCCGCTCGCCCTTTTGTACGGTAGTTTATTACGGGCTAGGAGAAGGGGAGGGGCAGATGGCGCACAGCGTCTCGGGGAGGAGGAGGCTGGGATGAAGCGGATGCGATACAATGGGGGACAAGAGACGATATCCCGTATCCCTCGTCTTTGAGACGCGCCTTTAACCCCCCCCCCTCCTTCCCCTTCACCTTGGTGCACGCCCCCCTATCCGGTCCCGCCCGTGGTAGGCTGGGAGAACGCACACACAAAGACACACTTAGCCTACAAGTTGTCACAGATTTCCATACTTCCCCTACTCCTCTAGCCTGCCCTCGCTTTTCGCGGAGAGCAGTGCGAAACTCTGGGCGTACGTATTGAATCCACCTTGGCGACGCGACGCACGGCCCTCCCCCTCACCGACTCTCTGCTCTCTTTCCCTCCCTCCCTCCCTCTCTCTCTCTCTCTCTCTCTCTCACGCGCGCGCGCCCTCACAACCTCCCTCACTCGCTTGCACGGAGCGCCCGACAGGTAGGCCCACCCGCCCGACGCGCGGGCGTTGCGTCTCATGGGTGGCCTACCCGCCAGGCGCTTGAGGCGCCATTCACTGCAACTCTCGTCACTAAAAGAGAACCCAGATGATTTGGGGAAAAGACGAAGTAGAAAAAAACAGTATTACTTTGTGTTTGCGTTCACGTGTGTATTTCGTTGCGAGTGCAGTGGCGGAAAAGCGCCGCAACAGAGCGGATACCAAAAAAAGGGCACTGCAGCAAAGGTACCTGTCGCCACCGGCTTCACTGGGCTTAGGCGGCTAGCACCCGACCCCTGTACCACTCCCAGCCCCCGCCCCGCCCCGCCACGCCCCGCCACGCCCGTGGAGACCCCGCCGCCATTACCTAATTGGCTGGGGGGCCCCGCACCGCGCCATCAATACTTGACGAACGCTGAAAGGTATAGCGCGCTGCCCGCCGCGACGCCCCGCGCGCTCCCCGCCGCGCCCCACCCCACCTTGCCACGCCTCGCTACGCCACGCCACGTCCCGCAACATCCCGGCGCAGACGCGCGCGGTAAGTGTCCCCAGAGGACCCTCTCCTCGACCCATGAGAAGCACCAGGTCTCCCTGCAGGAGCCTCGGGGGAAGAAGCCAATTTCGTTCCTCGTTAATTTTTTCATATATTGATTTTTCCGAGGATACAGTCCATTTCCGGCACACGATATTTAACAGAGTTTCTAAAGTTGCTGCGAAATGAAAAGGCTCTTCTTCTACGACACCGTGCGCCACCACAGGACCGTCATCGGGCTTCTCAAAGCTAACGACGTCTAACTAAGGGGCTTTACTGCTGCCAGCAGGACGGGCGTACGTGGTTCAAACACCGGCGGTGACCCCCGGCGGCCTGGCGCCAGCGCTCCCAGCCTTTAGGTGGAATCCTCTAGTCCTGTGCTGTGCGTACGAGCCCCCGTGGGGGTCAGGGCGGGGGCGGGGGCAGGGGCGGGGGCAGGGGCGGGGGCAGGGGCGGGGGCGTAGGGAAGGGGCACGTAGGCTCACGTGGACCGCCAGGGCCGCACGCCAGCTCCCCCGAGACCGTCAAGTCCTCGCCTGGGCCTCCTCGGCGACGAGCTTCTCGACCCAAACCTGAGCTAAGAGATGCCCCCCCCCCCTTTGCCTCCCACTATCCCGGCCCCGCTGCCCGGCAAAGGAGTGTGGCGAGGTGGTGTCGCTCAGGGGGCAGCGGCGTCTACCCCTGCCCCCATCCCCCCCCCCCTTACCTCCTCCCCACCGCCTACAAAAAGACCTCTGAGGATCCCGGCACAAAAGAAGGCCCCGCCTGGGGTCGGGCGAGGGGCGGGAGGACAACGCAGAGAGAACGATGTCGAAGCGAGAGGGGGGGGGGCGAGCGACCGGACCACAATGGCAAGTCATTTAACGAGTGTGTCTGGAAATGGAGGGGGGGAGGGAGGTCGGGGTCGAACAGCGCGCAAACAAACACATCCCGCAAGAAGGCGCACAAGTCCGAGAGTATGCATGGAGGGGTCTGTCTGGGCCGCTCGAGAGGGCTCCTTGCCCCCAGTCGACCCCACAACTCCCTCGCTTCTGAAGTGCTCCAAATGTATTGGTCGGGCGACGCCCCCCGCGCCGCGCGCACGGCCAGCGCGACCCGGGGGCGGTCACCGCTGCGCGCGGCGTGCCGGGCTGCAGGTGGGCCTGGCCACAGGGCCGCACACTCCAAGGCGGGGGAGAGAGGCGCGTTGGGTAGCCGCGGGTATAGAGGTGCACCCAGAAAAGTGAATTTTTCATTCAAGGCAAATTTCGGCTTGTTTCCACTATTCTTGGTTTATTGAAGCTAATTTTCTTGAATCAAGGAAAAAAGTTTCTTCGAATTAAGAAATCAAAATTGAATCCAGAAACTTGGCTTGAAAAAAAAAAACAAGCCAAGAATGCTGTTTTCCGGGTGTGGGGGTTGGAAAACCGTCATAGTTTAACCACGTCGTCGACAATGAGCGCATAGGTGAACGGCTCGCCGAGATACCCATGAGGTACGTGAGGTACCTGGAGGTACCTCACAGGCACACGTTCATCATCTCTGCCCGAGAATGGTCGAGAAAAGTAGAGGGTACTCCATCGTCAAGGAGTGAGATGACGGCACTACTGCTTCACTGAGATGAGGGAGGAGCGTGGTCCGCGTACTTGACAATTTTTAACTCTTGAAAGACTTAGTACATAAGGGTAGAATTCGGGGCCGTGGGAGTAAAAAGAAGAACGCAACAATTTACATGTACACCAAACTTGGTAGTAAAGCCGGTTGGTCAAGTCCTTTGTTGAATGAGCATTCCCCCTATAAACCAATAACCAGCAAGTGCTTCTGTGGCCGGTGGCCGGCCTTGCATGCGGGGAGTTGGGCGCCCTGACGAAGGTCAAGAAGTTGCCCGCACTGCCTGCCTACCTCACTATCCAAAGGTATCCGGTACGGCGCAGAGTAGGTTAAATCCAGTCAGTCTGTCGGGCAGGCCTCGGTCGGCCTCACACCAGAGGGTCGCGACGCACTGGGGGGGCGCGGCTCTGCGCGGCTCGGCCCCCGGGGCCCGGACCGGCCCCACGGCGCGGACGAGTCGGCGGACGCGCGCGGGTCTGCGGCGCGGCGGCGTGCGCGCGAGGGAGCGGAAGGGTGCGGGCGGTGCGAGCTCTCCGGCCGCCGGGCGCGCACTGACCCTCCACCTCCAGCGGCGGCTCCAGCCGCCCCCGCCGCCCCCTCCAGCGCGGCGGGGGCGGGGCGGGGACGGGGGTGGCCTCCACCTCCCCTGCACTCTGCGTACCCCTCCAGCCGCGAAGGGGCGCGGCAGGGCACACACACGCGTTAGCGGGCTGGGCGGGGCGGAGCGGGGCGGGGTGCGGCGGGGCACGGGAGGGACGCGGTACGCCAAACGGGTTGAGTTGAGGAAGGCTTCAGCTTCAGCTTCACCACAACTTCCACCACCTCCAGCACCCGCGTATCATCCTATGCCAGCGGGGTGAGTGATCAATCACAAAAGCGCCCGCTACCCGGACCCGGACTTGGATATATCTTATGAGAATAACGGTTATATGGTTCCTGAAGTTTAAATTATTTTTAAGTTATCGCCTAGGATCTTGGGAAAATGCATTGTAGACACAGAAAGACAATTCCCGGTAATCTACTTGCGTACCTGCACACTAGTAGATGAAGAAAATATTAGTTGCCTTCCGCTGACAATAAAATTGACAGAACTGAAATCTTATGTTTTGTTGATAAAATATTTGTACATACACATTAAAAAGGCTACAAGAAAGTTTGATTTTAAAACGATATGGAATCCAGTATACAAGTTCTGTTCAGATTTAGCTAGAGTACTTCAGAACGCGGCGGTGAAATGAAAAGATCTATGGGGATCGACTTCTTATTTTTCTAATGTGCCACTACAAGAAACTTGACACATGGTCCATTACAAATTACTTGAGGCATATGCCACAGAAAACAGAGCATGATGATCATTAATACAAAAGACACCTCTATTGCCATTTCGACCAATCCCATAACAGATATTACAGAAAATCTAACACAGCGTTGGCACTAAAGGAAATAGGAAAAGCATGAGCTGGGCATGCTACCCAGATATCAGGAACTTGGTTTATTACTTAGACAGCTTCCTACTAGCTGCCTGAAACACATCCACATTGAGCACAAGACAGCATGGAACTGGAGTGCAAGAAAGCCAAGGCAGTACCTGACACCTTCTAAACAAGAGGGACACAGTGACCCAAAGTGTACGATTTCTCCTGGAACTGTTCTTGCTGAAGCAGCAATCAGGAAAGCCTGTCACAACTCCATGAAAACTTACCTGAATGAGTAATGGTGAAGTTGGTCCTCCGCTGGAGACTGGAGAGATGATCCTAACCTCAAACTCACACATATTGGCGACCACAAACATTACACTCTTATCAAACAAAAACATGAAGCGCAGTTCATTATCATTTCCCGTCGATATCGGAACGATTCAGCCAGATGTGCATTTTATAGAATAGGATTATATCACTGTAAATAACACAACCGTACGACACTTGACACTTTCACGACAAGCAACGCCCGTTCGTTTCTTGTAGACGACTGCGAAGGGGCGGGTCAGGGAGGAGAGGAGGCGAGGGGGGGAGGGTGGAGTGAGTTAGTACCAACTGAGCGCGACGCAAACATCCACTTCAAACCTTTAATTTTGGCATCTATCGCCATCTGTATCAAATTAAATTGCCGGCACAAGTATTTTTTAAAAAACGAGACTAAAATAACTGCACCTCAACACTTCAATAGACGCCCTCTGTCATAAAGCCCGAAATGTTTTGGCATTCCCTATACACCATCCAACTTAAGGCAAACTCCACAGTGCGCGACGAGCGGACCGGTCGTCGGCGACCTGGACCGACTGACTGCGGCTGTCAGTAGTGTTACTGGGCCTCTGGGACACTATCCGAGACCCTCATCAAAGGCGAACCCCACGAACTCCGCGAGCTGCCCGTTCTTACTTCAACCGCGACATCCAGCTTCGAGCTCGCTGTGCCCCCGAGCACCGTTTTCCTGTTTCTATTGGTTTATATTGTCAGTATTTGGTACATTTTGTGAGATTCTACACAGAAGTTATTCATATTCTTTCAAAATCTTACCAAATCAAACGCTTGTTAAATAACTCGCGCAAAAAAAAGGGGGAAGGGAGGAGGCTCTCGCGTGCTCGAAAATCCACCTTAATTTTATAGCCCCCCTGCTGCTAGAGCCGCTCCCGCAGCTGGAGATGCTCAGCTGC
Organism: Frankliniella occidentalis; assembly: GCF_000697945.3. Lineage (NCBI taxonomy): Eukaryota > Metazoa > Arthropoda > Insecta > Thysanoptera > Thripidae > Frankliniella > Frankliniella occidentalis. The sequence goes on along the minus strand of NW_026267174.1, from coordinate 434,489 downwards.
TCCGGCGCCGGTGGCGGTGTGTTTGGGGTACCGTCTCGACGCGGGGTGAGCGGACAAACCGCCGTATCTTATCTCCGTTACCTGCCACCCCTTCGCCCACCCTTCCGCCACCCTGAGGGTCCGACATCAGAGAGTGAGAGACCGCATTCAGGACGACAAACCAGCCAAACGTATGCAGAAGATGGCGCCGCAAGCCGCCGACAGCAGGTGCCGTGGGCGCTTTACGCAGCTGCAGCCTAAAGCACGGTAGTGTGGCCCGAGAAGTTGTAATCTAGGCCTGGAGCACAGCTGTTATCGAAATACAATTTGCCTTAGCCCAGGTAGTTATCGACACTGTCCAACACGAGCACTGGTAACAGCGGGTAAAACAAAAATGTGTGCAGATCGTATGATTCATGTGCACACTACATGATGTAACGATGTGGCGCACTAACGTGTGCAGACCCCTACACTCTTAGTTCCCTACAAAAAGCAGTCTTCATATTACGAAGGATTGGGTTTCTGAGGTTTCTAACGGACAAAGGATCTGGAACTAGCATGTTCCAAACGGACTTGGGTGGTGAAATTCAACATTTACGAGCACGATCGTACATATAGACTTTCTTCTTCAACTTCAACTTCAAAAAGGGTTATTACGACTGATACGAGCTACTTTAGTTCGTAAACTTCACGTCATTTATTTAAAACAAACCCGCACACACGCCCATATATACTATCTGGGATGGGGCTGGGGCTGGGCGCTGGCATACTAGCTGGGCTGGGCGCTGGCATACTAGCTGGGCTGGGCGCTGGCATACTAGCTGGGCTGGGCGCTGGCATACTAGCTGGGCTGGGCGCTGGCTGGCTTGTACTTTAACTGGATCAGGCTGGCTTGCTTCTGACCAAATGTAAAAGTCAGCCGGTAAACGACTGCCTAAAAAACACAACACCATCGTCACTAAACCAACTAAACCCGAGCTGCCGTCCGGCCCTTTTCTTAACGAGAAAGAGCAAGGGAAAAGGGGGGTCTTTTCCCTTCCGGTAGAGACAGTCATAGGGACTGTCCAAAAATTCTTTCAACCTTTCTGAACCAACTGCCGCAGTGTAAGTTCCTCTACTTCTCGTCTCGAAGCAAGAGGCAGAGCGCTCTAGGTAGGAACGCGCCCCGCAAGCCCCGCCACGAGGAGCTTACGGCGAGGCCGGCCAGTACCTGAGTGATGTTAATCTGAAGAGAGGAGCTTTAGTTTCAGCGAGGGGCCGCCGACCAGGCGGCCGACCAGGCAGCCAGTGGGGGCGTTCGTTCCGCCATTCACAGCTGCGCGCTGCTGCGGTAGGTGGCGGCGGCACGGCGGCGGCAGCTGGCATCATGCGGCGGCGCGGGGAATATTAAGCCGACAGTCGAAAACATACCTACCTAGCAGCTTTGTGAGGCAGCGCGCCAGGGATGGTTGTCATCCGTCAGGGTGGCGGTGCGTGGTGGCGAGGCACGGCGGGGCGCGGCGGGGCGCGGCGGGGCGTTGTCGGAGGGGGTGGCGAGCGGCGTGGGGCTCACGGCAGCCGGAGTACATCTGCCGCCCGCCTCCAGCCTCCCAGCCTACTCGATGCCGCGGCATACACCCCTCCGGGACAATTATTTTCAGTTGTTAAGGGGCGGGAGGGTGGAGGGGGCTCCGCCAGCTCCCGCCAGCACAGTGGGGCACTTGAGGACGACCCTGTTATCCGACCCCTCTGCACGTCCTCCTCTCCTACCCCCAGCCCCCCCTGCTCGGCCTCCCATCCTCGGCGACAATGTCCTCGTTACAGGCGCTGATGGCGAAGTTAGAGACGCGCTGGTCAAGAGAAGAGATTTAGACAAAAATGTTTACTTACGCCTTTTTATGTTTACATTTGTATCAGTTTCTTTTATCGTTTCTATTTTGTTTCCTCCGTTATAATTTTCCAGGAGGCAGACTTCAGGGAGGGCATCCTCTAGGAGAGCCCTGATCGGAGAGCTGTCCGTATAGTTTGACTTCCGGATACTCGGGCTCGGTGCAAGGCCTAGGCCGAGGGCCCGACCAAACACTGCCAGCGACGGCAAGGCCAGGCAGGCCTGCCCCCGCCTGCCCCCCCCCCCCCCCCCCCCTACTCGAACGGAGTTGCACGAGCAGCGAAGCGGAGCTGGCAATTCCGTTTAGTCGAAGGGCGGTCCTGGTCCTGCTCCACCCCTTATCCAAAGATATCAATCGCAAACGGCTGTCAGAACACAAAGCGGAACGCCGCCCCTCCGCCCTACGCCCCCTTCTTTTCTTAGAACCTTTACCGATACAGAGCGGGTCGTGCTGCTTTAGCCCTCCCTCCCCGCGAGCTAGGAAGCACTGGAAGCACCCGCCTTCCCGCAACACCAAACCCCACCATGCCCCCAACACCCGCCCACGCGCCTAAAAGTTCAAAACACTTGCTTGATTCAAAAGTCGACAAGAGCGGGAGACACAGCGTGAGCGGCGCGCCGGCAAGGGTTCCAGATAAGCGGGGCGCCAAACTGCTCCCCAGCCCCCCCAAAAGCAGACGACAAGAAAGCCCCGACCGCTCACCGCGCCTTCCCTTTGCTTGCTGAGATATGGAACTTTGGTTTGCTGCTGAGCCATTCACAACTAAATCCGGCAGCAGCAAACCTATGGCGGCAGCATTCCTCCCCATGCCGTGCCTCATATTCCCCAGCGCCATGGATATAACTATAAATCCTGTTGCCTCCCCCTCCCTCTCTCCCTCTCCCTCTCCCCCTTCCCTCTCTGCCTCTCTGCCTCTCTCCCTCTCTCTCACTATCTCTATCTTCTTTCCTTCTCCTTTCCGCGACCATTAATTGGCGCCATTGTGATACCCTCCATCCTCGCTAATCCGGCGCCGCGCCTCTCTAGATTGACTTCTCTTCGCCTATTTCAGTGTCAAGGCCACGAGCTCTATTGTACCCACCGCTATCTGCGGGGAAAAAAACAACAGCGTGGTTCGAAGCAAAAACGGAATCTGTTAACGTTTTCCGCGGCGCGTCTCGCGCTGTTATCGATGGCGTGGCGTTGATCCAACCCCCCGGCGCGGCTCCCAGCCCCAGCCCCAGCCCCAGCAGCACGACGGGCCCCCAAAGTGTCACATTCACATTACTTTACGGTCGGAGCGCGCGCGCGCGCCCCGGTCCGACATTTAGATTCGGATTCATTCCGTCAAACCCCTGCGGCACGCATAGGCCGCCCCGTGAGCCCCTCGCCCAGCCCTGCAGCAGCGCGCGCCTGCAAACGCCCGGCCCAGCCCTGCAATAATTCACCAACGTGCACTTCGGCCCCCCGTCCCGTCCCGTCCCGTCCCGCAGGGCCCTGCTGCTGGGCCCCGCACGAGTACCCCCC
>NW_026267174.1:429067-430816 GCF_000697945.3 Frankliniella occidentalis | reverse complement strand
GATTCGGCACTTTCAACTAGCGACAGCAGCAGCAGCGCATGCAACGTGTAACAAGCTCCAACCGAGGCTCGGCGAGAGGCAGTGAGAGCAGGGGGGGGGGGGGCATAGGGCGAATGAGGGCCTTATTATGAGAGAATTGCTATAGAGAAAAAACGTCGCATGGAAAGGCTTGTCATCATTCTCGAACTCAATGCAGAATAAGCTAACAACTGATTGTTCAGGCCACATTGAAAAATAAACGCACGACGATCGACGGCCACTAGAGATCACTTTGAGAGTAAAATTCGTTTCTAAATCTTGCGGAATCTTAGCGAACTATTATTGGTCGGCATTTCAAAGAAATTCTTAGTTGTGCCTCTGTTGCTTTGTGTTGCGGGATTGCATTCTCAATATGGCCGCAACACTGCTGCGTATTCACATTTACACCCGGTACTCACTGAATCTGCATCTGCTGTGCATAAACATGATTGAAAAGTGTGCATATTTACCTGTCTAAGTAATCCTCACAAACTCATGTCATCGCCCCTATTGTGGTGGGATCATCCAAAAATTACGTCCGTCACTTTGCTCTCATAGCGCCTGATGGGTAGGCAACACTTGGCCTGCAGTGCATGCGTGAGCTGCTGGCTGGCCTACCCTGAGCCTCGCAGGCGCCAAGCTGCCGTCCGTCATTTGGCGACCGAATATGGAAATACCGGAGGTATTTTCTGGACAATTGGAAGAACAAGCACTGTTCTCAGTGCAGTTTTCAAATCTGTTTCGGTGTCAGTGTTCTCTAGCTCTCGCTGTCAGAACTGTAAATACAAATAATTATTGACTCCATTCTAGAGCGTTTGAACTGCCTAGAAACATGCGCCCTATGAATGCATTGTGGTTTCTCAGTCGAAAAGTTGCAGCTAAATTACGATGACAGTTATTGATACTCGTTCTCCCTCAAAAATACAACAGATGCAACCTAAGCGACCTCGGAAATGCAGAGAAGCCCGCGCCGCACACTGCCGCCAGCGTGAGGGAGTCACGTGGTGGGCCACGATTCGCGCTCTGTGGTCTCCAACAGCCGACCTGCAGGTCAGGTAGGTTGGGTGGCAAGACGCGCCACTCTCCGCTCCACCCACCCGCGCGGCCCCTGGGATCAGATTTCGTTTCATTTTCTATTTTATTTCACAAAGCGAAGAAGTCACGCTGCCGCGCCGACGTCCTCTTGGATGGAATAATGCCTTCAGGGTCCCGAGAGAGAAAGAGAGGGGGGGAGAGAGAGAGAGACGGGAGAGTGGGAGAGGGAGGGAGAGACACAGAGGACATGGCGCTTATCGCAATTTCCGTACAGCCCCGCTCCGCTCCGCCACGCCCCACAGACATCTCTCGCTCGCTCTCTCTATCTATGCATCTATCTCTCTCGAACATCTCCCCCTCACGAATAAGCGAACACAGAATCATGAAGGGATCGGCTCAACGCTGCGCGGGTGGATGAATGGTAAATGGAGACAGTGCGGGGGAGAGGGCGGGGTGGGGAGGAGGGGGTTAAGAGCCCCAGAGCCTCGTCAGCAGTCAGCAGCAGCAGTACCACCGCCAACAGAGACAACAAAATAGGAAATAATATCACATTACCCAGAGAGATTTGAACCCTGGTCTGTCATTCCCCATGTCGTGTAGCGCCGCGTAACGCAGCGCCGCGTAACGCAGCGCCGCGCCACCCCATCCGCGGCGTGGGCTTCGCATACGGCTCTCTGGCACGCCTAGTCATTAACG